>NW_008709504.1:2003871-2061439 GCF_000327385.1 Lottia gigantea
GAAGGAATCTACAACTGGTGGTGATGATGTAGGTACACAGAAAGAATTAAATGAAGTTAAACAAGAACTTAAAACTACTAAAGAAGGTGAGATGTCAGGTTGTGCTATCATTTTGACTAATTATTGTACTTTAGTCTCAGAAACAGAAATTTTTAGCTAAGCTAATCAGTAATAGTAATCACAGCTAACTGTTGAAATTATAGCCTTCAAATCTATATATGTTCATAATTATTATCTGCATTTAACCAGTGGTCATTTCTTGAGACTCTACCATATATAGAAATAGAAAGTGAAATTCCTAGTTTGAAGTATTTTTAAAGGAATTATGCGATTTTTATACGCCCACATGAAATGTGTCAGTCCAACGGTCCGTCCACAATTGCTCTTAAAACTCTAGAAGGCACAATTCTTAAATGATTTTAAAGAAACTTGGTATGGTTGTTTGTAATCACCCAAGGCTGAACTTAAATGAAAATCAGAAAAGTCGAAAACTATTTAGTTGAGTTATTGCTCTTGTTCTTAAAATGCTCGTTTTTCAATAATTACTGAGTTTGATGGATACACTGTCTTATATAGAGATACTATTCTTTAGTCATGCCACCTGGTAAATCAACTGATGAATATGATATACTCCAGTTGACCAAGTTTGAGACTTTAAATTTTATGTTCATTCTGAGAGGTAGTATTTCTTTAATATCTATATATATTACATTGATAGAATTAAAGCATGCTGAGATGAATTTAAAATCTATGAAGAAACAAGCTGAATCAACTAATATAGAATATGACAGGTTATTGAAAGAACATGCTACACTCCAGGTTAGTTTCATTTCTTCTCATGTAAAATCTAAGTTTACCTAATACAAAGATTTCAAAGTTGATCAATTTTAACAGATATAAATGTTTTAAAGGGATTGTTAAGAGGTTTTAGTTTGCTCTGAGCAAGGTTGTCATTTTAAGTGATTTAAACGTGGTTTTCTAAAAATTTTTATGTGTATCAGGGACACTGATAGCCACAATTTTCATCATTCCCAATTTCATTCAGACGTCTGTGATTCCACTAAAACTTAAGTGATAGATGAAATTTATTAATTGCAAAATATGTTTGTATCTCCTAAACACGTATCAACGTCATCTGTTTGAGTGGAATTGCAGGAACCACAGACGTCTGATTGAAAATTGGAATGGCCCAAATTGATGCTACATATACACATAAAAAATTTAGAAAACCTTTTTACAATCCCTTGAAGGTTTATTAATCTTACCTGAAGTAATAATATTGGACCACTTAAGCCTAGACCACCAGTACCTTACCACTTCTAGAGGTATATTGGACCACCTCTCAACAGGCTGTTAGGTCTGTATCACTACAAGAATTCTTCATTTATTGTTCAATTATATATTTTCAGGAGAAATTAGAAGGTCTACAAGGTTCAGGTGGAAAGAAAGATAAATAAAAAGAAAAAGTTTCAAAATGTGTGAACCCTCTTAAGATATTGAATATATTTTATAGAACTGTTTATGTTTTAAATATCCTTCATTTTAGTCCTCCTCTCTATTCTCTTCTAATTGTAGTTATCTTAGGAGTTTTAATTTCATTTCATGTATTCTAATTATAATATCTATATATATTTCATTATCTGTATCCTCAGTTTCAGTAGAGTCACTCATTCAATGTAGATGTTGACTGACATATTTGGTTCCGCATTTAACATGAGTCAAGTTCTTAAAATTATTTTGTCTTTGAAAAATAGTTCAAGTAAACTTTGTTATCTAATAATGATAATGATAGCCTCGAATCAGATACAGTTGAACTGCTTATATATTAATAATTAATATTAAATAATATTTATAATGTAATAATTAGTATTTGCCATCTGGCTGTGTGTTACTTGGAACTGACATTATATTTCTGGTAACATGTGATGATGACATAGTTCAACATAGTGTCAATATACAAGTATAAATACCATATTCAAGTATTATTGGACTTATCTTATTGCAAGGGCAATATGACATATTTCATATCTAAATGGATATATTCCTGCTAAGAACTGGGCATTATACATTTGTCCAAACTGGTTGAGATGTAATTAAAATTATGTCAAGTACATGTTACAACAAAACAGGTATTTATTTGGCTTGGTTTGCTCACATAAACTATTTTATTTTGACTCTCTATTTTTGCTGCTGTATTTTGTTTAAAGGGACAGGTGTGCCATTTTGGTGGTTGATTTAAGTCTTGAAAATATGAAAATAGTCTTCAGAAGTACTAGAATTATACAAAAACATCTCAAACTAGGAATTTTACTCACTATTTCTATATGATCTACGAGTCATCAGTTTAACTTTCAAACGCAGATAATTCTGGCCACCCAGGGATTTGAAGACTCATATTTTGACTGTGAGCTGCAAACACTATTACTAATTGGCTCAGCTATCAAATTCCCGTTTCTAAGTATGATTGGTCAAAAACAATGGGCACCAGTCCTTTTAAGTAAACACCAATGCTATTAATACCAACGATAAATTCTTACAAAGTAGTTAAAAAGTAGTTATAGATTCTTAGTCAAAAAAACACTAAAATAGTTAGTATGAGGGCTTTATAAGTGGATTTTGAAAAAGATTTTGCAAGTTTTGGAACTAACTGAAATGAACAAATATATGAGAAATTCCTACAACATATTTTATTGTTTTACTTCTACCTTTACTTGCCTTAATATTATATATATTATCACCAAATATTGACAGTAGTTGAATTAGATATTGGCAAATTCATTGAACTGTCAATGACGTCTGTTAACAGACATACATGTGAAAATATCAGTGTACTGCAGTGTAAAGTGGAATTAGGGCTGGATGATATACTGGTATCAGGATAATTACAGGTTTAGTAATTTCTATCATTTGTAATATATATGGTAATTATCATGATATATCATCAAATTTGTGTCCAGATAAGATCATCTACACAATTCCAACAAGTAATTTAATATTTGAAACTGATGTTTTTTCATGATATTTAAGACTGGGGTGTTTTTAAGAGATAATTTTTCTTAAATATCTTAATTTTTATATGATGAATAAATAATTTTTTGTTTGAAAAACCAGTAAAAAGCATACTTAAGAAACATTGTGATTTATACCTCTATCGTGATATATTAATGCTTAATATCATGATATCAACTTGAACCAATATCGCCCAGTCCTAAATAGAATATTATAGTTTAGCCTGATATGTTGTTAAGAGTTCAATGAATATGTTAACAGAATGTTATTGAAGAGTGTTTGTAGAGTGAATATTCAATGTAAACTGTTGAATTGCTGTTTTTGTCATAAAAAATAAAGCTATGGTATTTTCTGTAACTGTGAATTCTACCTGGAAAATGAATGGCACAAATTCTTGTTTTCTATTTGGCCTGCCTGTTTACTCTCATATATTTTGTCTAGAGTTTGTAACTATGTGAACACACCAAATTTACATTATCATGTGACAATCTAGACATAGAAGCGGTAACCATGGTCACTGTTTAGAGTCATGGGTTGTTTCTATAACATAATGAATTATAAAATGATACAGCTTCATGATAATAAAAACTATTCATCCTTTATAAACACTATTAATCAGACAATCAGATAAATAGTAAATATAATTATTGTAAGAATTCTAGTGTATTTTTTATAATGGCCCTGTCACACCAGAAAGATTCTTATTAATGGCCCCATAAGGGTGGATTGTGGCCACTATTTGTCGAGTAATGGCATTTTTTTTTTAGAGTTCGGCGATCTATTCTGGATCACCATGGGATTGAGAATGTCATTAGACAGGTGTTGTAATTTCTCTCTGGGCACTGTAGTAAAGACGCTGCAAAAACTTCAGAAAATGGTATGAGGTTAGATGTTTTTAAGTTTGTACTTTTCCTCACGACTGCAAACTAGTACATATTCTGTCGCCATAGTAACAGTTGTTACAAATTATACATATTCATTAGAAAAGTATTCTTAATATTGTCTTTCTATCTATAAATACCCATTGATATTCTATATCAAAACCAATTTTCATCATTTTATTTGTTATTTAGTTCAGATGATTTTATTCAATCAGGCGTCACCAATTTACCTGTTTCCTCTCTAAATTGTTTAGTTTCCAAACAAATAAGATTGACAAGGGCAAAAAATGAAAAGATCCTCTTCAAGCCACAATTATTTACTGGAAGGTGTTCTAAAATTGATCAATGTTCCAGGGTTGTTGATTTGGCTCTATATGCCGGACATGACCGACGGTCATTATCCTCTATCGGACATCAAGCAATTTGGTTTCACTGACCGGCTGTGGGCACACAAGAAGACAAAATATCTCCAGTCACTAGTTTCCCACAATGTCGAGAATCAAGTGCGGATCATGCAGTTGAAAGGAAAATGAATCTGTGTTGCAGACGGTAAAACAATAGGCAACAAATATCAAACTGGTGCAGAATTATAAATCATGTGGGCAACATTACAATCAGGTCATACCTGAGATTTTACTCAAGATTCGTGGCTGTGACAAAAATCCATGACCAAGACTGTTTGTGTGCCTGCACCACACCTCAGTTTATGTTTTCACATGAATTTGTAATTATCTGAAGTAAATGAAATGGCATGATTTATTGAGTATCGTTGGGTATCAGAAGATCTTTTCTATCATGACAAGAGAATATTTTAAGAGTGAGAAATGAAAGAGTAATTGTAACAATATGTATTATATATAGTAATGGTGGGTGAAATGGTTTAACTGTTATAAAAATATAATTGTTTATAATTCTGCTATTTAATAAAAGTAATCAGTATTTGATATAATTCAGTGTTAATTTATTCAGATTCATCAATTTGGGAATTGAGTTGAGTCTTGAATATATGTAAATAGTCAGATATCACATAATTTCTTCAAAAATACATCAAAGAAAGAACTTCACTTTCTATTTCTAAATGTCACATGCATATAGGCCTATGACAGACTCTCAAGAAATGACAAGTTGTCTATTTAACTTTCGAACACGGATAATTCTAGATACACATGGATTTGAAAGCTCAAATTTCGACGATAAGCTGTGAACACTATTACTGATTAACATAGCTAATAAATTTTTCTTTCTGAGACTTAAGTATGATCGGTCAAATGGATGGCAAACTTGTCCCTTTAAGGGTCAGCTTCACTATTTTTGTCTCAGAAGCAGGAAATGTCATGTAAGCTAATCAGTTCTACTTTGTTTATACACAGCTTTGACAAAAGATGTCTGGGTGTCAGTGAGACTTATGGATACCCTAATTTTCAGAGAGAAGACAAGCTTGTGAACAAAAAAAAAGAAAAAAGTGAAATTTCTTGTATGGGGTATATTTGAAGGAATTATGCGATTTCTGAAGACTATTTACATATATTCAAGGTCCATAAACCCCTGAAAATGGAGAATCTGTCCCGTTGATGTCATAGTGGATTAGTGGACAACTGCATCTGCGCCAAGCTCAATGTCCAAATATTAACATTCCAGATCAAAATATACAGCTTTAGATACTGTGGATTACCAACAAGAATTTGGGCCCTTTGTGGTGGTTGACATTAATATATGCATTTAGTCATTTGCTTTGTTAGCTAATAAGTTTTACAGGGTTCGCACAGCCTTGAAAAACCCTTGAATTCCGTCTGTTGCCTTGAAAAACCTTGATTTCAAAAAAAGTCTTTGAAAACACCATAAAAAACCCATTTTCTCTTGAAAAGTCCTTGAATTTTGAGTTGAGTCAAATTGTGTATATTTTTATCATTAACCCCCTTGAAAAATATTAACCATCTTTATTGATTTCACAGTTCAAAAGTAATATCCTTGAAAAGTCCTTGAATTTCAAAGCCCAGAGTCCTTGAAAAGTCTTTGAATTTTTGAGGCAAAGTGCTGTATGAACCCTGTTTTACCAACCAACTGTGACTCTTTTCTAGGACCTCATAATACTGGTCATCCAGACATTTTGTTTTCTTGGAGAAAGATAATGATCTTGAGCTAAAAGTATTAGTTAGTTAAATCTAAAAAAAGTGTATTTTAAAGGGATTGTAAAGGGGTTTTCTAAATTTGCCTAGCAGACAACAATTCAACTGCAGGAACCACAAAAATTGGAATGGTGCAACTGGATGCTTTCAGTGTTCCCAAATACACTTAATATTTTAGAAAACCTCTTAATAATACCTTTTAATTTCAAATGCAAGTTATAAGATGACTCTCTTATCACAATTATCAGCTAATTTTATTATCTAGTTCAGTAATAAGTTCCTGGAAGTCTGTAATAAACCACTTGGCATTATTTTTAACATTTTCTCTCACCACATTGCCTCCATAGCCAATAAAAGCAGACTGAAATAAAATACAGAATATTTTATTTTACATTTTGACCCAAAACTAAATCAAACATGTTAGTGAACTAGACTAGAATAGATTGAAATATGCAAAATAAAATCTCAAAATAGATTGAAATATGCAAAATAAAATCTCAAAATAGATTGAAATATGCAAAATAAAATCTCAAAAAAGATTGAAATATGCAAAATAAAATTTAAAAATAGATTGAAATATGCAAAATAAAATCTCAAAATAGATTGAAATATGCAAAATAATATCTAAAAAAAGATTGAAATATGCAAAATAAAATTTAAAAATAGATTGAAATATGCAAAATAAAATCTCAAAATAGATTGAAATATGCAAAATAAAATCTCAAAATAGATTGAAATATGCAAAATAATATCTAAAAAAAGATTGAAATATGCAAAATAAAATTTAAAAATAGATTGAAATATGCAAAATAAAATCTCAAAATAGATTGAAATATGCAAAATAAAATCTCAAAATAGATTGAAATATGCAAAATAATATCTAAAAAAAGATTGAAATATGCAAAATAAAATTTAAAAATAGATTGAAATATGCAAAATAAAATCTCAAAATAGATTGAAATATGCAAAATAAAATCTCAAAATAGATTGAAATATGCAAAATAATATCTAAAAAAAGATTGAAATATGCAAAATAAAATCTCCAAAAAGATTGAAATATGCAAAATAAAATCTCAAAATAGATTAAAATATGCAAAATCTCAAAAAAGATTGAAATATGCAAAATAAAATCTCAAAATAGATTAAAATATGCAAAATCTCAAAAAAGATTGAAATATGCAAAATAAAATTTAAAAATAGATTGAAATATGCAAAATCTCAAAATATGCAAAATAAAATCTCAACAATGATTGAGTTGAATTCCATATCTAGAGTTATGTCCCTTCCTGACTGAACGAAAGAAGACATTACAGTATAAATGAATGATAAATGGTATTCAGGTATGATTGAACGAAAGAAGACATTACAGTATAACTGAATGATAAATGGTATTCAGGTATGATTGAACGAAAGAAGACATTACAGTATAACTGAATGATAAATGGTATTCAGGTATGACTGAACGAAAGAAGACATTACAGTATAAATGAATGATAAATGGTATTCAGGTATGACTGTTTGAAAGAAGACATTACAGTATAACTGAATGATAAATGGTATTCAGGTATGACTGATCAAAAGAAGACATTACAGTATAACTGAATGATAAATGGTATGCAGGTATGACTGATCGAAAGAAGACATTAAAGTATAATGGTATTCAGGTATGACTGATTGAAAGATAACTTACATGTGATGATTAAATTAACCACATATTCTCAAATTACGATTTATTAAACACTGATCAACGAGTCGTCATAAACACCGCTAATCTGATAGCCAGTTAAAATACCCCACAGTGACACGCAACTGGATGTATTTATTACTATACAATTTAATAATTGGTTCCCAACCACAGCCGTGTTGAACCTGAAACTGGTTCTTTTACATAGTATATATTCCATCATTCCCAGTAAATAGTGTACAGATACCAGATAAAGAAAGTATCTCATTCTGCATTTCTAAAATTACTAACCGCAGGTGGTGAAGCTTCCATGTCTGTTGCACCATCTCCAACCATGATAACATTTTTATAATTATATTTCTTTATCAATAACTCCACAACTCTCTTTTTACCACCAGATTCAGATGTAGCTTCATTTTCATCAAAACCAATATATTTACCTATAAACATATAATAATATAACATCAACAATACTTACCTCAAGGAATACTACCTCTTAGGACAGACATAAAATTTAAAGTCTGGAAGTTGGTCAACAAGTCCACTGAGATACAAAGACTCTTTTGGCCAAGTTTTGTGTTCGGAATTTTATTTGTCTAGTATGTCATCTAGAAACAAACGGGGAAATGTCACGCGATTGAAGTTAAATTACGCCATTTATTATATTTAATTTAGTATATGTTATGTACTGTTGTAATTTATTTCATTTGAAACACATTGTAATATGGGTCTCAGACCTTATATACTGTAAATAAACATTATTATTTTGGCCAAGTTTAAAAATTTCATTTTTTTTTGTTATCCTAAGAGGTAGTATTCCTTTAATCATAAATATACTAGCCACTGAACAACCAAATAGACTGGAAATTTGCAGAATGTGCTCAGAATAATTTGCATTTGATAAAATCTTGATAATTATGTCCTTGAGCAAATCACCAACCTACGTTGCCAAAAAAGACAATTCAATCAGCCTTAAGAGGGAATTTACCTTGGTCATCAAAAAGTAATCTATTAGCAAATATATGATCAGTTGATATGTTTAATATTTTAGCTACAGGTTCTATAATAGACCGGAATCCACCAGACACCAAATATATATCTTTATTTTCTTTCTTTAAAACATCCACTAATTCTCTACAAAATAATTTAGCAGATGATCATAAAGAAATGAAATAAAAAATATCCATGAAATTTCTTCCTTTCTTAAAGAGACAGATTCGAGGGGTTCATTTTGGTTTGAATATAAGTACATACTCTTGAGAAGTATTAGATATGTACAAAAATCACATAAATCCTTCGAAAATACCTCAAACTAGGAATTTCATTTGCTATTTTTATAGATGTATTTTCTATATATATGGCAGAGTCTAAAGAAATGACAACGTCATTTAAACATTATTCAGATAATTCTGGACACACACTTTGAAGGCTGAAATTTCGACGGTGAGCTGTGACCATTATTACGGATAAGCTTGGCTATTTGCTAAACAATTCCTGTTTCTGTGACGATATGAACGTACGATTGCTCAAACGGATAGCGAACCTGTTCCTTTAAATCTGAACTCTACCTTGTCTTATCAGTCTGGACTAATGAACACAACGTTATGCGAGAGAAATGTTTGCCAATACAACGGCAAAAACTAATACATTGGATTCTTATGACATTGAATCAAAAAGAAAAAGGTTTAATTATTTGCAAAAGAAATTTAAACACAATCGTAAGTAATATTCAGTACTATGTAAGCAAAAGTAACCAAAGTAGCCCCAAAGCCAGGAATGAATTGGTCCTGGGGCTCAGATTTTTGAAGAATGAAAGGCCTAGAGAACTCATTTCTGACAATTTTTAGGTGCCAAAAACATATCAAAATCTACAGATTTTTTATTTTGTACATAGACACACTATGAATGAATCAATCTTTGATGAACTGAAGAAGATTTTGCTGGGGCTTAATTCTCACTTGCTGGGGCCCAGCCCCCACTACCCCAACCAAGGAAACAACAGCCCAATATGCAGAATTTTTTAAAAGCATGGTTGTAATTGAATTTGACTATAAAACTTACTTAAATCTTGGACTAAGAGCAGGGTCATGTGATTTTATGAAGCTATTTAGTGTATCTTTACTAGGATTAATAATATTTAACCTGGAACGTAACGCTTCTCTAAACGACACTCCACCACCCATTGCTTTCTTTGTCCTAGAAAATATACACTTCTATAGTAGACAAACTCTACAAAATATACATCATATACTTACTTCTATAGTAGACAAACTCTACACAATATACATCATATACTTACTTCTATAGTAAACAAACTCTACACAATATACATCATATACTTACTTCTATAGTAGACAAACTCTACACAATATACATTATATACTTACTTCTATAGTAGACAAACTCTACACAATATACATCATATACTTACTTCTATAGTAGACAAACTCTACACAATATACATCATATACTTACTTCTATTGTAAATGAAATGAATGGAGTTTTAAGTCCTACTTTTCTGCCCCTTGTGGGCTAATGAAGACGGGCAACGCCATGCAGGGTGCAATGAGGAAAATTTTGCCAGTACAGCGGTATTAGGCTGCTCTTTTTCGATTTCCAACTGTCTTTAACATGCATAACCTGTAGCAGACGGGGCCTCGGTTTATTGTCCCATCCGAACGACTAGCCGCTTTTTCCATGTCAGCCCCTCTTACTTGCATCACTGACGGGGGGAAACCGGGTTGAAAAATCTGAAGGTATTATCTGGACCCATGCCGGGATTGAACCCTGGACCTTCAGGTTAGCGAGCAAGCGTCTAACTCACTGAGCCACCACGGCTCCCTACTTCTATTGTAAACAAACTCTACAAAATATACATCATATACTTACTTGTATCGTAGATAAACTGAAACTGATTTTGATGTACATTTAAAAAAAAAATTGGTAAATTGGAACAAGTAACAAGACAATATATGCTCAAGGCCAGTGCTTTAGAGAAAAAAAACTTGTGCTGAGTTCTTGTGCTGTATTTGTTACCTCAGGGACTTCCAAGATAGTACATTTGTTACTTCAAATTGTTTTCTACTGGAGAACTCTGGTAGCTAACATTATCATGGGTTTACAACATATGACGTTTTAATTTTGGGCAACTAGGGCTTGGTTAAATATTAATAGTAATTTATAATTTCTTAATTCATTATATGTTAAAGTTACATTTTCTCCATTGTACCTGTTAACAAGTAGTAATGTCTTGACCTATGGGCAACCAATCTGAATTATATAATGAACAGATGTGATATAATTTGTCTGTAATGTTTTTCAAATGTGTCCTGAATAGAATCAAATGGTACTTATAACTTCCTTGAAGAAAACTTCCCAGAGGTAATGAATACAGCATTGATTCCGGTGACTTCTATCAATAAATAATAAACTAGCTTACCATTGAGCAACTTCTTCACCTACACCACAGAATGAGGCTAGTTCATCCAGTCCTTCATCTTGACATACTGTAGAATCCACATCAAAACAAACTGCATCAGCTGTCCTCCACAAGCATTTTACATCTATAACTTCCATTTCTAGTATTATAAACACATATAAACAATAAATATCAAAATATTTTCACTGTAAACATGGTTCAAGGGACAGATACGCCATTTTTTTGATAAATCATCCTTTTGTACCAGAAACAGGAATTTTTTAGCTGAGCTAATCAGTATTTGTGTTCACAGCTCATCATCGAAATTGAAACCTTCAAATCCATGTGTGTCTAGAATTGTTCACATTTGAAAGTTAAAAAGCCGTTTTATCTTTTCTTGAGACACAGCCATATATAGAAAAGATATATATAGAAATAGTGAGTAAAATTCCTGGTTTGAGGAAATTATGTGATTTTTGTACCTTTCTAGACTATTTACATGTATTCAAGATTCAAATCAACAACTTGACAACTCTTTACTACGTCTTATATTGCTTAGTTTTAACAGAATGGAAGAGTTGTATGATATTCATGCAAATCAGAGTGCTGAATATCCTTATTTAGGATAAAATGACAGGTTTTGAATACAGTGAGGTGAAGATTTGGTAAATCAATTTAGTTATAACTATGTTTGTGCTCACTTAGGGCCTTTCAAATATCATCAAATGCTTAGTTATAGTGTAATTCCAAGAATCACAGACGCCTGATTGAAATTGGGAATGGTGCAAATTGATATCATCATTGTTCCCACTACATAGAAAGAATTTAGAAAATGTCTTTACAATCCCTTTAAGCTAAGCCTGTTGTTACTTTAAAAAAAATAATTTTGTTGCACAATTTGATACAATGGATGTAATTATCTAAATGACTGAAGGCAACATAATATATGGCATCTTTGTCATTTTTATTTTTTTGCTCTGTAAATATGAACATGTGCAAAGCTAATGGCTTTAGGGCCCCTAAACCAATAGTGGACAGCTAATGGCTTTAGACCCTACACTAATAGTAAACAGCTAATGGCTTTAGGCCCCTACACCAATGGTCAGCTAATGGCTTTAGGCCCTACACTAATAGTGGACAGCTAATGGCTTTAGAGCCCTTCACCAATAGTGGACAGCTAATGGCTTTAGGCCCGTACACCAATAGTGGACAGCTAATGGCTTTAGGCCCCTACACCAATAGTGGACAGCTAATGGCTTTAGGCCCCTACACCAATAGTGAACAGCTATTGGCTTTAGGCCCCTACACCAATAGTGAACAGCCAATGGCTTACGCCTGTACACCAATAGTGAACAGCTAATGGTGTTAGGACCTCACACCAATAGTGAACAGCTAATGGCTTTAGGCCCCTACACCAATAGTGAACAGCTAATGGCTTAAGGCCCCTACACCAATAGGGAACAGCTAATGGCTTTAGGACCTTACACCAATAGTGAACAGCTAATGGCTTAAGGCCTCTACACCAATAGCGAACATCTAATGGCTTCAGGCCCCTACACCAATAGTGAACAGCTAATGGCTTTAGGCCCCTACACCAATAGTGAACAGCTAATGGCTTTAGGCCCCTACACCAATAGTGAACAGCTAATGGCTTTAGGCCCCTACACCAATAGTGAACAGCTAATGGCTTTAGGACCCTACACCAATAGTGAACAGCTAATGGCTTTAGGCCCCTACACCAATAGTGGACAGCTAATAATGTCTTTAGGCCCTACACCAATAGTGAACAGCTAATGACTTTAGGCCCCTACACCAATAGTGAACAGCTAATGGCTTTAAGCCCTTACACCAATAGTGAACAGCTATTGGCTTAAGGCCCCTACACCAATAGTGGACAGCTAATGGCTTTAGGACCTTACACCTATGGAACAGCTAATGGCTTAAGGCCCCTACACCAATAGTGAACAGCTAATGGCTTAAGGCCCATACACCAATAGTGAACAGCTAATGGCTTTAGGCTCATACACCAATAGTGAACAGCTAATGGCTTTAGGCCCCTACACCAATAGTGAACAGCTAATGGCTTTAGGCCCCTACACCTATAGTGAACAGCTAATGGCTTAAGGCCCCTACACCAATAGTGAACAGCTAATGGCTTTAGGCCCCTACACCAATAGTGAACAGCTAATGGCTTTAGGCCCCTACCCCAATAGTTAACAGCTAATGGCTTTAGGTCCCTTCATCGATAGTGAACAGCTAATGGCTTTAGGACCTTACACCAATAGCGAACAGTTAATGGCTTTAGGCCCCTACACCAATAGTGAACAGCTAATGGCTTTAGGCCCCTTCATCGATAGTGAACAGCTAATGGCTTTAGGACCTTACACCAATA
Source organism: Lottia gigantea (assembly GCF_000327385.1). Taxonomy (NCBI): domain Eukaryota; kingdom Metazoa; phylum Mollusca; class Gastropoda; family Lottiidae; genus Lottia; species Lottia gigantea. Next base: position 2,017,382 of record NW_008709504.1, read on the forward strand.
GCGAACAGCTAATGGCTTTACGACCTTACACCAATAGTGAACAGCTAATGTCTTTACACAAATATTCTATTGATTGATCGATTGAGGTAACTTGGACTAGATGAATTAGTCATGACAGTATGAAAACTGTCAAGGGTAATAAGTAAAAAAAAACAAATTGGAACTTCACCAAGATCTCATCAATTTATACGACCACATATTACGTAAAATTATTAAGTTTATGTTTCTTGGGAGCTGTTAGAAAACTACTGTATGGATTTGAGTAAACTAAACACCTGATTGTAGAGAAATATATCTATGTATTCTAAAGGTTTCAACTGATAAAATCAAGCCATTATAAAGCCAAGGTCAAACTTATTCATTAACAATTAGTACTCTCCGTTTTTAATTAATCCTTTTAAACCAAATTCAGTTTGATCAAGAAGATACATAGATATAAATAGATTACTGAAGAAATATTTTCAGTAATAATTCAGGTTTTGGATAATAAAAATTTTGCCCTGTTAAGACAGATTCATCATTATAGTGGGTTGCTTTGGGTCTAGTACTAGAAATGTATAAAAATCGCATCATTCCTCCAAAAATAAACTAGGAATTTTACTCACTATTTTTCATATTTATGTCTTTTCAATACTGTAAATGACTGAGTCTTCAGAAATGTTGAGTCGTCATTTTAACTTTCAAATGTGGCTTATTCTGGACACACAGTGATTTGAAAAACCAAATTTTGACAGTGAGCTTTGAACAATATTACTGATTGGCTTAGCTGAAAAAATATCCTTTTCTGAGACTAAAGTTTGATTGGTCAAAAAAATGGCGGCATTGTCCCTTTAAAAAGGCATAATGTAAATTTTTTCCTAGAAACACCACTGGGCTGTGTCTGACTTACTAATCTAAAAGCTGACCAAAACACATGTAAGTAAGCCTTATAAAGCGGTGGGTTCGTATTGCCGCATTGCCCAACATGCTGCATCTTGCCCAACTGCACAAAAACCACTTGTTTCACATGAAACGAAATATTTTAATCTGTTTTATTTATAATTAGGGAAATCGAAAGTATAGTTTTCTGGTAAAATCTGGAATAAAATAAATACCAAGTACAAACGATCAGAACCGTAATACAAAATACATAAATCCATTATTTAGGAAAATGACAGTTCAGACATGAGATGGATCCACAGGACAATAAGTATTGTGAAATCTAAAACCGTGAGCGGTGAGGGTTATATTTTGAAAATGCAGTATTGTCACCATAATAGCGAAAAGTATGCCTCTGTAAACGGGCACAGTATGAAAGTCTTGAAACTATAGTTTTGATTTCCCTAACGGGTCCAAATAATAAATAAAAAAACTAAATCGATGCAGGACAACAGATTGAAATATTTCATTTCATGTGAAACAAATAGCATTCCGGATTTTATCAGAAACCTGTAGTTTCGTTTTTGTTAGTGCTGGGAATTGAGTTTAAAATTATCATCGATTATCGGCAATATATTGTAAGGCATTTCCGATCGATAATCGATAAAAATCGTAATGTTGATACTCTAATTTTAGGTCAAGTAGTTGACTCATTTCAAGTCCTATTTAGGCTGCCTACCACTTACTTCTATGTAATGCTAGTGTTAGATGCTAGTATGTGTATTGTGTTTATTATCATGTTCTTTGTTATGTGACCAATCTTTTTGTTTTAAAGACGTTTGGAAGATTAGTTTTCGTCAATATCGCCATCGGCATGAATGGTAAAAATAATTGACTTGATCACACGTTTTGACAACCAAGACTAAAATACTATAGCACCGTTGTTATACGAATTGTGATTAGCATTCTATTTATAAAAAGTACTGATTATCCAATCAGCATTGTCGTTACGTAATTAGACTTGATAAAAAAAGGAAGACAACTACAATCGTGTGAAAAATAAAGCGAAAGTCATGCCCAAATATTGGTACCTGTATTCAGTTAATTATATTATAATAACAAATGTTTGTACTAATTTATTGTGAATGAAATTTTTCTTATTAATGATTGTTATTATCATATACAATCAAAGAAATGGAAGAACGTACGAGAATAAAGACTTTAGCTTAGTTTATTTTGCGGTACGTGACTGCCGAAAGCGTGTTTTTATTATGGTCCCGGGAGTAATTTAACAGAATTACCGGAGGTTATGTTATTTTTTGCGATAATCGATTTTGAAATGAACCATCGATTATCGTTATCGGTACATGACATAAGAGCGATAATTGATTTTTCGATAATTATTCCCAGCATTAATTTTTGTGCAGTTGGGAACGATGCGGCTAGTTGGGCAATGCGGCAAAACGAACCCACCGATTATAAAGCTGTTTTACTTGTGGCTGTCTGAAGGCCTTGTGGAACTTTAAATTAAATAGAAGTTTGTTTTAATCACTGCAAAATCTGTCACGACTCTCAGCAAGGATCGTCTTGAAGCCAATATTCAAATTCATGTAAAACTAATAAGCCAACGTAAAATTCGATTTATCGCATACGTAATGTAAGAAAATTGCAATTATGTAGAAATGTCTCTCCATATATTATTAACACGTTTCGATTTCTGTTTTTCAATCTCAGTAAAGATTGATGCTGTCCTCGTCTCCTCGTACACGATTCTTTAACTTACATGATATCTTCTTTTTTTCATAAAATAAACAGTGAGCTTTAACTGTCAAAATACAGCTATTCTATCTTCACTCTTTGCCTTCAACCTTAAGATCTAAAAATAGATTATTTTTATGGATAACTTTTATCACAAAAATTTAACCAACCTGTTACTGCTGTTCAACCAAGTATATTATAACATCAATTATTTTTGTATAATGGAAATATCAGCTTCAAAATCTCGGGCTTAATGAATTTCACGACTATTTTTCGTATATACTTTCAAGTAGGCCCACCCCCTATGTTGTCAGCAAAACGACCGTCCATAGACATATACACTGACTAGCAGTCAAGATAAATCCACTGAATCCAATTATTCCAATCGCAATACCAGTTTACAATCTCAAGAGAGTTTCGTTAATCTGATCACACTCTTTAAACAAAACTCTGTAACTATCTACACTTTTAGGTGTTAATCCTACATTAATTACCTGTCCGTGAGATTTTCTTTAACAATGGGTTCCCTTATTTTCATTTATGAAAATGAAAATGCTAATACTTATATGAATAGTAATTAGAGGTGTTCTACTGACTTGGAGAAATACCAGTTTGTCTCACATGTCACATGTCCATAATTAATTCATAATTAGCTAAATTAGAAGAGATTTACCAGAAGAATTCCAATGACAGACAGCCTCATAACTAGGTTAGAAATGCGGACAATCTCAGATATTTCGCCCCACCCCCTCGGGCGTAAACCTGGCTCCGCCAATGCTAACCAGCACTTGTAAGTAAAAAGTCCTTGCTTCGGACCTAGACCCGTGCTTTCTATGATTTAAATTCTCATTTCGCTTTAAAGATGGGTTCCCTTATTTTCATTTATAAAAATGCTAATACTTATATATGAATAGAAAGTAAAGGCGTTCTAATGACTTGGAAAAATACCAGTTTATCTCACAAGACCGTAATTAATTCATAATTAGCTAAATTAGAATAGAATTACCCAGTGGTGGAGCCAGGTTTACGTCCCCCCTCTCCCTTTGACCCTTCCACTGGAATTACCAGCAGAATTTCAATGAGTGACCGATAAAGAAAGGACAAAAAGTCCTATTTTTTTTTATCCAGATTGTAAATAGCCTACATGGACATTTATGATTGGTTAAAACTCTTAATTATATGCAACAAGAGCATAATGATATGATTAAGAATACACGATAATTCATTAGAAACACCATTAAATTAAATAGTTTGCTTAATTTGACACTAAAAAACAAGGAAATCCATCCTTAACACGCGACCAATGAAAACATCATTATTTGGCCGTAGACCTAAACATCTGCCTCTATTACAGTCTTTGATAGCTATGTTGAAAGTTTTAGGCTGGTGTGGGTCTAAACAGAAAAACTCGGTCCGACTAAAAGCACTAGCGGGAGCAAACAAGCTCAAACAAGAGTTAACTAAGCGCAAACAAGTGTAAACAAGCATAAACAAAGCGCAAACAAGTGTAAACAAAGTGCAAACAGGTGTAAACAAGCGGAAACAAGCGCAAATAACGGTAAAAGAGCATAGAAAATGAATTAAATGTATATACAGTATTATATGAAGCGATTGCTCACAGTGTGCTTCAAATAAATCAGCCACAAGTATGTAAGATTTTGCCTAGGCCTATTATGAAATTGATGGTAAAGAGGATTCCTGGCTAATTTTGTGTATCGTCTGATAATTTGTCAGTTGATATGCCTTCAGTATATTGTTAGCCAAACGACCGTCCATAGACATATACACTGACTAGCAGTCAAGATAAATCCATTGAATCCAATTATTCCAATCGCAATACAAGTTTACAATCTCAAGAGAGTTTCGTTAATCTGATCACACTCTTTAAACAAAACTCTGTAACTATCTACACTTTTAGGTGTTAATCCTACATTAATTACCTGTGAGATTGTCTTAATAATGGTTTCCCTTATTTTCATTTATGAAAATGAAAATGCTAATACTTATATGAATAGAAAGTAGAGTGTTCTAATGGCTTGCAAAAATAACAGTTTTTCTCAAATGTCCATGATTAATTCATAATTAGCTAAATTAGAAGAGAATTACCAGCAATTTCCAATGAATGACCATCAAGCACCAATTTTTTTTTATCATGGTTATCATTAACTAAAAATTACTAAGCTAACCAGCAGAAAGGGGGGGGGGGGGGGGCTGCAAACCGCACACCCCTTTCGCAGCCCCCAAAGCAAGTGTTTCGGGCAAAAAAAAAAACATCATTACTAGGTTAGATATTCGAACAATCTCAGATGTTCTGACGTAAACCTGGCTCCACCACTGCCATCCAACACTTGTGAATAGTCCTTGCTTCGGACCTAGGCCGAATTCTCGTATAGCCTTAAAGATGGGTTGCCCTTATTTCCATTATGGAAATAAAAATGCTACTATCTAAAGTAGAGGTGGTCTAATGACTAGAAAAATTACCAGTTTGTCTCACATGTCCATAATTAATTTATAATTAGCTAAATTAGAAGAGAATTACAAGAAGAATAAGTGACGATCAAGAAAGGTCAAAAAGTCTTTTTTTTTTGTTTATGCAAGACGGTACATAGCCTACATGGACATTTATGATTGGTTAAAACTCTTAATTATATGCAATAAGAAAATAATGATATGATTAAGAATACATGATAATCCAATTAATCGAATAGTTTGCTTAATTTGACACCCAAAAATATTGGAGAAATGTGCAGTGTCAACCATAGAGTTATAAATAGAAACTTGTTCTTATTATATAACTCTATGGTGTCAACACACTTTTTTTGGATTTGGGAAAAAAGCTTATCGTCAAGATCGCATGTGAAATGCAACACCTTCGACCAAGTTAAAAATTCGTGAGTCAAGGCTATACGGATTCAATCTGATGCTAGCAGTCCGAGGTATAATAATTATTATAATGAATGTATCTGGTTGTCAGTCGTGTTTATCAGCTCTGCCAGTGTATATACGTCCATCGTTGAGAGAAGACCAGATGGCGATAATTGATATTGTTTATATAGTTGTTTTTACTCTCAAACAGGTGCAAATATCCTAGATTATAATCAAATAATATAGAAAAAATATCGTTTAACATTACCTAATCGTACGATGAGATAACCCTTAATGGCTATATTTGTACAATGATGGTGGCAATGATGATTGGATGCACCAGTGGGAATACAGGGGATTGGTTCCCCTCTCCCCCCCCCCCCCCCCAAGCAAAAGTCTTCTGATGTATAGAAATGTATGGGAATTTCATTTCATGTCTTTTTATTTTTGTATATGGCAGTATCTTAAGTAGAGACGACTCGTCTTTTTAACTTACAAACGCGGATAATTCTGGACACAAATGCATTTGAAAGCTTAAATTTCGACGGTGAACTGTGGACACAATTACTGATTGGCTAAGCTAAAAAATCCCGTTTCTGAGACTAAGATACGATTGGTCAAAAAAATGACGCATCTGTCCCTTTAATTAAAGAAATGCTAGAAAATTAGAATACCGAAGTTATAAACTAATTAAGTCGTATTTTTTTTCTTTAACTCATCAGAAAAAACAACATATCTATTTCAAATATTAACAGATCATTTTGTGTGATACATTTAGCTGCTGTAAGAGAGATAATGGTATGGAACTATTAATGAGAAAATTAAGTTCAACACCCTATTTGATTCTCTTCACTCGATATTAATTGGAAAACACTGATCAAATTATTGTCAAAAACTGTAAAAATGTAATATAAACAATATAAAATCATATCAGGACAGGTGTTAAAACGTTCAGAACGGGAATCATAGATTCAATGATAAACACAAGCCCGGACCTGACCAGATTTCACGAAGTATCAACAACCAAACCAACAACACTATATCATCAAATTTGAACAACTATACTACGACCATTAAACGGCCACAACTATGTTTTTTTAAAATATTTAAAGTCGTGTTTTTGGTTGATTGTGGAAAGCAGATTAAAGCAAATTGCAAATTGTAGAGAGATGTATCTGCGTCTTATTCTGCAGAATTCAACTAAAACTATCTAACCATTACAAAACCCAACACCAAAACCTATATACCGTTTAATTGACAATTAATACACTCCGTTTTAAATCATCCCTTGAAAACAAATTCAATTCTATCATGTAAATAACATATTTTAGAAGTCGAAACACATATACCTTACAGGTTATGCTTACCCCTATTAATACCTGATACCACTTTCATTCTGAAATACTTGTTCGCTTATGATTGATATACTTCCTAATATGAAAGAAAAGTTCCGCTGCTACTAATATATTTCGATTGGTGGTTCGAATCGTTTGGATTTCTTATTATTACAACGTTTATAATAACGAAAGGTTTGCAAACTGCCCTGTTAAAACGCATTGTAGAAATGACTCATCAGTGCAAGCAAAATATGTAGTTAGTCAAACTGTATATGTACACATTTCGTCATTTTAGTGTACAAATTTCGGAAAGTTTAGAAGAAAAAAAAATTTCGACGCACTAAAAAATATCAGACTGTCCCTTTAATAGGTTATATATTTGTTGGGATGAAATCATTTGAATAATTGAAAAGGATATTAATAAAATGATATCGATTTATCCAGCCATACGTCCGGTTTCACAAATATCCTATAGCACATCTGTTTTGTCCTTCTGACAAACAACATCGTTTCACAATGGCTAGAATCAAGGTATTTTTGTCAATCTTATTCGTGACTGCTGCAACAGTTAGTGATTGCAGCGCAGCTACTCAAAAGAATGTGTTATTTATCGTTGCTGATGATTTGAGACCAGAGTTGCCGGCGTTTAAAGGGTCCGATACTATCGTTAAAACTCCCAACCTGGATAAATTGGCAGCTAAAAGTTTGGTATTGAAATCAGCTTATGTTCAACAAAGTGTTTGTGGGCCAAGTCGTACGTCAGCTTTGACAAGCAGAAGACCAGACACAACTCTTGTATATGATCTGGACACATACTGGAGAACTGATGGTGGTGGTGATTTTTCAACCATACCCCAATACTTTAAAGACAACGGTTATCGTACTGCTGGACTTGGAAAACTGTTCCATCCTGGATCAGCTTCTGGTTTTGATGACCCTCCATCTTGGTCAGATACTTACTTCCATGCACCTAACAAACGTAAATGGGTCATAGATGACAGCTGGCAGTCTGTTACTGCAGCTGAAGAACTTGCTCAACCTCTTCCGGACACTCAACTAGCAGACGAAGCTATTATCAAGCTTGCTGATATGTCGACCGATGCTTTATCTGGAGTTCAGCCATTTTTCTTGTCGCTTGGATTTTATAAACCCCATCTGCCGTTCGTGTTTCCCGAAGATTATCTGAATTGGTATCCTGAAGTAGATGTCAGTCTTCCAGATAACCCATATGCTCCCGTAGATATGCCTGATGCAGCTTGGGAGGTTTACTCAGAATTGTTAAATTATGATGATATCACAGGAACTGGTGCCATCAATACTACTCTACCAGATGCCAAAACATTGGAGCTTCGACGGGCCTACTACGCGACGATCTCTTACGTGGACGCCCAGGTAGGACGCGTACTGGATGAACTGGAGCGACTTGGCTTGGAGAATGATACAATAATAGCCTTTTGGGGAGATCATGGTTTTAGTTTGGGCGAACATGGCGAATGGTGTAAGAAAACTAATTTTGAAGATGCCGTGAAGGCTCCGCTTATGCTCCGTGTTCCTGGAGACACTGATGCCGGTGTAGTTTCTGAAAGGCTGGTGGAATTCGTAGATCTTTTCCCTTCAATTGTCGAAGCAGCTAGCCTGAACCAAATTGCTCAATGTCCAACCGATTCATCACTTGTCGCAGTCTGTACTGAAGGTACAAGTTTCATTCCATTGATATCCGATCCAACTAGAGCTTGGAAAGATGCAGCTTTCTCCCAGAATTCTGCAACCACCAATGGCATCAATGCCATGGGGTACACCATCAAGACAACTGATTTCAGATACACAGAATGGGTAAAATTTAATAAACGTACACACACCATGAACTGGAACAAGGTTTACGATGTAGAATTGTATGATCACCGTATTGATCCTGAAGAAAATATAAACAGAGCTAGTGACAGTACCTATGCTGCTGATATAACCACTCTGAGTAACATACTTCATAATGGTTGGAGAAACGCTGTTCCTTAAAACCTGAGAGCAGATAAATCACTTTCAGTCACACATTTGTTATCATTCATTCAGAATTGGGTTTGCCCTGCAATTACAGACAGGGAAGCAAAGTAGTACTTAAGAAAACGCTATAATGCGTTGAATCAACCGTCATTATACAGCAGTACTATTTCCGGATTCTTATAACGAGTTCGGAAAAACGATATGAACTCATAGCACAGGTTAATAACTAATATTTCCACTCTCACTGTATTTGTCACAGTGAACCCTTTGACGAGAAATGCATTCAAATTCGAGTAAACTGCAGTGGGTCACGTGGTCACATTCCTGAGCTATATGGCTGCTGTTGAGGCCTTATTTTTATTTTTGAAATATAATTTATCAATCGGAAACTTCATGAAAAGAATACATTAGACAATGGAAATATAAGCATTGAACGATGGACCCACTGCAGTTACGGTGATATGAATACATTGATCAAGGTGCCAAATTTATCATGACTGCCTTCGGCAGCTCATTCAATTTGGCACCTTGCCCAATGTATTCATATCACCGTAACCGCAGTGGGTCCATCGTTCATTGCTTTAATAATATTAGGTCATGTATCTATGCGCCACGTTAAAAATCAAGACCACATTACATTCTTTGAAGTTGACGACTTGATTACTCCAAATAACATAACTTGTATTAAATATTTCCTTTTAGTCATCACATGAACAATCTTCGCAATATCAAGCTATTACAAATTTTGTCTTATACCTTGACTGCCATAGCCACAAGCCATAATGTTTACAGTCTATCTGTCGATTGCGTGCAATCCAATCAAATCGTTGAATTTCGTGATACAAGAAAGGTAGCTATTGCAGTCAAAGTATAAAACGAAGTTCGCAATACCTTAACCACAGTAAACTGTGAAGATATATATGAACGTGTTAACTTATATCTTATTTGTTACTTTTGCAAGAACATTTTTCACAAAGGCTGACCTCGAAAAGTCTATCAATATAAAGAAACAGTGCATGGAATAAAAGGAACGTTTGCGTCAATAAAACAAGTACTAACGCCCCGAACCGCAACATGAAACCTTAAAACAAAACAACATGGTTAAACATGTCATATGAAAACGTTAGTGGTTATGATGTAAAAGAATATATAATATTGCCTCTTTGTACTTTGAATCTATGAGTTGGCTAATACCGCTGTCCTGGCAAAATTTCTCTCATTGCACCCTGTCTTCATTAGCCCACATGGTGCAGACAAGTAGGGCGTAAAACTCCATTCATTTCATTTCATTTGTTTTTAAATCTAAAACGACTCGCCCAAATACATCCGCTCAAATCATCCATCACTACAACAGATCACCCAAACGCAGATTAACTCCACGAGTTGCACGTGCATGATATGAATAAAAGGGAGATATTTTTCAAACACGAATCATTGCCATTACTAATAAAGAGAAGAGAAGACTGTCTATAGATATATCTACAGGTAAATATACATTATATTCATTGTCTTTTAAAATTTCTACTTGTAATCAATTGACCAAAAATGGACAGTTGGCATAATATTTCTTTTATTAATAACCTTTGTTTTTCCACTTTACTCTGTCATAAATATTTATATTATTCATTGTATTAGGTTTCCAACATGAAGATTTGCTTGACATTGGTAGTCTTAATGGCAGTATTTGTTACTTCAGATGCCTGGTGGTTTGGTAAACGAGGTAGGTTATGCTAAAACTTAAAAAAATGTGATTTGCAGCGACAAATCGGTCTAAAGCTTTTGTTACTGCAAAAAAAAAAAAATATCAGATTTTGATATCAGGTTTCATACGAATTTTTCATCGTAATAATTCAGTTGGATTAGAAAGAATTTCTGATTGGATTCTAACCATATTCTCTTCTAGACTTAAACGGAGATGCACCACCATCAGCAGTAAAAGCTGCTTTAATCTCTTTATGTTCACAATATGGTGACAATACCAGTTCAGATCCAATGGCTCAAGATGTTAGAAATGTCTGCCAAGCCTTAAAAGAAGCATCAAATAATAGAAGGTATGCAAACGCCAACATTTCTAGTTTTATGACATTGATATATAGTGAAGGGGGTGGGGGGTGTGCTATATCAGATCTATTTATGTATTCTAGATGTCCCCAGCAGATGTCAAAAGGTATGGCTATCTGACACTATCTGACTCCTTATACGATATGATTTTCTGTTCCAAATACATGTGTGGCATTTTTAACCGTGGTATATCAAACCTTCCCTTCCATTAATTCATATTTACAACATAAATAACTAATTATAATTTTATCTTTCAGGACGATCATATCTTGACCATCCTTAGTCTACAAGAAAATATCTAGTTTAATGGCAATAAAATAATTAAACCTTTTTTTTTTCTACTTTTCATTTTAAAACTTCAATTCAAGCCACTAAATCTGTCCTACATAGACTCGTTCAAAGGTCATTAAATATCTGAAACAGTTCGTTATCAATGTCCCGTTCATCTCGTTCTATAATTGGCCTGTTTAGGATCTCAAACTGGTTCAGTAAGAATGGAGCTGGGAATGTCTGCCGTAGAGGCTTGTGCTGACTAAAATGTATATCGTTAGATTATATTTTGTCCAGCTAACAAAACAGGTGTGGTCTATAGTGGAATACTGTAGTGGCGGCTTTGGGGGTTTAAAGGGACAGATGCCCTATTTTCGGGCTACCAGCTGATGAAATTTTATTTACATGTACATGACATTTGTATGAAAACTCCTTTTCAAGCCTTCAATTCAGTTTTTTTTTCTATTTCCATACAAAACTGTACTTATAAACTAGTACTAAACTATAGAGGTATATTGTCTTTTAAAATTTCTACTTGAAATCAATTGACCAAAAATGGGCGATTTTATTTTTAGCATATCTCCGTTATTATTAATGACATCCTTTTACTTTACTCTGTCATAAATATTTCTATCATTCATTGTATTAGATTTTCAACATGAAGATTTGCTTGACATTGGTAGTCTTAATGGCAGTACTTGTTACTTCAGATGGCTAATGAAGTCACGAGTTTTGTCGACGGGACAGTTATAAATTGTACGGCAGCCTCTACGGGCGACCGACATTACATTCCTCGACGGGCGACGGGTCGATGGGCCGTTGAGCAATAATATGTACGCAGCCAATGAAAAGAACACGCAATTACAAACAAATACAATTGTAAATGGTAAAACTTTCCTAAACCTATTAAATATTCTAATCATGAAATAAATATCTAAATGAAAATCTGAAACTGCATCATTTATACTTTGTGTTTTGGCGACGGGTCAGGTTATAAAATTGTACAGTAGCCTCGACGGGCGACGGATACCGTGATAAATGTTTACGTTTTAAATGGCGGACCGTCAGCTCTTCGCGACGGGCGACGGGTCTGTGGGCATGCGTAGTGGAGCGGAAGTTATAGCAAAACATAAAAATGAAATAAAAATTACAAAATGTCACTTCAAAAAACATATTGAATTGATTTGATTGATCAAAGTAAATAACTTTTCTAATTAAGCATTAATAAAATGTTATTATTGAGCAAGATGTTTTTATTTAATTTAATTCATTCTATGTAGCTGAGGAGTTTTTTATGAAGTGAGTCGGTTCAGCGTGATGCGTCACATGTTCAATAGATATTTTTTCCTTGATGAAAAAAAAAGTCTTCTTAATCCCCAAAATATATGTGTATAAGAGCTATTACTTTTTGTTTGTATTGTACTACAAGAATACTGCCTTTATTGATATTTTGGTAAAAATAAACAAATGTTCGTTTTTCGCTATGTATTAGTTTTAGTTACCTGTTTGTAAGGTAGCCTCGACGGGCTACGGACGACGGGTCTTGTAGAACTACCTCAAAATTTATGCAATATTTTATTGAAAATACTCAAAGCGTAATATTTAACCCACGTGAATTTACATCACAGAACAAGTTACTCATATAACATTCAGAGGTAATGATTTTATTCTTTAATCACTGTCCTTTGCGAATGGACGGGTTTACAATGAACTTCGTATAAATGAGTTTAGATTGATTGAAGATCGGCCAGTTGTTATTCAACATGTTCATGTTAGAATGAACATAAAATGTAAGTTCTCGAAATAATCATATATTCATCAGTTAGCTTATCTGGTGTCATAAAGTTACAACACAATCGATTTAAAATCTGGAAAATTGGAAAATTCATAAAACTAAGTAATTATTGAAAAACGCTTAATCTTGATATTAAGCGTTTTTCAATAGTTAATTGCATATTTATGGATACTTTCAAAGTTTTTTGGATTTATCAGATTATACAAGGATTCTGTTATGTTATTTATGACACCAGGTATATCTACTGATGAATATATGCTCTTATTGGCCAAGTTTAAAATAATATCTAAGACTTTGTATCACTTAATACGATTTAGATATATAAGATTCATTTCTCATCCAGGCAATTAGTAAATCTACTGCAGTAGTTTTGGACATTCTAACGAATGACTTTTCATCTGTTAGGGCGAATGTCTTATTTGTAATAAGCCGGAAAGGTTCATTTTGAATGGCGAATGTTCAACGTGTTTGTAAGCTATTGAATTGTTTTTCTCTCACTTATTTCACGTATACATTACGTTTTAAAATTTATTTCACTATGTCAAGTTAACTTTATAAGACTACGTTTGTCGTTATTGCTTTATATTGTGAAAATGCAGTCAAGCTTAAGCTGTCGGTTTACTTTTTATTCTTATTGCTATTTAATTCATGGTATTTTAATAGTTAATAGGGAATGTAAAGACGTTACTATTGCAAAGGGCATTGTGTGACTCAAGTAGGCTTGCGATAAGTGACGTCATCAAACACTAAGTTTTATTGGAGTTACAGGAACCACAGGCGACAATGACTAAAAATCTGAATTGTGCAAATGGGTGCTATCAGTGTCCCAGATACACATAAAAAGTTCTCTCTTTACAATTCCTTTAAAAATACTCATAATATTCCTTATTACATTTGGTTATATTTTTATCATTACAGAATCCCGTTTTAAAATATTGTCCATGTTTGAATGTTTTAACTAGCACCAATATCATTTTACCGAAAATTTAATGTGAATATCTATTTAGTATAATTATGGAGCGAAACACGGGGTCGTGTATTATTACTTTCAAATTTGATTTTGTAGAGGTCAATTTTCAGTCAAAATGTGCAACTTTTTTTTATTTAATATTGCCTAAAAATTGATGTAAAAATTTTGGAATTCTGCATACCTATCTGGTAAGGGTTCCCTGGCAAGTTTCAAATGTGATAATTCTTGCACGAGTTTGACACTGATTTGTGGTCTTTACCTCTAGTGTGTAGTTTGGAAACATTTGAAAGCGATTGCGATATCCACGATCAGTTGACAATTTTTTTTTTCTGAATATCGACACATCTTTTTAAACATATTGTCAGTTGATTGTTGATATCTTTTCCCTTCAGCATATATTACAGACTCATACAATACTGACTTCTTTATTTGAATTTGATATTTACAGGTGAGACAATTTACTTTAAGCCCCTCCCCCTAATCAGCTCTGATTGACCGTACTCTCTAGGATACTATCCAATCAAATCGTTGCATTCCGTGATTCAAGAAGGTGGATATTGCTGTCAACGTATAAGTACGAAGTTCGTAATACCTTGACATTATCCAACTACCAACTACAGCGACTACCAACAACTACCTAGTTTGCGATATCAGCATCCGCTGAAAGCGAACGTTAACTTGTCATCTAACAACTAACCTAGTTTGACATTGTGAAGATGTGATACAAATTGAATACAAATAACTCACCGGTTTTGTGTAACCATACAAATAACGCTCTAACCTGGCTATAAAATTTTATTTTAGAATTTGTGATTATAGGTTCATTTAGTTGCAATGGTGGTCATGAACCCTTGGTATAATGTATGAATTTTGTTTTCAGTTCCTTTCAAATCAGTCTCATATACAGTTGCTATGGGAACTTGTTCTTTTAGGGGAGGTAAGTCTTTTCTTTTATTATGTATTATCGTAATTGTCGCCACAACCTTAAGAATAACCACCAACCAATATTTATACTTACAGTTGTTTAACTCAAACCAAACTTAGTCACAATTTAGTCTCAGATAACATGTCATTTCTGTGAAGTATTGTTCATAACCTTGATGTTATATAATAGCTACCTAAAATGGTAGACCGAAACATATGCATCTATCCCTATTCCTCTGCTGGATATTTTGACATTTGTCGGCTGGAGTAAAGTCAGAAAAAAGATAATCTGTTAAATGGGAAATTATCATAACCTCCAAAGATGCGTTTTTTCTGACATAACATTATATTACCTGTAAATGACTGTGAATTAGTGCTGGGCATCACCGTTACGTTTGTTTTATTAGTATCACGTGGCCTTTGAACTTTTGGCATTTTTGAGTTTTAAATGACCGCACTAGACCGAAACATCCTGTCTCTCAATGGCGTCGGAAGAGAATCAGAAGACCAACGATGAATATATCTTGAAATAGCGTTGAAATATTCTTCTTCCTTGAGGATTTTTGCCCCAATACTGACAATTTTCTTGTATGTTATGGGGTCAGGTCCATGCTATCCTTTTTTTCGACAGAATAAACCAATAATTGTTGTCTCTACTGTAAGTTAAAATATTCAAGTGTGGAGCTATTTAGAAGATGGTCGCCATCTTATATTGAAAGACTTGAAAAAAATTGAAAATTTCAGCCAATCAAAAGACATGAAATTCATTGGCTCAACCAATGACGTCTTGGTTCTGAACACATTTTATAAAGATGGCGACGTAGTTTGAGTAAAAATATCCGCCTGATGGACATTTATCTAATTTGTACACAATGTCAAGTTGTTGTAAGGTACATCTTATTCCATCATTATCGAATACTTTACAAAATTTACTGTTTTCAATGGTCTAAATCAAGTAATACAAAACTGCATAATATTTTCTACTTGGTGGTCTGTATTTAAAATACGTAGTGTTATTTAGAGTAAAATTGTCGGTCTTCCCCCGCACCTGCGTTGATGCGGAAAATCTCAATTTTACAGGGTCTATATTTTCTGTCTACACCAGCGAGACATTTGTCCAAAAAGCTATCAAAGGCGGAAATAGAGACAAATGTTTCAGTCTACTATAATGGTTGCTTCTCCTTTTATATTTTCACAACACTGTTAAATGTGCTGTTGCATTTTGTTAGATTAAACTCACGTTTTTTTAAAAAAAATATTTTGTAGTCGATTGCTGTCATGGCGGCAATTCCGATTGTATTGATATAGATTATGCTCAAACTTTCACAAAAATTGTAAGTATGATTTTCCTGCCTCTACAATCTGAACCACATTTTACAATCCTTGTTACGAATCAGTGGTCACTCAAGCACTTAATTGTTGGCCTGGAATTCTTGGTTAACATTCAAACATTGGTTTAGTGTATTTGCGCATACCACTCGGACAATGATACAGCGATGTTATTTAAAATATGTCTAAAGGTTGGGATGCAAACCATGACACAATTGTTATTTTGAAACCTTTTATAAGATATATGGAAAGTGAGTAACAAATACACTAAGAGGATATCATTAACCTTGTGGGCTGTATGGAGTGCGGATAAAACAACATGAATATATTTAGTTTAATTTCAGAGAAGATCAAATAGTTACTGTTTTATTGTTTTACAGACTGATTTGAATGTGTCAAGCAGAACATCATTATTTAAAGCCGTACACGACAATGATGTAATTACTGTATATAGTTTGGTAAGGAGTGGTACCTATGATGTCAACATTCATTACGGTAGAGGCTATACTCTCTTACATACAGCTATCATGAGGGATAACATTGGAATTTTAAGGTGCTTATTAAACTGCACGGATTGTGATGTCAATGTACGGGACAGTGACGGCAATACACCCTTAAATTTGGCTCTATTGTGGAGAAAAATAGAAATTATAAGGTGTATGATAAACCGAGTGGATTGTGATGTCAATATACAGAACAATAGAGGTGATACACCCTTACATTCAGCTGTACATAAGAGGGATATAGACATTGTGAGGTGTGTAATAGACCGAACGGATTGTGATGTCAATTTACGAAACACATTTGATTTTACACCATTACATACAGCTATACAGAAGGGTAAAATAGAAATTGTAAGGTGTTTAACAAAGCAGACTACCTGTGATGTCAACGTACAGAACATTTATGGCGATACACCCTTACATACATCCGTACAGGAGAGTGATACAGAAAGTGTAAGATGTATAACAGGGCAGACCTCATGTGATGTCAATATACGGGACCGTAGATATTATACCCCCTTACATTTAGCTCTATATAAGAGTAATATAGCAATCGTAAGGTGTATACTGGAGAATACTGGTTGCGATGTCAATATATTGGACCCGTGCGGCGAATCGCCCTTACATGAAGCTGTAAAGAATAATAAGATAGATGTTGTAAATTGTTTAACAGGGCATACCACATGTAATGTCAATATACAGAACAGAGGAGGTGAAACACCCTTACATGTAGCTATACAGAGGAGTAACATAAAAATTTTGAGGTGTTTAACAGATCAAACTACATGCGATATCAATGTACAGAATAGTAAAGGTGAAACACTCTTACATAGAGCCGTCCTAATGAGTAATACAGACATTATAAGGTATTTGATAAACCGGACTCACAGTGACGCCAATTTACAGGACAAATGTGGTAACACACCCTTACATTTAGCTGTTTGGGGGAATGATATAGATATTGTAAGGTGTTTAATTGAAGACGATATCTGTGATGTCAATATACAGAACAAGAAAGGTAGAATACCCTTACATCTAGCTATATGGAAGAATAACACAGAAATAGCAAGGCGTTTAAACAGTCGTGCGGGATGTGATGTGAATATACAGGACTGTAGAGGCCTAACGCCCTTAGGTATGGCTGTTTCTCGGCATGATATAGATCTTATAAGGTGTATAACTGAGCAGACTACGTGTGGTATCAATATACAGGACCATAGAGGTAACACTATTATTCAAAATGTACTAGAATTCAAAGCATCATGGCAAATTCATAAAGTAGTCAATTTAATCAAATATCTTGTTTTTGAAAATGCAAATTTGCAACATTTAACCTCAGGCGAAGGAGAAAACTTCTATAGTCGGTTACCTCTTGAAATTTTTTCTTCGCAATCTAGGCGTGAATTACGACAAATCTTGTATTTAAGTGGGGGCTCATTTGTACAAATTTCACAAATATTACATTTTGATGTCGAGGAAAATTATGCAGCATCACTGCCAGAAACTTTAAGAGGAAAACCAAGAGAGAAATTTTATCTTTTCGCCAACAATCTGAACTTAAAGGAAATTTGTAGACGAGTTATTAGACAAAATATAGGTATTGCAATTCATGACCGAGTTTCAGAAATGGTAGATAACAAAATATTGCAAAATTTTCTGATGTTAAAAGATGAATCTGAGAGTTTTCATTGACTTTATTTGACAGATATTCAGAGGTTTCATCATCTCTTGATTAACATGTAGCAATTAATTCTGTTATCAGTTGTTCAAAATTTTCTTTATCAAAAAAGTTGTTACTTATACTTGAAAATATTTTCAAAATGTGCTTTTTACATTTATGTAGATACTTGATCAAACTGAATTAGTTTTAAAATGGTTGATTAAAACGATGAGTACTTATTGATAATTAAACAGCTTAAACTACCTTTATAAACCTTAACAATACATAGGCTACATATTTCTCTACGAAAAAGTGTATGAACTGAAAGAAATTTGGCGTTAAAGATGGGTTCCCTTATTTACATTTATGAAAATGAAAATGCTAATGCTTAGATGAATAGAAAGTAGACCAATTTGTCCATAATTAATTCATGATTAGCTGGATTTTGAAGAGAATTACCTGAAGATTTCCAATGAGTAACCGCTCAAGAAAGGTCAAAAAGTCTTGTTTGTTTATCCAGACTGTACATAGATAGACATTTAAGATTGGTAAACTCTTAATTATATGCAATAAGAACATAATGATATGATTAAGAATACATGGTAATTCATTAGAGACACTAATTAATCAAATAGTTTGCTTAATTTGACACTAAAAAGTAAGGAAACGCAGTTTAAAACATTATCGGCAGGAAACCTTTCCCTAGATTGTGTATACAGTTTTCATAAATATGAGTCAACAAATTCTTTCGACCTACAAATAGCAGAATGCTTCAGTCACTGTTCAATGAACATGTTAAAATATCAGTAATTATTTATAGTACACGGTGCTGTTATCTCACTGTTCAATAAATATGTTGAAATATCAGTAATTATTATTACACAGTGCTAATTACTTTTAGAAACGGTAATTGTTTTAGCTGATCTAATCAGTAATAGTGATTACAGCTCACCGTCGAAATTTGAGCCTTCATATCGATGTGTGTCCAGTATTATCCACGTTCAAAATTATGATGACGACTCGCCTTTTCTTGATTCTGCTCTATATAGAAAATACAGTATTTATTAGAAAGTGTTATTAACTTATTTTGTTTATATAACTATGTTATAAAGTATTTATTACACAGTGTTATGAACTCACTGAACTTGTGTTTTATATGATAATTATGCAATAATAATAGTACAGCTCAATGGACACGTATTTCAAATGATAAATATGTTATGATACATGTAACAGTATTTATTCTACTCAGTGTTATAAAATACTGAGCATTTATTTTATATGATAACGATGTTATAATAACAGTATTTATTACATAGTGTTATTAACTCGCTGAACATGTATTGCATATGATAAACGTGTTATAATAACATTATTTATTACACACTGTTATTAACTCACTTAACATGTATTGCATAATATGATAAACGTGTTATAATAGCAGTATTTATTATACTGTGTTATTAACTAACTAATTTATTTTATATGATAAATATGTTATAATAACAGTATTTATTACACACTATTATTAACTCACTGAACATGTATTGCATATGATAAATATGTTATAATAACATTATTTATTACACACTATTATTAACTCACTGAACATGTATTGCATATGATAAACGTGTTATAATAACATTATTTATTACACACTGTTATTAACTCACTGAACATGTATTACATATGATAAACGTGTTATAATAACATTATTTATTACACGCTGTTATTAACTCACTGAACATGTATTGCATATGATAAACGTGTTATAATAGCAGTATTTATTATACTGTGTTATTAACTAACTAATTTATTTTATATGGTAAATATGTTATAATAACAGTATTTATTACACACTATTATTAACTCACTGAACATGTATTGCATATGATAAACGTGTTATAATAACATTATTTATTACACACTGTTATTAACTCACTGAACATGTATTGCATATGATAAACGTGTTAAATATCAGTATTTATTACACACTATTATTAACTCACTGAACATGTATTGCATATGATAAACGTGTTATAGTATCAGTATTTATTACACACTGTTATTGCTCGCTGAAAATGTATTGCATATGATAAACGTGTTATAATAACAATATTTATTACACACTGTTATTAACTCACTTAACATGTATTGCATAATATGATAAACGTGTTATAATAGCAGTATTTATTATACTGTGTTATTAACTAACTAATTTATTTTATATGATAAATATGTTATAATAACAGTATTTATTACACACTATTATTAACTCACTGAACATGTATTGCATATGATAAATATGTTATAATAACATTATTTATTACACACTATTATTAACTCACTGAACATGTATTGCATATGATAAACGTGTTATAATAACATTATTTATTACACACTGTTATTAACTCACTGAACATGTATTACATATGATAAACGTGTTATTATAACATTATTTATTACACGCTGTTATTAACTCACTGAACATGCATTGCATGTGATAAACGTGTTATAATATCAATTTTTATTACACACTGTTATTAACTCACTGAACATGTATTGCATATGATAAACGTGTTATAATAACATTATTTATTACACACTATTATTAACTCACTGAACATGTATTGCATATGATAAACGTGTTATAATATCAGTATTTATTATACACTATTATTAACTCACTGAACATGTATTGCATATGATAAACGTGTTATAGTATCAGTTTTATTACACACTGTTATTAACTCGCTGAAAATGTATTGCATATGATAAACGTGTTATAATATCTGTTTTTATTACACGATGTTATCAACTCACTGAACATGTATTGTATATGATAAACTTGTTATTATAGCAGTATTTATTACACTGTGTTAGTAACTCACTAATCATCTATTTTATATGATAAACATGTTATAATAACAGTAGTTATCAGATACTGAACATTTATTTTACATGATAACTTTGTTATAATATCAGTATTTATTACACAGTGTTATTACATTCACTTAGCATGTATTACATACAAAAACCTGTTAATAATAACTGTATTACACACCTTGAACAATTGTTTTATATGATACACATGTCATAATAGGTGTTTACTACACAGTATCCTAGTCATTCTGGATTGTCTTTTCCTTGTATATGTACAAGTAGGTATTTTGACATAGTGCGCAAACATTTGACTTTAAGCTAAAAAAAACCCCAAAACTTAGACTTTGCTAATGTACCAATTTGCTAAGGAATCTTAAAAAAACAACCTTATAGGCTAATTAGGTCACGTGCTAAAGCAATCAACGGTTGCGAAAAATAGCTTTTTTGAAGGTTGTTAATTTCTGATTATCAGTTTCCTGTTAAAAATAATATCATGAAATGATGTGAACTGATTTTAACTCTATGTTACTTGACCTGTACTCTCTGTTAAATTATAAGGCCGAATGCTAAATGTTTTAATAAAACTTTAGCATAAAAGATTAATGAGAGCTAGAGAATTAGTGGTATATGGTTTATTAGAGAACTAGAGAATTAGTGGTATATGGTTTGTTAGAGAACTAGAGAATTAGTGGTATATGGTTTGTAAGAGAGCTAGAGAATTAGTGGTATATGGTTTGTAAGAGAGCTAGAGAATTAGTGGTATATGGTTTGTAAGAGAGCTAGAGAATTAGTGGTATATGGTTTATTAGAGAACTAGAGAATTAGTGGTATATGGTTTGTTAGAGAACTAGAGAATTAGTGGTATATGGTTTGTTAGAGAGCTATAGAATTAGTGGTATATGGTTTGTTAGAGAGCTAGAGAATTAGTGGTATATGGTTTGTTAGAGAACTAGAGAATTAGTGGTATATGGTTTGTTAGAGAGCTATAGAATTAGTGGTATATGGTTTGTTAGAGAGCTTTTGTTAGAGAGCTAGAGAATTAGTGGTATATGGTTTGTTAGAGAGCTAGAGAATTAGTGGTATATTGTTTGTTAGAGAGCTAGAGAATTAGTGGTATATGGTTTGTTAGAGAGCTAGAGAATTAGTGGTATATGGTTTGTTAGAGAGCTAGAGAATTAGTGGTGTATGGTTTGTTAGAGCGCTAGAGAATTAGTGGTATGTTATTTGCTAGAGAGCTAGAGAATTAGTGGTATATGGTTTGTTAGAGCGCTAGAGAATTAGTGGTATGTTATTTGCTAGAGAGCTAGAGAATTAGTGGTGTATGGTTTGTTAGAGAGCTAGAGAATTAGTGGTATATGGTTTGTTAGAGCGCTAGAGAATTAGTGGTATGTTATTTGCTAGAGAGCTAGAGAATTAGTGGTGTATGGTTTGTTAGAGAGCTAGAGAATTAGTGGTATATGGTTTGTTAGAGCGGTAGCGAATTAGTGGTTATGGTTTGTTAGAGAGCTAGAGAATTAGTGGTATATGGTTTGTTAAAGAGCTAGAGAATTAGTGGTATATGGTGTGTTAGAGAGCTAGAGAATTAGTGGTATATCGTTTGTTAGAGAGCTAGAGAATTAGTGGTATATGGTTTATTAGAAACCTAGAGAATTAGTGGTATATGGTTTGTTAGAGAGCTAGAGAATTAGTGGTATATGGTTTGTTAGAGCGCTAGCAAATTAGTGGTATGTTATTTGCTAAAGAGCTAGAGAATTAGTGGTATATGGTTTGTTAGAGAGCTAGAGAATTAGTGATATATGGTTTGTTAGAGATCTAGAGAATTAGTGGTATATGGATTGTTAGAGAGCTAGTGAATTAGTGGTATATGGTTTATTAGAGAGCTAGAGAATTAGTGGTAAATGGTTTGTTAGAGAGCTAAAGAATTAGTGGTATATGGTTTGTTAGAGAGCTAGAGAATTAGTGGTATATGGTTTGTTAGAGAGCTAGAGAATTAGTGGTATATGGTATGTTAGAAAGCTAGAGAATTAGTGGTATATGGTTCGTTAGAGAGCTAGAGAATTAGTGGTATATGGTTTGTTAGAAAGCTAGAGAATTAGTGGTATATGGTTTGTTAGAGAGCTAGAGAATTAGTGGTATATGGTTTGTTTGAGAGCTAGAGAATTAGTGGTATATAGATTGGGGTGTCTATTTTGATCACACAAAGTATTTTACGTTGGAAGAACTTTCTTACCATGAGATGAGATGTTTCTTCATTAAAAACTAAATCTTTAATTTTCAGTAAAGTTTCATTCATTCTTTGACGTCTTCGTTTTTCAGCAACTTGTTTTCTCTCCTAAGATAGATAGGTCAAAATTATTATTATCATCCAGTAAAAATAAAATATATAATATACTATTAGCCTTCAGGAACACCTGATTGCACCCTGGCCGCGTATTCTCTAAACGATCTTAGCGCTTTGACACCCCAGAGACAATGTTAGAAGCTAAGACTCTAGGACATCCTAACGCTAAAATCGTTTCGAGAATCTCACTAACAATGGTGTGAACATTTTCCAACAAAAATTTTACTAGTTACTTTCTTATCATAATTTTGGAAATTTTAAAAAGATTGAATTCCATTTGCGTCTTAGAAAACTATTTCCAAACTTACCTTTCGTCCCTGATAAGAGTTACTGTTAATGTGAGGCATTTTCTTTTATGTTTTTATGAGATATAAATTTAATCTTTATCTTATGAACTATAGAAGAGAACTGATGAAATTTAGAACAGTTGTATTTGATATTGTATCTTAGTTTCTCATTAGACGTGCTAGACAGACATGATTCCTTATTCACAAAATCACATCAGTTTAATTTTTACACGTTCTACCACTTAATAATATTTAATATTTGTCACAAACTGGAGAGTTTAATTAATGACATGTCACAGGGTTGTTAAACCGAGGTTAGTTTCCTCAAACCGGATTAGGTGTGATAATCTAATTATAGCCACACTTTTAATTAATGATAATTAATTGGATTTATTATTGTTTCAATTAAATTATTTTCTCAGTTGACGACTCTACCAGACGACTGTCTATAATTTCTTGTTTAATTTTACTCTTGACGTGTATCAATGATAGAACATCACACCTTCTAGAGTAAGAACATGATTGTAATTAGGTTATTACGTTATTTTAACTGGGTAAATAATAAATTTAACGTGAAACTAGGTATATAATATTTGTACATGTACAAGAAATCTGGTCGTTACAGTTTAACGATTTCTTAGTTTCATAAGGCGTTTATATTGAAGCAAATCGTATCAACTAGCTATGATGGCCGATTATCAGCATGTGGTTCAAATTAACACGCCTTAAATAAATGACCATCGTTATAACGGAGCTTCGTGTTTTACTTCCGAATAATCCCAATACACTGATTATCGAACAGTTAAATCTGTCTATGGAATACAATTTTCTTCAGATCTTTAACATAGTTGTTATAAACTTTCAACGTCCCGATTCTCTGCAATCAGATCCACATTTTCAATAATTAATAACTTGATCATACAGGGACTGTGTCGTATAGTTATGACACCAAGTTCCGTTCGTGACACCGTCTTGATTGTCTCTTTAAGAAAGACACAAGATTCCGATCTCTATCACTGACAGACTGCTTTCAAACCATAAGCATCCATGTACCATGGTGGTCATTATAGCGATACAAAGATACTTTACTATCGACGTACAGAGTACGAAGTTTATCATCAGCAGTGGTTACTGGTAATGGTTTCAATTTGAGTATGTGTATGTTATATGATACGAAGAGGAGATGTACCAGCATAGTGTTAAGCATAATGTGTCAAAGCAACTTTTATTTAAATCTATACAGAAATTAATATCAGATAGAATTGATTCTATGAACTTGTATTGTTGTATGGTCGGCTTGGTATTTATCTGTATTACTTTTTATACGCCCACATCTCTATATGTGGATGTATATTGTCGGCACCCGTCCGTCCGCCCGTCCGTCCGTCCGTCGGTCAACATTTGCTTGTAAACGCTCTAAAAACTAGATTTTTTGATGGAATCAAATGAAATTCGGAAACTGTATACTGATCAAGTTCGAATTTGAGCTATTTTCGACCGTTAGAAGCAGAGTTATTGCCCTTGCCTCAAAATCTTGAATATGCTATTACTCTCTTAGTTTTCAACCGATTTTGATGCAACTTAAAATGGATGAGAAAGTTTAGTTTACTCCTGATTAAATTTAAGGCTTTTTCAAGATTTAGGCCTCTTACGTCAGTTTAACCTCTATACAGTAAGTGCTTCTATCAACATCAATTGCTCGTAAACACTCTAAAAACTAGAGTGTTTGAAGGAATCAAATGAAATTTGGTATGTGCATACATATTCATGAAACGAAGGTCAAGTTCGAATTTTTTTAGACAGGGTGTGTAATTTCTATGAATAGATTATTGGATGGAACAATAAACCAAGGCCCAATGTGTCTCAGGTTGTACACGTTAAAGATTCTTTCCCAGTGGGAGGGATCGATAATAAGAATATCAGAATGCTGTTGTCAAACTTCGGTGTACCCTGCAATGGTACATTGCTGCTTTTCAATTGATCTTATGAAACTGCTTTTTAGAAGCATGAGTGCTTTTATAAGAAGCAATTATCTACATTCTTTGAAATGGGTAGGTTTATACCAAAAGACGCTTCACCATGGTTTAGGTATGACTTGTTTCCTTTAAACAGTACAATCTTTGTTTAATTTTAGATTATTGTTAAAGAATACTGACTTTATCAATAGAAAGTCTGATTTTAAAAATTGACACGAATACAGTTTTCAATACAAGAACAGAACCTGAAATCACAAAGCTTTGAAAATTGCATTTATATTGAAGTTAACCAATTGATGTAGTATAGTGATCTGAAACAATGTTTAAAGTTTATATACCTGTCATCATAGCTTTATCTATTAGATTATCAGATTTCAAAGTATTATATTTTTGTTGGTGATTCTCCTGCTATCAAAAGAAAGTTCTTTACCTTCGTCACAAGATCAAGTCAACGGTTGTCACCGATTGCGAAGACGATAGCAGCAGTTTCGAAGAGTCCATCGAGTAGAAAACACCGTGATCAATAATTTAAGAAAAACGGTTCTTTTTAGGACTCACTAAATCTAAGAAAGAGAACCAAGAACTAACACCCGCAACACGAAACCCTAATCCAAAACAACATGGCGAAACATGTCGTTTTCCCTTTCCCCTTTCAGTGATGCAGGTAAGAGATGGCTGACATGGAAAAACCGTCTGATAGTTCGAATGCGACAATAAACCGAGGTCCCGTGTGCTACAGGCTGTGCACGTTAAAGATCCTCCACCAGTTGGAAATCCAAAAAGAGCAGGCTAATGATACTGTCCTGGCAAAATTTCTCCCATTCTCCCATTTTCTGAAGTGCAGAAAAGTAGGACGTAAAAACCCTATTTCATTTTTTTAATCTAAAACGACTCGCCCAAATACATCCACTCAAATCATCCATCACTACAACAGATCACCCAAACGCAGATTACATCCACGAGTTGCACGTGCATGATATGAATAAAAGGGAGATATTTTTCAAACACGAATCATTGCCATTACTAATAAAGAGAAGACTGTCTATAGATATATCTACAGGTAAATATACATTATATTCACTGTCTTTTAAAATTTCTACTTGTAATCAATTGACCAAAAATTGACAGTTGGCATAATTTTTCTTTTATTAATAACCTTTGTTTTTCCACTTTACTCTGTCATAAATATTTATATTATTCATTGTATTAGATTTCCAACATGAAGATTTGCTTGACATTGGTAGTCTTAATGGCAGTATTTGTTACTTCAGATGCCTGGTGGTTTGGTAAACGAGGTAGGTTATGCTCAAATTAAAAAAAAAAAAAAAAGAAACCCTGATTGTAGCGACAAATTATCCAGTGGTTTAAACCTTAATCTTTATAAAGATTCCGACGATCTTTATCCGAGTCCGACGCCTATTTCCGGTTTTATAGCTGTCCGAAAACCGCCATATTCGCAACTTTGGACTCAATAGCACATGACTTATTTAACCTAGAGGGTTATTTTTGGCGGAATCTAAATGTGCTCTTCCTGCTCTTTCCAGTGCTTTTGTAACAACAATTGTTCGTTTTTAATGAAATTTGAATTTTTTTTGTTTTTTTTTTTTACAATAATTTTGCATGTTTTTTGCATGTTTGGTGTATGTATATCTTATGGCCTATTTGCAACTAAACATTTTGAATATGAATTAACCCATGACAAAAAATTGAGGTGGGAGTGACACATCCGGTTAACATTACTAATTGTTTACATTTTAGGGCAGGGGGCATAACTCGCATATTTGTTCAAGAAGGTATACTTTGCACACAATTACCTCCATACATTTGGCCAGTTTGTGTTAAAGATGGTTTTCCTTATATTTTTTAGTGTCAAATTAAGCAAACTATTTGGTGTTTCTAATTTTATCACGTATTCTTAATCATATCATGTTCTTATTGCATATAATTAAGAGTTATAACATATATATGAATTCTGCTGGTAATACTCTTCTAATTTAGCTAATTATGAATTAATTATGGACATGTGAGACAAACTGGTATTTTTCCATTAGAACACCTACCTTCTATTCATATAAGTATTAGCATTAAAAGGGAACCCATCTTAAATCTCAGTTGTTTCTGCTTGATAGTTCAAAAAATGAACGGGTTTTAGAATTTTCATATGTTCAATTTCTCCATTTACCTTTTTGACATAACTTTTTGTAGGGTCATGGGTCATTGACCTTGGTTATCTATTTATATTTTCATAGTCAGATGTAAGCTTCTGTTTTTGTAGCCGTATACATTTTGAAAATTTTGAGTTAAATCTCGTGATTTAACCTTGATCTTCCTCTTTACAAGTTCAAAGGTCATTGATTTAGCTATTCGCTGACACTTATTTCTGACGTCTACTTCTGGTTTCACAACCTTCCAAAGGAAATGTTAAGGAAAACAAACTTTATGGACACACCATTACTACAAGGAAATGTTTAATTTAGTCTGTTCTGGAACGTGACATAATTAACCGAGAAGGGTTTTTTTTTCAGTCTCTTGCAATTTGCCTCACTCTGTGTGGCTCTAGTAATTTAGTTGCATTATGAAGAAATTATTTTCTTATCCAATTCTAACCATATTCTCTTCTAGACTTGAACGGAGATGCACCACCATCAGCAGTAAAAGCTGCTTTAATCTCTTTATGTTCACAATATGGTGACAATACCAGTTCAGATCCAATGGCTCAAGATGTTAGAAATGTCTGCCAAGCCTTAAAAGAAGCATCAAATAATAGAAGTACGTATACGCCAACATTTCTAGGTTTATGATGGTTTCTTAAGTTTGATATATATATATATATATATATATATATATATATATTTTCTGTATTTTGATGCTACATCAAATCTATTTATGTATTCTAGACGTTCCCAGCAGATGTCAAAAGGTATGGCTATCTGACACTGTCTGACTCTTATAAAATACATGTATTTTCTGTTTACAATGACTAGGTTCCAATACATATAAAGCATTCAACCTTGCTATATCAAACCTCTTCTATTAAATCATATTTACAAAATAAATAGCTAATTATAATATTTAAATGTTTTTATCTTTCAGGACGATCATATCCTGACCATCCTTAGGCTACAAGATTAATGTCTAGTTTAATGGCAATAAAATAATTAAACCTTTTCTACTTTTTTCATTTTAAACTTCAATTCAAGCCACTGAATCTGTCGGATCTGGCGAGAAAGCGAGGAAAAAAAGCTATGAAAATGGCGAGGAAGAAGTCGGGGGGCGGAGGAAAATGGTGATAAATGTCATTGGCAAAACGTCAACAACTGTGGAATAAAAGCCGATATTGTAACCTTCCGGTTTATCTCCTGTTCTCATTTCATGGCCTATTCTCTATTGAGATGATCTCCGAGGATCTACAGAGACGCTCGATGCTGTGTCCATCTGAACACATCTTGGCGTAAGTATTCTAGAGACTAGAGTAGAAAACTTCTTTTCTGATAAAAAAAACAATACATTATTTTTTTTTTATTCTTTTACGATGGAATCATATAAAATACTATATATTTGAAATATCTGTTTTTGATCATTTTCTTTGATAATTTAATTCATAAAATTCATTGTTCCCCAAACAAGGACTGCGTAAATCTATAAATAGACTAAAATTGTGAGTGAATTTTACAACTAGTTGAGAAATTGCAATTTCGACTATAGTTGAAAGAATTGTGACATTTTCAACTACGAAGCAAATAAATCAATGTTTTTCAGTTATTAACTATATTACATACATTATGTAGAACATACTTTATGTAGAACATACTTAATGAACTAAGTCAACTGTCCAATAAAGAAACATTCAAAGATATGCATTTAATTTATGATACTAATTGGCACTAATAGCCTAATACTACACCACCTGCAATTCTACAGGTTTTAATGCCCCTTTGATTGTCAAAAGCTTTTATAAAGAACTTCAGGATGAATTCCTTAACATTTGTACTAAACGTTTGGTGACTGCTTACAAAATGAATACATATCTGAGTAATGCTCTTGTCCATGGTAGATTAGATCCCCTTTCATTAACTCCCTGAAACAATCGCTTTGCATTTTTGAAAAAAATTATCTTGTAAATCTCTCCAGAAGTAGGTAACTTCTTATCAAATTGATGTATTCCAATGCTGAAATGTGGCCTAGGCCCGTGCTTCTATAAGAGAGTATCTCTTATACAACCTAATAATACTATATATTCGATGCATGATAAAAGCTTGATTGTGGATTCAAAATCAGTAAAGGACACCTTCTTTTTAGGACCCTTAAACTTAACTTTCTAGTGAGCACCATGCTTTTTTTTATACAATTACTTGCATAAGGGTTTTCCATTACTTGAAAAAACTCGACGACGACTGGTGAATTAAATACGACTTAAGCTGCGTTTCCTTTAGTCCAGACACGGCACACGGAAGGTTGTTTCCTTATATGCGGTAATTCGTGCGGAAGGGGTCTCTTTTCGACATGGAATCGATATTGTCACTATTGTCACGTGTCGATGAAAGAGCGAACTTGGGAATTCACCTACCTATTTTTAGCTTTTTACCGTGCGAGCTGCCCAAACTGTGTTTCCATATGTGCGTTTCAGGACACGGTTCTGAATACGGTTCCGTACCAATCGCTACATGGTCCGGTTCGAAAAACCGTATCGGATGCCGCATACGGAGCCATATCTGTACCCGTATATAAAGAAACACTCTTACTTATTTTAATGAAAGTGATTTTTGCCGTATCCGCATCCGGACCGGATCAGTACTAAAGGAAACGCAGCATAAAGATTCCAACTAATTCTGACGAATTCGGCCTTCGGGGATTATCATGGACAGATAGTTCAGCACTACCATTTGATTTCTTATCTGGTAGAATGCGACCATTTAGATGAAGTACACTTAATCCTGATCCAGGATTTGGGTGGATATCACTAGAGATTAGTAATAACCAGCATAGGTAACCAGCATAGAATTTTCAATATCTCTAACGACGACATAGATTGCCTACGAACAGAATCCATGTGTTAAAATGAATCATGTCTGGCGTGTAGGTGCAAAATATAACAATTAATTAAACATAATATAATAAGGTGATATAGACATGGTAAAAAGATAAGAGCCTTTGACTGTACGTGTAGATCTCTAGATAATTTCAATAATTTAACATTGGTACCTGAATGAAACATCAAATGATTACAAGTCTAATTTTAATATTTACCTTTCATATTTCAAATAGAAATAATTTCAATAATTCAACATTGTTACCAGAATGAAATATCAAATGATTACAGGTAGGCCTCACTTTAAGTCCCTTTTGATATTTATCTTTCATATTTCAAACAGGAATAATATCAGTACCTTTCAATGTTACCTGAATATAAATAATTTCAGATAAGTCTCAATTTAATATTTATCTTTCATATTTCAAACAGGAATAATATCAGTACCTTTCAATGTTACCTGAATATAAATAATTTCAGATAAGTCTCAATTTAATATTTATCTTTCATATTTCAAACAGGAATAATATCAGTACCTTTCAATGTTACCTGAATATAAATAATTTCAGATAAGTCTCAATTTAATATTTATCTTCCATATTTCAAACAGGAATAATATCAGTACCTTTCAATGTTACCTGAATATAAATAATTTCAGATAAGTCTCAATTAAATATTTATCTTTCATATTTCAAACAGGAATAATATCAGTAGCTTTCAATGTTACCTGAATATAAATAATTTCAGATAAGTCTCAATCTAATATTTATCTTTCATATTTCAAACAGGAATAATATCAGTGGCTTTCAATGTTACCTGAATATAAATAATTTCAGATAAGTCTCAATTTAATATTTATCTTTCATATTTCAAACAGGAATAGTACCAGTACCTTTCAATGTTACCTGAATATAAATAATTTCAGATAAGTCTCAATTTAATATTTATCTTTCATATTTCAAACAGGAATAATATCAGTACCTTTCAATGTTACCTAAATATAAATAATTTCAGATAAGTCTCAATTTAATATTTATCTTTCATATTTCAAACAGGAATAATACCAGTATCTTTCAATGTTACCTGAATATAAATAATTTCAGATAAGTCTCAATTTAATATTTATCTTTCATATTTCAAACAGGAATAATATCAGTACCTTTCAATGTTACCTAAATATAAATAATTTCAGATAAGTCTCAATTTAATATTTATCTTTCATATTTCAAACAGGAATAATATCAGTACCTTTCAATGTTACCTAAATATAAATAATTTCAGATAAGTCTCAATTTAAATTTAATATTCATCTTTTATATTTCAAACAGGAATAATACCAGTACCTTTCAATGTTACCTGAATATGGATAATTTCGGATAAGTCTCAATTTAATATTTATTTTTCATATTTCAAACAGGAATAATATCAGTACTTTTCAATGTTACCTGAATATAAATAATTTCAGATAAGCCTCAATTTAATATTTATCTTTCATATTTCAAACAGGAATAATACCAGTACCTTTCAATGTTAACCGAATATAAATAATTTCAGATAAGTCTAAATTTAATATTTATCTTTCATATTTCAAACAGGAATAATATCAGTA
Organism: Lottia gigantea; assembly: GCF_000327385.1. Lineage (NCBI taxonomy): Eukaryota > Metazoa > Mollusca > Gastropoda > Lottiidae > Lottia > Lottia gigantea. The sequence goes on from NW_008709504.1 coordinate 2,049,835, forward strand.
GCTTTCAATGTTACCTGAATATAAATAATTTCAGATAGGTCTCAATTTAGTATTTATCTTTCATATTTCAAACAGGAATAATATCAGTACTTTTCAATGTTACCTGAATATAAATAATTTCAGATAAGTCTCAATTTAATATTTATCTTTCATATTTCAAACAGGAATAATATCAGTACCTTTTAATGTTATCTGAATATAAATAATTTCAGATAAGTCTCAATTTAATATTTATCTTTCATATTTCAAACAGGAATAATATCAGTACCTTTTAATGTTACCTGAATATAAATAATTTCAGATAAGTCTAAATTTAATATTTATCTTTCATATTTCAAACAGGAATAATACCAGTACATTTCAATGTTACCTGAATATAAATAATTTCAGATAAGTCTAAATTTAATATTTATCTTTCATATTTCAAACAGGAATAATACCAGTACCTTTCAATGTTACCTGAATATAAATAATTTCAGATAAGTCTAAATTGAATATTTATCTTTCATATTTCAAACAGGAATAATACCAGTACCTTTCAATGTTACCTGAATATAAATAATTTCAGATAAGTCTAAATTTAATATTTATCTTTCATATTTCAAACAGGAATAATATCAGTACCTTTCAATGTTACCTGAATATAAATATAATGCCAGTCAATATTGTTAAATTTGGTCATTATCTACAGTAACATGTATTTGCATCTGTACTTACTTCAAATTTCTTGTCTAAAATTTTGAAATTTCAACAATTGTCATATTACAGATAGTTTTAATACTTGGAGTTTCTTTGCAGTAAAACATAAAAACAACATATTTTCATGTAAACAACATATATTCATATTAAAACAACATATTTTCATGTAAAAACAACATATTTTCATATAAAAAACAACATATTTTCATGTAAACAACATATTTTCATATTAAATGCAACATATCTATTTTCATATTGAAAATTGAATTGCAAATCTAGAGATTTTGTTATGTGTTATATGGCGAAATTATTCTTCTTAATTGACTTTTGTGCCCTATTTTAAAAGGAAACATTCAGAAAGCTACTTTGAAAGTTACCTGCCCTTGTTTGGGAGTGATTATTCAACAATTTTTAATATTATATTTTTAACACTGTCACGTCAAAAAGATATGACATAAGTGGAATGACAAAAGAGAAGATGCATCGTACAATTTTAAAACAGAATACTTTTTGTGCCATATGTCCTCCGTCTTTTTCAAAATGTATACTGCCTTTTCGTTTTTATACGCCCACCTAGAAATGTCCATCCGTCCGTCGGTCCGTCCGTCCGTCCGTCCGTCCGTCCGTCCGTCCGTTCACATTTCTTGTATAGACACAATAGAGCCTACAGATATATTCGATCTTCTGATAGCAGTCAATGGGCGTACGTTACCTTGTCTGACAAGTTATCTCTTTTTTTTTATCAAATCGTCTGCAATGGGTAGACTCTAGTTCACGCTTGGAACATGAGGCCGTGATACCTTCAAACTTATTTCTTCTTTTTTTCTACTCAGAATCTAAACCCTACTAGATGAAAGTAATCAAAGTTGGGACGAATTGACGGTATCGTATTACAGCTATTGTTTTCGTTATTTTTTATTTTTGGCTTTTCGGCAGACATTTTAGACCGCGTTATAATATTACTTTTTATATTTATTTCCAAACTACAAACGGAAATGGTGTAATTCCTTGATTTCAATAATCCGCCATAAAATGCTTGTTTTCTGTTCAATTTGCCTCAAAACTTTAGTGTTTATTCGTGAAATAACTTCCAAGCAGACTGCAGTTTCAAAAAATCCAGTTTCGAAAATTTTAGTTGTTTTTTGTCATCGAAGTTGCCGCAGTAGCAAAATAAACAGTTTTTTGAATTTTTTCTATTATTCTTATGAGATTTGACTTTTTTGGTTGAAATTTCTAGGAGGGAAATGTAAACTTACAAATTAATTATTTTTTTATCAACGCAAAGACTTTTTAAGACTATTTTTAGGCTGATATACCAATTCTAATAAAAATACTGGATGGAATTCAAAAACCTTTTTACAATCGAATAAACGAAGTCGGTCGTGTCATGAAGACATCAAAAGTACCGACGGTAGCCGATTTGTTTAGAATCGGAATAATTGTTGTTTCGTCAATACCTACGTTAAATAACCCCATAGTTACAGTCTCTTCTAAATCAGTGTATTTGTATCCAATCATATGACGAGATTGAGAGCTCAAGAAGTGAAATATCATCGTCGAATTTTGTCCCTGCATACATTTTTGACACTGCAAAATGTGTTTAAGCACAGCGTGTGTGCGTATGTGGGTTGTCAAAGCCTGCTGACCAATAAGACAATACGACAATACAGAGCAGTATAAATTTGTAAATTACATTTAACGAAACATAAAGATGTCAAAAAATCATTAAACAAATTAAACAAATCAAATTGAGATTTCGTCTATCACTTATAATTATATACCAAGCCCAACCTACGGTGGCTCACATACGACATTTTTCACTTTATATTTTGCATTAAAAACTTTAATTTTCAACTATGTGATAATCATTTTCACCTGAGTGACAATTAGGTGACAATTCTGATAGAATTCTGATAGAATTATCACATTGCTGAAAATTAATATTTTTAATTCAAGCTAAGTAGCTTACATTAATCCGCCTCGTGGTATAAGCAATATTGTAATAAAAATAATAATAATAAACAAGTGAATAAATGAATGAATAATCGTGGGGTCCACTGGTATTTTCAATATAATCATTAATTCATAATAATGTAAGTCCGAAATAGCCTTTCCTATCACAGTCTCTGACAGCTCCACCTGGCGTCTGTCGACTGGCAGTTTCCAACAGAAGTCCCCAGAGGCCGTAACAGGGGCAGGTATTTCGGACTAAGATATTGTCTGTTGTTCCTGTGTGTGAGGGTATATATATATCAGTTCAATCGTCAAATCTCTTTGACAGACTGATGTATGAATGAACAGTATTATATAAGTTGGCTATAACTTTGCGGCATCTAATCACTGGGACCGCTTGCTTACTCATTCAGAGTACCACACATCATCATATCCAGACTAGTGAGAGAAGTGTACCAAGCCATTATACGGGAATGTCAAGAAAAATCGCTTGAGATACTCAACACTGAGAGATTTGCAGACTTCTTACTGATCTCTTGCCCTTCTGCTCGCGTCGCATACCCACATATTCAAATGCTTTCCCACTTTTGCGAAGCTGTCGCTAAGCAGTGAGAAGGCTTGTGAGCACTATTTTAACAGTGAAAATTTAGTATTGTAGATCTATATAGAAATATTAAAACAGAATTTTAATCATGTTGTTTCACGCTATGAGATCTTCAGCTTGCGTCCATATTGATTTAACACAGTGAACTGGTTGGTACGGTGACTTAATTATATCATGTCATTGCAAATGCTTTCATTGTAATAAATATTGTTTAAATCATATAGCCAACTTCAGTCCATCATATTTCAACATCTCTCTCAGACAATATCATAACGTCATATCCTTGTTTATTGTAGAGGCATCGCCTAACTCAGCCGAATATCCCACGATGTGATGGCGACATGTGAGGGTATGAGGGTGTGTGTGTATGGGAGGGGATATTTAAATTTGGAGCTGTGTGCGTGTGGCTCATCATCTCTCTGGCTATTGCAGCATCCACATCTGCATGGCCCTGTTTCCCTGGTTCATCAGCTTGTTTTTAATATTGTTATTTCTATAATTTCAGACTCAAGGATGATGAAAACGACCAAGACACTCTATTATAGTATTACTATTAATATCAGTAGTGGTGGTATATTTTGATAGACCATCTCTGACACAACTCAGATTTAGATCAAAGATTTTCATCAACGAGACAGAGATTTATTCTAATGCCAAGAAGGAGTCGCATTTTCTTAATGTCTTCCTAGCAACCAAGAATTTTAACTACAGACCTCAAAATGCTTTCGATGCAACACTAGTTTTAAAAGGTGGTCGGAATACCAAGAAATCTGCAAACAGATCAAAGTATTTGATCTATCTCTGTGATTGTAAACAATATTGTGGTGGATTAGGTGATCGACAGCGAGGTATAACTTACGCCTTTATGGTTGCGATTCAGTTGGATAGAAAGTTTGGAATCATTATGTCTTCACCTTGTGATTTTCGACAATTACTTATTCCAAATAAATACAACTGGATTATTCCTGAAAGTGACCTGATCGGGAAACCACAGAAAATCATAAACTCTCTGTATCAGAACTATTTATCATAGAAATGATATCGTGTATCGTCGAATCCGGCATAAATTACCCTCATATCTAAAAGGTGGGACGACACAAAGTCAAACTTTTAAATTAATTTGGGAATCTTTGATGAAACCATCACGTTACGTGAACAGTCATTTAAAAACTCTAGCTTTGCCTGAAAATATGACTTGTGCGCATGTCCGGATCGGAAAAAGTCAAAATTTACCCAACGATCCAGCGCGGAATGATTTAACGAATGTGCCAAAACTTTGGGATTTTATGGAAAAGTTTGACAAAGCCAATACAGTTTTTGTTGCAACTGACAATATCGAAGTTCGAAATTCGGCGGCGATTCACTCAGCGTTATTTTGATTCCGAGGGTAAACGAGGTGGAATGGACGCAGAATGCCTTGGGTTCGAAACTGCAATAATTGATCAAATCATTCTGTCGAGGTGTAGTGTTCTGATAATCTCAAGTAGTGGGTTCAGTGAACGAGCTGCCATGATCAGAAATAATTCTAAAAATCTTTACAAATTTCACCGGGGGGAAATAAAGGCTTTCAAATTACCCTGAGTAACGACTTAAAGCAGTGGCGAACTGAGGGGTCGGACCACATTAGGGCTAAGGGCAATTGTTCCTATTTTGAACGAATACAATTTAAAAACAATGCCTCTTAGAGTTGTGAAAATGGAGTATTTACAGAGTGTGAAGCCAAGGCAAAAAGTTGAGAGAGCCTAGTTCCATTTTCGCACAATCAATTGATCATTGGTGTAGGAAACTCATTGGTTCGAGACAGTGGCGATTCTAGGAAACATCAAGTGAGGGGGGCGAACAGTGGTCACAAAATTTTTTAGGGGAGGGGGGGGGGGGGGCACAGTCCATACTTACACTATTAGAGTGAGGGGAGGGGGGCAAAGCCGGGTCAGCATCTTTCCTGCTAAAGATTGGGGTCTTCATCTCAGACCAGAAATCGGAAGAGCACACTCAAGCTTTTGCAAATTCGCTCTGGGTATTCATAAAACAAGCACAATATAATGGGCTTTAGGAGAATGTGGCAGTGTATTTTATATGTCACTTTGTATTAAATACTGGTACAAGTTGGTAAACATGCCTCTGACAAAATATAATCTTAGACATGAGTAACTGGGCTGCTCAAATAAGATTATTATTGTATTTACATCATGTGCAAAGGGATTTATGGAAACATAAATGTCCTTTAAATCTCCAAAAGCGACAGAATGATGATGACGATACATGTATCCCAGAAAAGAAGAGGGATAGGATATCTGAACGTATGTGTTGCAAGAGCCAATTGCTTAAACCTGTTGCAAAAGTGTCGGGAGAAACACTTAAAGAATTGTTATCTTCTATTGGACAGTGTTTCCTGCATTGCTATAACCGACCATTTAATTCTAGAATTAGCAAAACGAGAATATTGAAAGGTTGGGCATAATAAAGAACAACACACATGTATAAGAACAAAACTAAGAGAGGTTGCGAAATTGCTACACAAATTGAGAAAATACACGAACAGACCAAATGCTTCCTTAGATTTTATCAATCCGACACATTTTAACGACATAATTCAAACTGTACTTGATGTTACTAAATTTGATTCCACATACATTTGGCATTCCCTCGCTCGCCTTGAAATTAGGACACACTAAGAAATTGGCATTCATTTTAAAAGGAAATGCGCTCATTCAAAACGATAAAGATCGAGCCGATGAATCCGAAAATTCCATCAAACTGTGTGAATTGAAATGGGAAGTATTTATATCTACACATGCCCATCGAAAATTGCAAGATCTTAAAGGGAATAATCCAGAGGTATTACCAACAAGTGAAGACGTTGTACTTCTTTCAAACTATCTCAAAACAGTCTTACAGCAAAATTATTAAAAAAGTGAAACTTCCTGTTAGAATTTTTATATGGTTGAAATCGACGTTTAGATTTCTCCTTTATCTTCTTATGGTCTCCTCGTCAGCTTGCAGCCGGATGACAGAAATCGCCGACCAAATCCGTTCGTGTGTCCGCACTATTAAACCCCCATTTCACCATGGATTGTTTTCCCAGTCGGCCCGATCTGTACCAAATTGTCCCAGATGATTTATTTTATTGATCGACCCGATTGTCGTCTTGAATCGCCTCAAATCGTCCCCTTTGTTTGACTAGATTGAGTCCCGACCACAGGATTATTGCGGAGGGACGAATCAGACGCTCTTCGGGCGATAGATTTTGCGTAGGTACACGACAAAGGCACAGGTAGAGACCCTCTTCTCACCGCAAGTGAGGGACGTCAGTAATTATCCCTACCCACGCCACGATTCATTGGTCGGTATTCAATCGGGGGAAAAAGGGACGATTTGAGGCCATTCATTACTATCAAAGTTGATTCGGGACGATTAGAGTCGTTTCAGGACGACGATCGACCCGATCAAAAAATTTTATTAATCGGGGACATTCTGGTCCAGATCGAGACGACTGTAAAAACAGCAATCGATCACTTTTCTGTACCCTTCTCTCAGAGGAATGAGTCCATCGCTCCAGATCTTCCCCCGAATATATAGGGCAGTGCTCGTTAATGCTTACCGATCGACCAAAAAAAAGATCGGATACTTTCAGGACCAGAACCTCTGTCAAATATGAGTATTAGCAGTTTTCCACTCTACTCATACGCTTATCATACTCCGAATCGTCTGCTTACTCATTTATAGAATACTACCTGACTGTCTCCCACCCGCCTTCAGACGAATCTGCAAATTTAATCAACCTGTTCCTATCTCGAATTTTACCCCTCTGATAAATGTGTCATCACTTTCTCAGAATCCTTTCTCAACACAATAACGCAATAATTTCAGCAAAATTCACCAGAAATTCAGATTTGAATAACAAACTGAATTTAGTTTTTTTGGTATCTTCCGATTTCTTTGCTATATCATACTTTAAAACATGCAATTCGGCATAAACTTGACAATAACAGAATTGTTGGTTTCAACTCTACCCAGTATCTTATACTAGGTTCACACTATGTTCCCGGTGGTCAGGGTAATCACTGTTTATGCCATCGTGGGGAGGGGATAGGCAAACGTGACAGACCGTAATTGCCGTGGATGCTGGCCAGAATTTTAAACTGCAAAAAAATTTGCCACGACAGTCACAGTGCGGATGAGAAACGTAAAAGTAAACGCTACAAGACGTGACAATACATGCACCGTGTCACACCGTTGCAGAACTCAACATACCGTAATGCTTTGGCCTGCAAAGCGTCACACATCGGCACGCGCCTTTATTGAAACGTAACGGAGCGGCGTTCGTTCACCCTAGTTTTCCGTGAGAACCGTGACAAAACGGAAAACAACGTGATAAAACTGCAGAAGCTGGGGAATAGACACGATTTCCGCCCCACTACGGACCACTTCCAAGTTTTGTAATGACCTATTACATATTGTCACGATCTGTAGCGTTTTTAATACGGACTGTTACGTTCTCCGCACCGTGGCTTTGATTGGTGGAAATTCTGGTCCGGCAACTACAGTCTGTCACGTTTGTCTATCCCGTCTCCCCGCGTTCATTTTGTGATTGCTTTGGCCGCCCAGTACATACCGGCCAACCTCAGGGATCATCTAAACAGAGAATGGGGCATGAAAATAGGACAGGAAGTGTTCGAGCCAAATGAATTGTGATTATAAGAATGAATAACAGCTATCATCTTTCAATAGATCTTTGTATGTAAAGTCAAATGTTGTGTTAAGTCAAATGTATTTCAGTATTTGTTGATTGTAAGAATGGATTATTTCAAGGTGAGTTTATTCAAAATGGCTGCCCTTCATTGGCTTCAGACACTCTTAATTTATATCTATTAATGTATGTAGATGATAAAGTGTTATTTTCAGAAATCATTACAGGACTTCAAGAATTATTAGACTCCTTACAATCATATACATCTAAATGGAATCTTACTGTCAATATTAACAAAATCAAAGTTGTAATATTTAGGAATAGTGGTAGTAGTAGTTTTCTTTAACAAGGAATTTTGATTAAGACATGATAGAAATATTTCTCCAGTTTGGATTTAACAGAACAATGCAGTTCAAAACCAGCTCGCGCCCTCGGAGTATATCCTATAGAAATCTGGAAATTTGTCATTTCCTTTGAATAATCCCTTGTCAAATGCATCGTACTCCAGGCGAGGGACATTGTGTATAATAACATTTTGTACGTAGTTAGCTACAGGTTAGAAAACGTCGTGAAGTCAGTTTTTTGACTTCACACTGTGTCCCAACGACTCTAATGGAAGCTTTTTCCATGTACGCCACAACCATCACTTATTACGTAACATAATGTTTATATTAGAACAAACTGAAATGCAAATTTCCTAATTATCATAAAAAAAATTGGTATTTACATTTGGTATATTTTCGATACATCACGCTAGGCACAAAAATCCGAAAGCAATAAAATCCAGGTCCACAGTCATGCCCTGGTCAAAGTGATACAGAATTAGATAATGATCGAGACACTGGTCATTTAACAAATCTCAGGTTAATAATACAGATTAATGATAAAACAATAATCAGGTATATAAACTTCTATAGTTGAAACAAGTTAGTATTACTTCAATTGGTTGCCTCATTTTATATACTTCACTACTATAACCGAACCTGAGTTAATTCTATTTTAACTGTTTTATATTTGACAAAACAAATCTAAAGGTAATATTTCAACGTTTGCTGAGCTGATCCTTGGCCAAACCTCCCAGCATTGATCTTTCCCGGATTATCCTAACCTCTATACATATTATAAAATATACATGATATAACTGAAGAGACCATATCCTGGTAAGATACCATATTTTGAAGACCATGTTTTTATTTTATTACAGATGGATCATCTCTCCCAAGTTTTGATTGCTTTAATGGCTATGATCAGTGTGGTATCTTGTGGTATGCCTGAAAGTGCTGAAAGTGCTGAAAGTGCAGAAGATGGAGCAGCATTGGTTTCACAATCCAATATTACTATCATTGTTTCAATGGCTGTACTGATGATGTTGAAAAACAGATTTTTTAGTTAAACTATATAAGTTCATAGAATCAATTGTATCTGATATTAATTTCTGTATAGATTTAAATAAAAGTTTTTTTGGAACATAATATTGAAAGTGTATTGTTTTCGTTAAATTTTTAGTTAGTTCGTAAAAGAGCGACCTGCTTTTTGGGTTTTATTTCGTCCCCGACAGGCCACTTTTCTCAGAAACGGCAACATATACAGAAAAATGGACTTCATGACGTTTTCTAACCTGTGGCTAACTAGGTATAAAATGTTATTATCGCAATGTCCCTCGCCTAGAGTACGATGCTTTTGACAAGAGTAGACCAAATTGCCATAAGGTCCAAAAGTTTGTGATACTTAAATTTGATTATTGAAAGGAAATGACAAATTTCCAGATTTCGATAGGACATACATAAGTTGATGGAAACAATTGTATCTGATATTAATTACTGTATAGATTTAAATAAAAGTTGCTTTGACACATTATGCTTAACACTATGCTGGTACATCTTCTCTTGGTATCATATAACGTATACATACTCAAATTGAAACCATTACCAGTAACCACTGCTGAGGATAAACTTCGTACTCTGTACTCTGATAGTAAAGTATCTTTGTATCGCCATAATGACCACCTAGGTACATGGATGCTTATGGTTTGAAAGCAGTCTGTCAGTGATAGAGATCGGAAACTTGTGTCTTTCTTAAGAGAAAACTATAAGGTTTACTTTAATGGCCAAAACAGCGTCATCATTCACAAACGAAACTTGGCGTCATAACTATACGACACAGTCCCTGTATAATCAAGTTATTAATTATTGAAAATGTGGATCTGATTGCAGAGAATCGGGACGTTGAAAGTTTATAACAACAAGGGTAAAAATATGAAGAAACTTGTATTCCATAGACTGATTTAACTGTTCAATAATCAGTGTATTGGGATCATTCGGAAGTAAACAAGTAAACATGCAACCGATTTAAGGTTGTTGAATTTGCACCACGTGCTGATAATCGGCAATCAAAGCGAGTTGATGCCATTTGCTTCAATAAAAACGCCTTATGAAACAAAGAAACCTCGTTCTGTTAAACTGTAACGACCAGCTATCTTATACCAGTACGAATATTATTTACCCAGTTAAAATAACGTATTAACTTAATTACAATCATGTTCTCACTCTAGAAGGTGTGATGTTCTATCATTGATACACGTCAAGAGTAAAATTAAACAAGAAATTATAGACAGTCGTCTGGTAGAGTCGTCAACTGAGAAAATAATTTAATTGAAACAATAATAAATCCAATTAATTATCATTAATTAAAAGTGTGACTATAATTAGATTATCACACCTAATCCGGTTTGAGGAAACTAACCTCGGTTTAACAACCCTGTGACATGTCATTAATTAAACTCTCCAGTTTGTGACGATTTGCTTCAATAAAAACGCCTTATGAAACAAAGAAACCTCGTTCTGTTAAACTGTAACGACCAACTATCTTATACCAGTACCAATATTATTTACCTAGTTAAAATAACGTATTAACCTAATTACAATCATGTTCTTACTCTAGAAGGTGTGATGTTCTATCATTGATACACGTCAAGAGTAAAATTAAACAAGAAATTATAGACAGTTGTCTGGTAGAGTCGTCAACTGAGAAAATAATTTAATTGAAACAATAATAAATCAAATTAATTATCATTAATTAAAAGTGTGGCTATAATTAGATTATCACACCTAATCCGGTTTGAGGAAACTAACCTCGGTTTAACAACCCTGTGACATGTCATTAATTAAACTCTCCAGTTTGTGACAAATATTAAATATTATCAAGTGGTAGAACGTGTAAAAATTAAACTGATGTGATTTTGTGAATAAGGAATCATGTCTGTCTAGCACGTCTGATGAGAAACTAAGATACCATATAAAATACAACTGTCCTAAATTTCATCAGTTCACTTCTATAGTTCATCAGAAAAAGATTAAATTTATATCTCATAAAAAACCTAAAATAAGATGTCTCAAATTAACAGTAACTCTTATCAAATACGAAAGGTAAGTTTGTAAATTGTTTTCTTAGACGCAAATGGAACTCAATCTTTTTGATATTTCCAAAATTATGATAAGAAAGTAACTAGTAATATTTTTGTTTCCATGATTTTTGAAAACAATACAACAAAAAATATTGTTAGTTTTTTCGCTGAAAACAAAGTGAGAACGAGATTCTCGAAACGATCTTAGCGCTAGGATGTCCTAGTGTCTTCTAACATTGTTTCTAGGGTGTCAGAG
>NW_008709504.1:2061725-2071151 GCF_000327385.1 Lottia gigantea
CCACTAATTCTCTAGCTCTCTAACAAACCATATACCACTAATTCTATAGCTCTCTAACATACCATATACCACTAATTCTCTAGCTCTCTAACAAACCATATACCACTTATTCACTAGCTCTCATTAATCTTGTATGCTATGGTTTGATTTAAACATTTTTTATCATTCTTGTTACGGCCCTATAACGTCACAGGGAATACAGATCAAGTAACATAGAGTTAAAATCAGTTCTCATCATTTCATGATATTTTTTTTTATAGGAAGCTGATAATCAGAAATTAGAAAAAACAGAAATTTTAGAAAAAACCATAACCACCATCCAAGAAATAAAAAGAAAACGTGAAATAGCAATGGATATTATTTATCAAGAAGGTTATTCAAGATGTTTATTAGAAATTAACTCATTTTTATCATGTTTTAATTTACCTGAATCTAGTCGACAGAATGTATTAAAATATCTAACAAGACGACCACATAAAAATATCAACCTACAATCACCAACAGAAAGTATACAGTGTTATAATAGATTAGTTAATGTCGATATACAGATTCAGAATGGTAGCATTAACAATCTCGTCTGGCGACCTTGGATCTGAACTCTCCACTAAAAACTGAACAAGACCTGGCCTGTAAGTTTAGGCTAGACTTATGAAAGAACATTTAGAGTGGTAAAAGACCATTTTTAGGTTAGAGTGGTGTAAAAACATCTGTGGCTAGACTGGTGAATGAACATCTGAGGTAAGGGTGGTAATAGAACATCTGTGGTTACAGTGGTAAAAGAACATCTATGGTTAGAGTGGTAAAAGAACATTTGTGGTTAGAGTGGTAAATGAACATCTGAGGTTAGCGTGGTAAAAGAACATCTGTGGTTAGAGTGGTAAAGAACATCTATGGTTAGAGTGGCAAAAGAACATTTATGGTTAAAGTGGCAAAAGAACATTTATGGTTAAAGTGGTAAAAGAACATCTGTGGTTAGAGTATTTAAAGAACATCTGAGGTTAGAGTGGTAAATGAACAGCTGTGGTTAGAGTGGTAAAAGAACATGTGAGGCTAGCGTGGTAAACATTAGATGAATAGTATCAGAATGACTAAGGAAGAGTGTAATAGTATTTGTATGGTAGTGTTTATTTTATTTTACAGGCTGTCTGACTTGAATATTATTGTGTATTTCTATCTATATGAATATAAAATATATCTAATAAAATATTGTGTTATAATTTACCTCTATAGTTCAGTACTAGTTTATAAGTACAGTTTTGTATGGAAATATAACAAAAAAAATTTCCCCAACACGAAATGAAAGATTTTAAGATAGCTCTCCAGGCAAGGTAATATACGCCCACTGTCAGCTTTAATATTAATAAAAATATTTAGCAGTACAGTAACAATCACCAGTATGAAATATTCAACCTTCATTCATACATTTCTTTTGAACTTTTTGGGGCGATACTGAATGATATGACCAAGTTGTCAAAATCATTTTCAATGGTTTATCCATGGGTCATAAGCAATTTCACCAAGTTTCGTCAAAATCTGTAAAGAATTGTGCCTTCAAGAGTGCTTACGGACTAAAAATTGAACTTGTTTAAGACAAAAGGGCAATAACTCATAAGTTTTCATGTAAATCAAATTTCACCGTCTGGTAAATATGCAATTCATTTATTTAAAAGGGGAACAGTCGGTATTTTACGGGGATTGATTTGGGTTCTATTGTGCTTTAATAGTCTTAAGAAGTACTTATACCGACGAAAATCGCATAATCCCTTCAAATATACCTCAAACTAGAAATGTCACTGTCTATATATGTGTTTTCTAAACTGACAGACAAAAGAAAGTTTTCACTTTAAAAATCGTTGTATAAAAAGCAAAAAAGCTGGTACAGGTTTGAACCCTAGCAGCAAACATTTGCATTAATGCAACGTTACCATGACCACGATGCAGATTATCGAACACAGCTCTCCAAATCTACAAATCTATAAATACCGAAATTGGACAGAACAGACATTCAGTAAGGGAAAAACCACCAAAAGTATGCCAAGACTTGCACAAGCACAACGAGATAGAGCGAGCGGTATGTTCAATATGGGGGTTTCTTAACGACAGATAGCTAGAACCTTCAACTGCTCCCAGAGCACCATTTTGATATTCCGGCCCCAACAGACAGGACAGATCCCAGACTGACAAAGATCGTGAAGACCGAGGTTGACAACACCGGCCGACGACCGCTACATCCAGAGGATTCATCTTCGAAACAGATGGGTGACGGCGGCGTCGACGGCAGCAACAGCACTAGGTCATGCCAGCAGCAGCTGAACAGTCCTTCGAAGACTTCGTTCAGTTGGTATACGAGCCTATCGACCCTTCCGTGGAATGGCGTTGACCCGCCTACATCGTCAACACAGACTACAATGGGCACGAACTGTACGCCGGTGGCAGCGATGTGGCTGGGCGAGGGTGCTCTTTACAGATGAAAGTCGGTTCTGTCTGTTCAGGAACGATGGCAAGGTTCGAGTTTTTCGACGAAAGGGAGGGCGACTGGCACCAAACTGCATCACAGAAGTTCACCCGTTTGGAGATGGAGGCGTCATCGTATGGGGTGGAACAGGATTCCTGTTGACGTTATCCGCCGCCTGACGACGTCAATGAGGAGGCGTGTGTTTGCGTGCATGTTTGCCCACGGTGGCCAAACTCGTTATTAATGACTTTTTGCCTGACTACTGTCATGGAATAATCTTTTTATGCACTTTTGCAATGAACTTTGCTTTGTGTAATTTTTAATTTTGACCCCTTGACTCTTCCCTTGTGTATTGTGGACAATTGAATATCGGTATTACAATGCATTTTCATTCTAATTCAAGGAAATTGATTTCTGTTTATATATATATATATATATATATATATCAATCATCATATATCTCACATACCGGGTATGCCTTTGTCGTGTGGCCAAATGAAGTCGGCGAAAACTTTCTTTTGCCTGTCAGTTTATATATGGCATAGCGCTCACTAAAATTCGAGTCGAATTTTTAACTTTCAAATGTGAATAATTATGAATACACATGGATTATGAACACTATTACTGATTGTAAGCTGATTGTTTCCGACACTAAGGTATGCTTGGTCGATAGTGAAGGTGCTCCTTTAACGAACCAATTCAGTTTAATCCTCAGTCCACACCCTCGAAGTATATCATGTAAGCATCTGGAAATCAGTCATTTTTTATATGATTTAATCAAAGTATCATCGTACACTAGGCGAGGAACATTACTCAATACGCTTTACTGAAGAGAAGACAAAGTTTAACTATCATTCACTAAAGACCACACCTGTTTTGTTAGCTGGACAAAATATATTCTAACAATATACATTCTAGTCAGCACAGCCCCCACAGTAGACATTCCCAGCTCCATTCTTACTGAACAAGTTTGGAGATCCTAAACAGGCAAAGTTTAGTACGAGATGAACGGGACAGTGATATCGAACTGTTTCAGATATTTAATGACCTTTGAACGGGGCTATGTAGGACAGATTTAGTGGCTTGAGTTTATGTTTTAAAATGAAAAAAAAAGTAGAAAAGGTTTAATTATTTTATTGCCATTAAACTAGACATTAATCTCGTAGACTAAGGATGGTCAGGATAAGATCGTCCTGAAAGATAAAAACATTTAAATATTATAATTAGCTATTTATGTTGTAAATATAAATTAATAGAAGAGGTTTGATATGAGCAAGGTTAAATTGCTCTATAATATGTATTGGAACCTAGTTATTGTAAACAGAAAATACATGTATTCTATAAGAGTCAGATAGCCATACCTCTTGACATCTGCTGGGAATGTCTAGAATACATAAATAGATTTGATGTAGCATCCCCCCCACCCGTCACTATAGATCAATATCATACTTAAGAAACCATCATAAACCTAGAAATGTTGGCGTATACGTACTTCTATTATTTGATGCTTCTTTTAAGGCTTGGCAGACATTTCTAACATCTTGAGCCATTGGATCTGAACTGGTATTGTCACCATATTGTGAACATAAAGAGATTAAAGCAGCTTTTACTGCTGATGGTGGTGCATCTCCGTTCAAGTCTAGAAGAGAATATGGTTAGAATCCAATCAGAAATTCTAGCTAATCCATTATTATTGTATAAAACCATCGGATATCAAAAGCTGAGATTTTTTTTTTTTGCAGTAACAAAAGGTTTAGACTGATTTGTCGCTGCAAATCACGTTGTTTTTTAAATTTAAATTTAGCATAACGTACCTCGTTTACCAAACCACCAGGCATCTGAAGTAACAAATACTGCCATTAAGACTACCAATGTCAAGCAAATCTTCATGTTGGAAACCTTATACAATAAAGGATTATAGAAATATTAAGACTGAGAGACATAGACCGCAACATTAATCTATAAGACCAGGTCTTCAATAAATACATGGATTCATAATTTATAATACACGTACAGCTACAGTTAGGTTAAAGAGGCGAGTACAGGTGAGGGTGTATTTACAAATTAAATGGGAAGATTTGCTGAGAAGCACAACGCCACTTTTTCATCAATTTTTGGTCAGTCATTTTTTCAAATCTTTCAAAAGACAATGAATATAATGTATATTTACCTGTAGATATAGTACCTATAGACAGTCTTCTCTTTATTAGTAATGGCAATGATTCGTTTTCTAATAATATTTCCCTTTTATTCATATCATGCACGTGCAACTCGTGGAGGTAATCTGCGTTTGGGTGATCTATTGTAGTGATGGATGATTTGAGTGGATGTATTTTGGCGAGTCGTTTTAGATTAAAAAATGAAAAGGGGTTTTTACGTCCTACTTTTCTGCACCATATGCTAATAAAGACAGAGTTCAATGGGAGAAATTTTGCTAGGACAGTGGCATAAACATGCTCTTTTTGGATTTTCAACTCGTTTGGGATCTTTAACGTGCACAGCTTGTAAAACACGAGGCCTCGGTTTATTGTCCCATGAACAAGACCTGGCCTGTAAGTTTAGGCTAGACTTATGAAAGAACATTTAGAGTGGTAAAAGACCATTTGAGGTTAGAGTGGTGTAAAAACATCTGTGGCTAGACTGGTGAATGAACAGCTGCGGTTAGAGTGGTAAATGAACATGAGAATAATAGTATCAGAATGACTAAGGAACATTGTAATAATTTTTGTATGGTGATTGTCTTTGTATTTCATAAGCTGTCTGACTTGAATAATATTGTGTATTTCTATCTATATGAATATAAAATATATCTAATAAAATATTGTGTTATAATTTACCTCTATAGTTCAGTACTAGTTTATAAGTACAGTTTTGTATGGAAATATAACAAAAAAAATTACCCAACACGAAATGAAAGATTTTAAGATAGCTCTCCAGGAAAGGTAATATACGCCCACTGTCAGCTTTGATTTTGAATAAAAATATTTGGCAGTACAGTAACAATCAACCTTCAGTCATACATTTCTTTTGAACTTTTTGGGGCGATACTGAATAATATTACCAAGTTTTGTCAAAATCAGACACGAATTTTGATTTTCAATGGTTTATCCATGGGCAATTTCACCAAGTTTCGTCAAAATCTGTAAAGAATTGTGCCTTGAAGAGTGCTTACGGACTAAAAAATTGAACGTGTTCAAGAAAAAGGGCAATAACTCATAAGGTTTCATGTAAATCAAATATCGATTACAAAAGGAGTTTTTGGATAGACCAACCACAAAACAGTCATACCTAACGGCTTAAATATCCAACATGATAACCAAATCATACCTTTCATTGCAACCTACAATACTACAGCTAAAAATGCCTCTGTCATTGTCAAACGCTTTTATAATGAGCTCCAAGATGAATTTCCATACTAAACGTTTTGTCACTGCATATAAAAGAAATAAAAAACTTTAGTAATGTATTGGTTCATGGTAGATTAGAACCCCTTTCATCAACTCCCTGAAACAATTGCATTGGAATTTGAGTTGAATATAATTTTCTTGTAATCTCTCGAGAGGTAATAATCCATGAGTAATGTTCAGTAAAACATATTCTGTTTACACAATAGAGACTACAGTTTTCAACAGATTTTAATGAAATTTGGTGTGATCATTTATATTGTTGAGATCTGGGTCAAGTTCGAATTTGATTTCCGAGAGGTGGGGGATCTTTAACGTGCACAGAATGTAACACATAGAACCTACGTTTATTGTCCCAACGATTAGACGCTTTTCCATGTCAGCCCCTCTTACTTGCATCACTGAAAGGTTAAACCGGGTTGAAAAATCCGAAGGTATTATCTTGACCCATGATTGAACCCTAGATCTTCAGATTAGCGAGAAAGCCACCGCAGCTCCCGAGTTAGATTCAAAGTAAATTGAAGCAATATTATATGTCCTAATACGTCATAGCCACTTCCGGTCTCATGTTCGCCATGTTGTTTTGGATTAGGGTTTCGTGTTGTGGGCGTTAGTTCTTGGTTCTCTCTCTTAGATTTAGGGAGTGCTAAAAAGAACCGTTTTTCTTAAATTTTGAACACAGTGTTTTCTACTCAAGGAACTCTTTGGAACTGCTGCTATCGTCTTCGCAATCGGTGACAACCGTCGACCTGATCTTGTGGCGAAGGTGAACAACTTTCTTTTGATAGCAGGAGAATCACCAACAAAAATATAATATGCTTCTGTCCATGTGTAAATACTATTTAATTCTAGAATTATACTAGATAATTCGGTTCCAAGGAAAATTACTATTTCTTCTGCTCAATAAATATAATAAAAGGCAAGGTAACATACGCCCACTGGCAGCTGCCAGAAATGATAAAACAGTCTTTAGTGACTAAAGTATGAATTTTCTCATATTAAAGAAATTTTAATAGTTTGAATTCAATGATATATATATTCACTGCCAGTTATTTATGCTGGGAAATTCCACCAAATTCTTACGCGTTTTTCTTAAGTCAGTGGCAATAACTCAAAAACCGTTTATCGAAAGATCGTCAAATTCGACCAAGATCTGATCAATATAAATGATCTCATAAAATTTCATTAAAATCAGTTGAAAACTCTAGTCTCTATTGTGTTCACGAGAACGACCGACGTACAAGGGCGACGGCAATTACATCCACATTTCCATGTGGGCGTATAAAAAGGGTTTCTATCTATTGATACGACTGATTTCTATTTTATTTTTCAGACAATGGTTGATGTGTTTGATAAAGTTGGGGTGATGTACTTAATCTACTGATCTGATAAACTGAACTTTGAAATCTGATAATCTAATAGATAAAGCTATGATGACAGGTATATAAACTTTAAACATTGTTTCAGATCACTATACTACATCAATTGGTTAACTTCAATATACTTTTCTACAATTCTCTACATTATAGTCAAGGTACGACAACCTCTTTAGTTATTGAGTCCAGACATATTCAATAATAAAACTTGCCATCAAATACCATCCTTCTTCTCTTAATGAAGTCAAAACATTTTAGAGAAACGTTGGATATTAAAGGATGGTATTTGATGTCAAGTTTAATTATTTATTACACCAACTTCAGTATTAATGAATCAATGTAAGTTAATAGTATTGGTGATCCCATCAAAACATCTTCTGTGATTGGTTAGTGCTGCAAGATTTTTCTCTGTGGAATCAACAATGTTTAATAGCACACTTGTTTTTGGGAGTGATATTATCCAATTCTCATTTTAAAAAGTAATACAGATAAATACCAAGCCGACCTTATCAGAGTAAGATAGTATTTTTATACGCCCACATGAAATGGGGGGCGTATATTGTCGTCACCTATGTCCGTCCGTCCGTCCGTCCACAATTGCTCGTAAAAAATCTACAAGGCACAATTCTTGACTGATTTTTGACGAAACTCGGTATGGTTGTTTGTAATCACCCAAGGATGAACCCTATTGAAAATCGTAAGCGCTCGTAAACACTCCCCAAGGCGCAATTCTTGGCGGATTTTGACGAAACTTGGTATGTGTTGGTAATCACACGAGGATAAACCCTATTAAAAATCAGAAAAATCGAAAGATATTTAGTATGAGTTATTGCCCTTGTTCTTGAAAACACTTCCAATTTCTAGCTTCTAAACACTCTAGAAGGCACATTTCTTGACGGATTTTGATGAAAATTATTGTGAATGTTCGTAATCACTCAAGGATTAACCCTATCTGAAAATCAGAAGAATCTAAAAATAATTAGTATGAGTTATTGCCCGTTCAATTTTTACCTCATAAACACTCTAGAAGGCACAATTTTTGATGGATTTTGACGAAACTTGGTGAAATTGTTTATTATCACCCATGGATGAATCCTATTGAAAATCAAAAAAATCGAAAAATGTTTCATAGCAGTTTTTGACCTCGTTCTTGAAGACGCTTTCCAATTTAGCTCTTTAAACACTAAAATGCATGATTTTTGCCGGATTTTGACAAAACTTGGTTTTATTATACATACACGCTGAAGGTTGAATTCTTGCCTTCTAGAGTTTCAAAAGCTAAAAATTGAACACGTTGTCAAGAACAAGGGCAATAACTCATACTCAATATTATTCAGTATCGTCCTAAAGAGTTCAAATGAAATGAAATGAATGGACTTTTAAGTCCTGAAGACGGGCAACGCCATGCAGGGTGCAAAGAGGGAATTTTTACCAGGACAGCGGTATTTGCCAGCACTTTTTCGATTTCCAACTGTCGAGGGATCTTTAACGTGCCTAAAGAGTTCAAAAGAAGTGTATGACTGAAGGTTGAATATTTCATACTGGTGATTGTTACTGTACTGCTAAATATTTTATTCAAAATCAAAGCTGCCAGTGGGCGTATATTACCTTGCCTAGCAAGCTATCTTTAATAACACGTTGTTTCTATTACAGATGGATCATCTCTCCCAAGTTTTGATTGCTTTAATGGCTATGATCAGTGTGGTATCTTGTGGTTTCACAATCCAATATTACTATCATTGTTTCAATGGCTGTACTGATGATGTTAAAAAACAGATTTTTTAGTTAAACTATACAAGTTGATGGAACCAATTGTATCTGATATTAATTTCTGTATAGATTTAAATAAAAGTTGCTTTGACACAATATGCTTAACACTATGCTGGTACATCTTCTCTTGGTATCATATAACGTATACATACTCAAATTGAAACCATTACCAGTAACCACTGCTGATGATAAACTTCGTACTCTGTACTTCGATAGTAAAGTATCTTTGTATCGCCATAATGATCGCCTAGGTACATGGATGCTTATGGTTTGAAAGCAGTCTGTCAGTGATAGAGATCGGAATCTTGTGTCTTTCTTAAAGAGAAAGCTAGAAGGTTTGCTTTATTGGTCAAGACAGTGTCATCATTCACGAACGGAACTTGGTGTCATAACTATACGACACAGTCCCTGTATAATGAAG
>NW_008709504.1:2071201-2074660 GCF_000327385.1 Lottia gigantea
TAATTCAAGGAAATTGATTTCTGTTTATATATATATATATATATATATATATCAATCATCATATATCTCACATACCGGGTATGCCTTTGTCGTGTGGCCAAATGAAGTCGGCGAAAACTTTCTTTTGCCTGTCAGTTTATATATGGCATAGCGCTCACTAAAATTCGAGTCGAATTTTTAACTTTCAAATGTGAATAATTATGAATACACATGGATTATGAACACTATTACTGATTGTAAGCTGATTGTTTCCGACACTAAGGTATGCTTGGTCGATAGTGAAGGTGCTCCTTTAACGAACCAATTCAGTTTAATCCTCAGTCCACACCCTCGAAGTATATCATGTAAGCATCTGGAAATCAGTCATTTTTTATATGATTTAATCAAAGTATCATCGTACACTGGGCGAGGAACATTACTCAATACGCTTTACTGAAGAGAAGACAAGGTTTAACTATCATTCACTAAAGACCACACCTGTTTTGTTAGCTGGACAAAATATATTCTAACAATATACATTCTAGTCAGCACAGCCCCCACAGTAGACATTCCCAGCTCCATTCTTACTGAACAAGTTTGGAGATCCTAAACAGGCAAAGTTTAGTACGAGATGAACGGGACAGTGATATCGAACTGTTTCAGATATTTAATGACCTTTGAACGGGGCTATGTAGGACAGATTTAGTGGCTTGAGTTTATGTTTTAAAATGAAAAAAAAAGTAGAAAAGGTTTAATTATTTTATTGCCATTAAACTAGACATTAATCTTGTAGACTAAGGATGGTCAGGATAAGATCGTCCTGAAAGATAAAAACATTTAAATATTATAATTAGCTATTTATGTTGTAAATATAAATTAATAGAGGTTTGATATGAGCAAGGTTAAATTGCTCTATAATATGTATTGGAACCTAGTTATTGTAAACAGAAAATACATGTATTCTATAAGAGTCAGATAGTGTCAGATAGCCATACCTCTTGACATCTGCTGGGAATGTCTAGAATACATAAATAGATTTGATGTAGCATCCCCCCCAACCGTCACTATAGATCATATCATACTTAAGAAACCATCATAAACCTAGAAATGTTGGCGTATACGTACTTCTATTATTTGATGCTTCTTTTAAGGTTTGGCAGACATTTCTAACATCTTGAGCCATTGGATCTGAACTGGTATTGTCACCATATTGTGAACATAAAGAGATTAAAGCAGCTTTTACTGCTGATGGTGGTGCATCTCCGTTCAAGTCTAGAAGAGAATATGGTTAGAATCCAATCAGAAATTCTCTCTAATCCAACTGAAGTATTATTGTATAAAACCATCGGATATCAAAAGCTGAGATTTTTTTTTTTGCAGTAACAAAAGGTTTAGACTGATTTGTCGCTGCAAATCACGTTGTTTTTTAAATTTAAATTTAGCATAACGTACCTCGTTTACCAAACCACCAGGCATCTGAAGTAACAAATACTGCCATTAAGACTACCAATGTCAAGCAAATCTTCATGTTGGAAACCTTATACAATAAAGGATTATAGAAATATTAAGACTGAGAGACATAGACCGCAACATTAATCTATAAGACCAGGTCTTCAATAAATACATGGATTCATAATTTATAATACACGTACAGCTACAGTTAGGTTAAAGAGGCGAGTACAGGTGAGGGTGTATTTACAAATTAAATGGGAAGATTTGCTGAGAAGCACAACGCCACTTTTTCATCAATTTTTGGTCAGTCATTTTTTCAAATCTTTCAAAAGACAATGAATATAATGTATATTTACCTGTAGATATAGTACCTATAGACAGTCTTCTCTTTATTAGTAATGGCAATGATTCGTTTTCTAATAATATTTCCCTTTTATTCATATCATGCACGTGCAACTCGTGGAGGTAATCTGCGTTTGGGTGATCTATTATAGTGATGGATGATTTGAGTGGATGTATTTTGGCGAGTCGTTTTAGATTAAAAAATGAAAAGGGGTTTTTACGTCCTACTTTTCTGCACCATATGCTAATAAAGACAGAGTTCAATGGGAGAAATTTTGCTAGGACAGTGGCATAAACATGCTCTTTTTGGATTTTCAACTCGTTTGGGATCTTTAACGTGCACAGCTTGTAAAACACGAGGCCTCGGTTTATTGTCCCATGAACAAGACCTGGCCTGTAAGTTTAGGCTAGACTTATGAAAGAACATTTAGAGTGGTAAAAGACCATTTGAGGTTAGAGTGGTGTAAAAACATCTGTGGCTAGACTGGTGAATGAACAGCTGCGGTTAGAGTGGTAAATGAACATGAGAATAATAGTATCAGAATGACTAAGGAACATTGTAATAATTTTTGTATGGTGATTGTCTTTGTATTTCATAAGCTGTCTGACTTGAATAATATTGTGTATTTCTATCTATATGAATATAAAATATATCTAATAAAATATTGTGTTATAATTTACCTCTATAGTTCAGTACTAGTTTATAAGTACAGTTTTGTATGGAAATATAACAAAAAAAATTACCCAACACGAAATGAAAGATTTTAAGATAGCTCTACAGGAAAGGTAATATACGCCCACTGTCAGCTTTAATATTAATAAAAATATTTGGCAGTACAGTAACAATCACCAGTATGAAATATTCAACCTTCAGTCATACATTTCTTTTGAACTTTTCGGGGCGATACTGAATAATATTATCAAGTTTTGTCAAAATCAAACACGAATTTTGATTTTCAATGGTTTATCCATGGGCAATTTCACCAAGTTTCGTCAAAATCTGTAAAGAATTGTGCCTTCAAGAGTGTTTA
Organism: Lottia gigantea; assembly: GCF_000327385.1. Taxonomy (NCBI): domain Eukaryota; kingdom Metazoa; phylum Mollusca; class Gastropoda; family Lottiidae; genus Lottia; species Lottia gigantea. The sequence goes on from NW_008709504.1 coordinate 2,074,006, forward strand.
CGGACTAAAAAATTGAACGTGTTCAAGAAAAAGGACAATAACTCATAAGTTTTCATTTCCATGTGGGCGTATAAAAAGGGTTTATATCTATTGAGACGACTGATTTCTATTTTATTTTTCAGACAATGGTTGATGTGTTTGATAAAGTTGGGGTGATGAACTTAATCTACTGATCTGATAAACTGAACTTTGAAATCTGATAATCTAATAGATAAAGCTATGATGACTGGTATATAAACTTTAAACATTGTTTCAGATCACTATACTACATCAATTGGTTAACTTCAATATACTTTACTACAATTCTCTACATTATAGTCAAGGTACGACAACCTCTTTAGTTATTAATTGAGTCCAGACATATTCAATAATAAATAAATAAATAATTTGACATCAAATACCATCCTTCTTTTCTTACTGAAGTCATAACATTTTGAAGAAACGTTGGGTATTGAAGGATGGTATTTGATGTCAAGTTTAATTATTTATTAGACCAAATTCAGTATTAATGAATCAATGTAAGTTAATAGTATTGGTGATCCCATCAAAACGTCTTCTGTGATTGGTTAGTGCTGCAAGATTTTTCTCTGTGGAATCAACCATTTTTAATAGCACACTCCTCTTTTGGGAGTAGATATTATCCAATTCTCATTTT
>NW_008709504.1:2075230-2087919 GCF_000327385.1 Lottia gigantea
TAAAGAGTTCAAAAGAAGTGTATGACTGAAGGTTGAATATTTCATACTGGTGATTGTTACTGTACTGCTAAATATTTTATTCAAAATCAAAGCTGCCAGTGGGCGTATATTACCTTGCCTAGCAAGCTATCTTTAATAACACGTTGTTTCTATTACAGATGGATCATCTCTCCCAAGTTTTGATTGCTTTAATGGCTATGATCAGTGTGGTATCTTGTGGTTTCACAATCCAATATTACTATCATTGTTTCAATGGCTGTACTGATGATGTTAAAAAACAGATTTTTTAGTTAAACTATACAAGTTGATGGAACCAATTGTATCTGATATTAATTTCTGTATAGATTTAAATAAAAGTTGCTTTGACACATTATGCTTAAATTATGCTTGTACATCTTCTCTTGGTATCATATAACGTATACATACTCAAATTGAAACCATTACCAGTAACCACTGCTGATGATAAACTTCGTACTCTGTACTTCGATAGTAAAGTATCTTTGTATCGCCATAATGATCGCCTAGGTACATGGATGCTTATGGTTTGAAAGCAGTCTGTCAGTGATAGAGATCGGAATCTTGTGTCTTTCTTAAAGAGAAAGCTAGAAGGTTTGCTTTATTGGTCAAGACAGTGTCATCATTCACGAACGGAACTTGGTGTCATAACTATACGACACAGTCCCTGTATAATGAAGTTATTAATTATTGAAAATGTGGATCTGATTGCAGAGAATCGGGACGTTGAAAGTTTCTAACAACGAGGGTAAAGATCTGAAGAAAATTGTATTCCATAGACAGATTTAACTGTTCAATATTCAGTGTATTGGGATTATTCGGAAGTAAACATGCAACCGATTTAAGGTTGTTGAATTTGCACCACGTGCTGATAATTTGTCATCAAAGCGAGTTGATACGATTTGCTTCAATAAAAACGCCTTATGAAACAAAGAAACCTCGTTCTGTTAAACTGTAACGACCAACTATCTTATACCAGTACCAATATTATTTACCTAGTTAAAATAACGTATTAACCTAATTACAATCATGTTCTTACTCTAGAAGGTGTGATGTTCTATCATTGATACACGTCAAGAGTAAAATTAAACAAGAAATTATAGACAGTCGTCTGGTAGAGTCGTCAACTGAGAAAATAATTTAATTGAAACAATAATAAATCCAATTAATTATCATTAATTAAAAGTTTGGCTATAATTAGATTATCACACATAATCCGGTTTGAGGAAACTAACCTCGGTTTAACAACCCTGTGACATGTCATTAATTAAACTCTCCAGTTTGTGACAAATATTAAATATTATCAAGTGGTAGAACGTGTAAAAATTAAACTGATGTGATTTTGTGAATAAGGAATCATGTCTGTCTAGCACGTCTGATGAGAAACTAAGATACCATATAAAATACAACTGTCCTAAATTTCATCAGTTCACTTCTATAGTTCGTCAGAAAAAGATTAAATTTACATAAAAAAACAATAAAATAAGATGTCTCAAATTAACAGTAACTCTTATCAAATACGAAAGGTAAGTTTGTAAATTGTTTTCTGAGAATGGAACTCAATCTTTTTGATATTTCCAAAATTATGATAAGAAAGTAACTAGTAATATTTTTGTTTCCATGATTTTTGAAAATAATACAACAAAAAATATTGTTAGTTTTGTTGCTGAAAACAAAGTGAGAACGAGATTCTCGAAACGATCTTAGCGCTAGGATGTCGTAGTGTCTTCTAACATTGTTTCTAGGGTGTCAGAGCGCTAAGATCGTTTCGAGAATACGTGGCCAGGGTGGAATCAGGTGTTCCTGAAGGGTAATAATATATTATATATTTTATTTTTACTGGATGATAATAATAATTTTGACCTATCTATCTTAGGAGAAAAAACAAGTTGCTGAAAACGAAGACGTCAAAGAATGAATGAAACTTTACTGAAAATTAAAGATTTAGTTTTTAATGAAGAAGCATCTCATCTCATGGTAAGAAAGTTCTTCAAACGTAAAATACTTTGTGTGATCAATAAACCATGTACCACTAATTCTCTAGCTTTCTAACAAACCATATACCACTAATTCTCTAGCTCTCTAACAAACAATATACCACTAATTCTCTAGCTCTTTAAGAAACCATATACTACTAATTCTCTAGCTCTCTAACAAACCATATACCACTAATTCTCTAGCTCTCTATCAAATCATATACCTCTAATTCTCTAGCTCTCTAACAAACCATATACCACGAATTCTCTAGCTCTCTAACAAACAACATACCACCAATTCTCTAGTTCTCTATCAAATCATATACCAATAATTCTCTAGCTCTCTATCAAATCATATACCACCAATTCTCTAGCTCTCTAACAAACCATATACCACTTATTCTCTAGTTCTCTAACAAACCATATACCACTAATTCTCTAGCTCTCTAACAAACCATATACTACTAATTCTCTAGCTCTCTAACAAACCATATGCTACTAATTCTCTAGCTCTCTAACAAACCATATACCACTAATTCTCTAGCTCTCTAACAAACCATATACCACTAATTCTCTAGCTCTCTAACAAACCATATACCACTAATTCTCTAGCTCTCTAACAAACAATATACCACTAATTCTCTAGCTCTCTAACAAACCATATACTACTAATTCTCTAGCTCTCTAACAAACCACATACCACTAATTCTCTAGCTCTCTTACAAACAATATACCACTAATTCTCTAGCTTTCTAACAAACAATATACCACTTATTCTCTAGATCTCTAACAAACCATATACCACTAATTCTCTAGCTCTGTAACAAACAATATACCTCTAATTCTCTAGCTCTGTAACAAACCATATACCATTAATTCTCTAGCTCTCTAACAAACAATATACCACTAATTCTCTAGCTCTCTAACAAACAATATACCACTAATTCTCTAGCTCTCTAACAAACAATATACCACTAATTCTCTAGCTCTCTAACAAACAATATACCTCTAATTCTCTAGCTCTCTAACAAACCACATACTACTAATTCTCTAGCTCTCTTACAAACAATATACCATTAATTCTCTAGCTTTCTAACAAACAATATACCACTAATTCTCTAGATCTCTAACAAACCATATACCACTAATTCTCTAGCTCTCTAACAAACAATATACCTATAATTCTCTAGTTCTCTAACAAACCATATACTACTAATTCTCTAGCTCTCTAACAAACCACATACCACTAATTCTCTAGCTCTCTTACAAACTATATACCACTAATTCTCTAGCTCTCTAACAAACCATATACCACTAATTCTCTAGCTCTGTAATATACCATATATCACTAATTCTCTAGCTCTCTAACAAACAATATACCACTTATTCTCTAGCTCTCTAACAAACCATATACCACTAATTCTCTAGCTCTGTAATATACCATATACCACTAATTCTCTAGCTCTGTAATATACCATATATCACTTATTCTCTAGCTCTCATTAATCTTGTATGCTATGGTTTGATTAAAACATTTTTTATCACTCTTGTTACGGCTCTATAATGTAACAGAGAATACAGGTCTATACAGTACCATCGAGTTAAAATCAGTTCACATCATTTCATGATATTTTTTTACAGGAAGCTGATAATCAGAAATTAGAAAAAACAGAAATTTTAGAAAAAACCATAACCACCATCCAAGAAATAAAAAGAAAACGTGAAATAGCAATGGATATTGTTTATCAAGAAGGTTATTCAAGATGTTTATTAGAAATTAACTCATTTTTATCATGTTTTAATTTACCTGAATCTAGTCGACAGAATGTATTAAAATATCTAACAAGACGACCACATAAAAATATCAACCTACAATCACCAACAGAAAGTATACAGAGTTATAATAGATTAGTTAATGTCGATATACAGATTCAGAATGGTAGCATTAACAATCTCGTCTGGCGACCTTGGATGTGAACTCTCCACTAAAAACTGAACAAGACCTGGCCTGTAAGTTTAGGCTAGACTTATGAAAGAACATTTAGAGTGTTAAAAGACCATTTTTAGGTTAGAGTGGTGTAAAAACATCTTTGGCTAAACTGGTGAATGAACATCTGGGGTAAGGGTGGTAAAAGAACATCTGGAGTTAGACTAGTGAATGAACAGCTGAGGTTAGAGTGGTAAAAGAACATCTGAGGTTAGAGTGGTAAAAACACCTTTGTGGTTAGAGTGGTAACAGAACATTAGATTAATAGTATCAGAATGACTAAGGAACGGTGTAATGATATTTATATGGTTATTTGTATTGTATTTTACAGGCTGTCTGACTTGAATAATATTGTGTATTTCTATCTATATGAATATAAAATATATCTAATAAAATATTGTGTTATAATTTACCTCTATAGTTCAGTACTAGTTTATAAGTACAGTTTTGTATGGAAATATAACCAAAAAAATTACCCAAAAAGAAACGAAAGATTTTAAGATAGCTCCACACAAGGTAATATACGCTCACTGTCAGCTTTTTGGGGCGATACTGAATAATATTACCAAGTTGTCAAAATCAGGCACGAATTGTGCCTTCAAGAGTGTTTACGGACTAAAACATTGAACGTGTTTACGAAAAAGGGCAATAACTCATAAGTTTTCATGTAAATCAAATTTCACCGTCTGGTAAATATGCAATTCATTTATATTTAAAAGGGGAACAGTCGGTATTTTACGGGGATTGATTTGGGTTTTATTGTGCTTTAATAGTCTTAAGAAGTACTAATACGGAAAATCGCATAATCCCTTCAAATATACCTCAAACTAGAAATTTCACTGTCTATATATGTGTTTTCTAAACTGACAGGCAAGAGAAAGTTTTCACTTTAGAAACCGTTGTATAAAAAGCAAAAAAGGTGGTACAGGTTTGAACCCCAGCAGCAAACATTTGCCTTAATGCAACGTTATCATGACCACAATGCAGATTATCGAACGCAACTCTCCAAATCGTGCATGCATAAAAACGTGCAAAACGCGATTTTGCGACGGAGGCGTGTGTTTGCGTGCATGTTTGCCCACGGTGGCCAAACTCGTTATTAATGACTTTTTGCCTGACTACTGTCATGGAATAATCTTTTTATGCACTTTTGCAATGAACTTTGCTTTGTGTAATTTTTAATTTTGACCCCTTGACTCTTCCCCTTGTGTATTGTGGAGAATTGAATATCGGTATTACAATGCATTTTCATTCTAATTCAAGGAAATTGATTTCTGTTTATATATATATATATATATATATATCAATCATCATATATCTCACATACCGGGTATGCCTTTGTCGTGTGGCCAAATGAAGTCGGCGAAAACTTTCTTTTGCCTGTCAGTTTATATATGGCATAGCGCTCACTAAAATTCGAGTCGAATTTTTAACTTTCAAATGTGAATAATTATGAATACACATGGATTATGAACACTATTACTGATTGTAAGCTGATTGTTTCCGACACTAAGGTATGCTTGGTTGATAGTGAAGATGATCCTTTAACAGTTAAAACCCAGTCCACACCCTCGAAGTATATCATGTAAGCATCTGGAAATCAGTCATTTTTTTATATGATGTAATCAAAGTATCATCGTACACTAGGCGAGGAACATTACTCAATACGCTTTACTGAAGAGAAGACAAGGTTTAACTATCATTCACTAAAGACCACACCTGTTTTGTTAGCTGGACAAAATATATTCTAACAATATACATTCTAGTCAGCACAGCCCCCACAGTAGACATTCCCAGCTCCATTCTTACTGCACCAGTTTGAGATCCTAAACAGGCAAATTATATAACGAGATGAACGGGACAGTGATATCGAACTGTTTCAGATATTTAATGACCTTTGAACGGGGCTATGTAGGACAGATTTAGTGGCTTGAGTTTGTTTTAAAATGAAAAAAAAACAGTAGAAAAGGTTTAATTATTTTATTGCCATTAAACTAGACATTAATCTTGTAGACTAAGGATGGTCAGGATATGATCGTCCTGAAAGATACAAACATTTAAATATTATAATTAGCTATTTATGTTGTAAATATAAATTAATAGAAGAGAGGTTTGATATAGCAAGGTTGAATTACTCTATAATATGTATTGGAACCTAGTTATTGTAAACAGAAAATACATGTATTCTATAAGAGTCAGAAAGCCATACCTCATGACATCTGCTGGGAATGTCTAGAATACATAAATAGATTTGATGTAGCATCCCCCCCCACCCGTCACTATAGATCAATATCATACTTAAGAAACCATCATAAACCTAGAAATGTTGGCGTATACGTACTTCTATTATTTGATGCTTCTTTTAAGGCTTGGCAGACATTTTTAACATCTTGAGCCATTGGATCTGAACTGGTATTGTCACCATATTGTGAACATAAAGAGATTAAAGCAGCTTTTACTGCTGATGGTGGTGCATCTCCGTTCAAGTCTAGAAGAGAATATGGTTAGAATCCAATCAGAAATTCTCGCTAATCCAACTGAAGTATTATTGTATAAAACCATCGGATATCAAAAACTGAGATTTTTTTATTTTTTTTATTTTTTTTAATGCAGTAACAAAAGGTTTAGACTGATTTGTCGCTGCAAATCACGTTGTTTTTTAAATTTAAATTTAGCATAACGTACCTCGTTTACCAAACCACCAGGCATCTGAAGTAACAAATACTGCCATTAAGACTACCAATGTCAAGCAAATCTTCATGTTGGAAACCTAATACAATGAAGGATTATAGAAATATTACGACTGAGAGACATAGACGGCAACATAATCTATAAGACCAGGTCTTCAATAAATACATGGATTCATAATTTATAATACACGTACAGCTACAGTTAGGTAAAGAGGCGAGTCAATCTTTCAAAAGACAATGAATATAATGTATATTTACCTGTAGATATATCTATAGACAGTCTTCTCTACACTTTATTAGTAATGGCAATGATTCGTGTTTGAAAAATATCTCCCTTTTATTCATATCATGCACGTGCAACTCGTGGAGTTAATCTGCGTTTGGGTGATCTGTTGTAGTGATGGATGATTTGAGTGGATGTATTTTGGCGAGTCGTTTTAGATAAAAAAAAATGAAAAGGGATTTTTTACATCCCACTTTTCTGTACCATATGCTAATAAAGACAGAGTTCAATGGGAGAAATTTTGCTAGGACAGTGGCATAAACATGCTCTTTTTGGATTTTCAACTCGTTTGGGATCTTTAACGTGCACAGCTTGTAAAACACGGGGCCTCGGTTTATTGTCCCATGTACGATACATGCAATCAAGTAAGTATGTTTGGTTTATTCTTGCCATCATCGCTGCATTGTATGTTTTGTTTGAAAGCGTTTCTCACACCTTCGACAGCAGACATTCTGAAACGGATGTTGTAGCGAAAAGAACGCAGATCATCTCGTCTTGCTCGATCGTATCGAACTTGAAGATCTTGTAATTTGTTGTTCAGCAAAACCACTTGTTCACAGGCTCTTCTGAATCGAAATTCGATCTCGGACAAGTTCACGTGGAGATTGGAGATGGAATCCATTTCGAGATAAACAAGTAGGACTGTGGATATAGTTATCAGATGAAAACTAGCAAGTGATGCATTGTGCCCTACAACTTGGGGTTTATATATATTTTCTTAGCTCTAAGACTGACAGCAATGTCTCCCAATGACATATACCAGTCCTGCCGTAAATGTCACGAGCCAAGTGAATTGTGATTATAAGGATGGATAGCGGCTATTGTCTTTCAATTAACCGTTAATTGGTATTTTACGACTTTTGTGTTGATCATTCTAGTATGCTTTAATCTTAGCCATTCCATGTATCACAATGTTTATGTAGATTTGTTATTTTATATATTACAGTTACCTAGCTATTAAACTAAGTTACTATTACTTTTATTTTTAAATGTGATTAGAATTGTAATCTTGTTTTTTGTTAGTGATAGATTTGTTATTAAAATGCTATTTCATCATATATTTGTGTTAGAAATACATCGCATATTGTAATGTAAACAATTAATTTTGCGACTTTGGTAACTTTTGTAATGTGTTGTACCTTAAAATTCAGCCATTTTATACGGTTATTGGCCTTGTTTCATCTCTCAGTACAATGAATAGTGGTGACATACTGGGTAATCCCGGCTTTCATAGAAAACGATCCAATTTGAAATGTCCATATTGATCAGATGTTGTTATTCAAACAAGGTTATTATAAGCCAAATAATTCGAGTCTCATATGTTTTCAAATTATCTTTTAAGTCATCCAATTTGAAATGTCTATATTGATCAGATGTTGTTATTCAAACAAGGTTATTATAAGCCAAATAATTCGAGTCTCATATGTTTTCAAATTATCTTTTAAGTTATGTTTCTAACAAAAATACCAACAAAAACGGTGCTATTAATAAAATAAAACACAAGTACTAACGATCTGAACCGCACAACAAAACCCGAAATCTAAAATAACATTATGGCGAAACATGGGTAGCAGTTAATGAACTTTTCACTTGAGGAAGTACATCAATCACAAGTTAGTTTGTTATTCATTATGAAATGGTATCAGTGTTACCTTCAGAAACGAAGATAACTAACATACATTAAAACAATTCATCTGTTGGCGGTTGTAGACCAAGTCTACCTTTACTAACTCTCTTTATGTTGTCTCTGTTTCTGACGCCACTGCAGTGTAGATGGAAGATGTGAATTATTTTACATGGATTTAAAACTCTATAATGTAGGACATTTTTAAACATCCATATAATTAAGTTGTCAATGCCAAATTTATAAGATTTAACGTTCATGATCTTAGTGGCGTTTGTTGGTAAGTTACCATTTGGTACGAAAATGTATCCATCATGTGATCCAATGTACCTCCCCTTAGCACACGAGTTTGATGATATACTATTTTTCATATCACAGTCACTCTCTAACTGGCCATGTCTGGTCAGAGCGTACATTAGTTTTTTCTCTCTAAGAAGATTTTTGTCAACTAGGTTGAATCCGTCTCCTGGGTAGTTGTCGGCTTGCATCATCATCACAAGTCGTCCTTGCAAGTTTGAAAAAACATATTCAAAGGCGGTCAAAGAGATAACAGCGTCTTTCACTAGTTGAAATGTGATTTTGCTACGAATTGAATGATCCAACTGCGATATGATGTATCTCACTATAGATGGTTGATCGTAGAGTAGATGAACTCTGGATATAAAGCGGTGATTTAGTGTCAATTTAAGACAAGTCATGTACTCTTCCATCCTCTGCATTTTATCAGTTTCGTTGCGTTCACCGTGTGCAATTAATTTGAATGTTGGATCTAACATATAAGGAAAGGTGACGACAACCTCCAGCTGTTTTAAAGTCTCGGTCTGTTTGATGCCTTGTGATTCCATGTTAATACCAATGTCATGTTTCATGGTAAAATAATGATAGTTGGGTTGTTGCAATAAGAAAAACGCCACAACCATAACCACACACAAAGCAAACGTTGCTTTATTTCCTCTCCAAATCTGGAGCAGAAATAATATACATTAATACACCATTATACTCAAGGTATGTTTCAATGACTGTAAAACAATTTTCAACAGCCTGGAGTGAGAGCTTGGCAGATATGAGTATGAATAAACTATTTTTGTCGGAGAAATATTACTATATAGGTAAGGTCTTGAAATGGTGACATGGTATGCAGTCCTGAATCTCTGGCGTAATCAGATTCTTGTGGGCGCGAAATGAGTTAGTCCGAATATTTGAGGCCAACTATACGCGTAGTATGTTTGACAATAGCTTAAGATCCTTACTTGATTGTCATTGGAATATTTCGAACGGTATTTGTATGAAAACTGAAATGGCAGCCGAAAAATAGTACTGTAAATATTAGAATGTCTGTGCGGTGATACAAAATATAAATACGGGCACACATTTTGTTTTTTTAGAATTTGTTGGCAGAGGACAATTTTTCAGTCAAAATTTGAACTCTTTTGGTTGAAATTTCTCATATGGAAATTTGTTGTATGTCAACATAAAAGAAACTATATTCCAAGACAAACAGTACTATTGTGAGGCTGATATTCCAATTCTCTTAAAAATATAAGAAAAGTCAACAAACTTCTTGATGTGCCCAGACAATAGAACGCACTCTGAGTATTCAGCCTTAAGGCTGATTTAGTCTCTAAGGATACACTACAATTTGAAGAAAACCTTTCCAATATTTCATGTTGATCGATAAATCTCGACCTACCTGGTGAGTGTCTCTTTCAGAATCGGTCATTTTGTCTCAGTTGTTGTATGAAAACTGACTATTGTTTACTCGAGTCCACGTTCTAGCGTCCCAGCTCCCGTATATATAAAGGCTTTATTATTATGAACTATTTTATTCTATTAAATTTACTTTTTTAATAATTTTTTATGAGCATATTGAACTCTTGAACTTGGTCTAAATGAGTTCACACATGATAACAATTAATTTGTATTATTTCAATTTGATCATAATTTCACTTGTATCGATTCTCTCAAATGAATATTAGCATAACATTACAACGTCGTCGTGATGTATTATCAAGGTGACAAGTATTAAATAAATCATTTTTATGCAGGTTCACTTTCAGAATTATGTTCAACTGATTTTCACAAACCGTAGCTTTTTAAAGCTTTTACATTTTCTTAAGAAGTATACTTAATTATCAAAACAATTGAGCCATATGTCCATTATTGTTGACAATACCGTAGGGACTGGTTGAACCAAGTCAACGGATCCCAACCCTGGCAGCAAAAGCAGGAGAGTAAAATTATTGAAGTCCACGGGCCCCTGCTCACACTGCTTGTTGAAGAAGTATCGTTATTACCAAATAAAAGCTTACTTCATCATTCATTGAATATTTCTCAGATATTTCTCACGATATACACGCAACTGCAAATTTTCGAGAGAATACAAGCATTCAAAATGGAAACGGTCAACAACAACCAAATCAATCCTGGCAGCATGTACTATTCTTGGCAAGATAGCTTGCCCACTGAGAAATTGGACATTTGAAGGCACACAACAGCACTTGAACTGTGCATCTATTAAGTGTTTACAACAGATTTCACAGAACATGGGCAATAACTCTTAAATATTTTTCATTTTGTTGAATTTCAATAAGGCTCATCCATGAGCGATAATAAACAATCGTTAACTGTAGAAAATCTTGTTTTCACAAATTAGGGTAAGAATTTGTTTTCCAAGGTGTTTTCGGGCTGAATCAGAATGTGATTCGTGTTACAAAGGTAATAACTTAACCATTTAAATTTTTTATTCCTTTGGTGGCATAAACAGACTAAACGTTCGCAGTTTTTGATATATCTGTTGGCGATCACTGCAGTATATTTCATAATAACCCATTAACTTATGCTGATTGTAAAATGTAGCCTACCACATTATACTAGACTCTGAAATACAGAGAAGGCATAAGTCTGATGTTAAATACATAACAAAATTACAGAAAACATAAATTTTCAATTTAATTCAATTAGATATTTGCTCGACTTATTGCAGCATGTTTTGTCTGTGAAGCTACTTAATGCATTAATTAAGGTAAATCCAAACATAAATGGAATCCCTATTCCTGATTCTGATAGGGTATCATTGGTGTACCAGCACGCTGATGACATGACCCTCACTCTGTCTAATTTGAGTTCTGTTAACGCTTCCTTTGATGCTCTCGATGAATATTGTTCTCTGTCTGGAGCTAGGGTTAATGTAGAAAAATCCGAACTACAATGTGATCGTCTGAATTGGGAGGGTAAAATTTCAAAATTCAAGAGGGTCATTGGCATGTGGTCGTCAAGGCAGCTTTCTATTATTGGTAAGGCAGTAGTACTACAAAGTCAGTTTTTTATAAGTATAAGAGTTCAGTGATGATAAATAATGATTATTCCATAGTGCATAATATTGTATGGACAAATGGGCGAAAATTTGTTTATAAATTGGTTACTGATCCATTTTGCGTATTGTGTTGTGAAAGGAGAAATGAATCATAACCTCATGTATTGTATGAATGTTCATCGCTCAAACTGTTTTTAGCTCAGTTAACTGATGTGCTGACTACTTTGCTTTTAGATTCCGGATTTAGTGAGGATGATTGTAAACAATGGATGATTTTCGGCTACGAAGTCAGTAAGTCTCAACATAACCCGTTTTTAGTTCTTTTATTTTCTTCTGCTCGTTTAGCATTAATTAAGAGGCGAAGGTATTTTATTTCAAAGCATATACATATAGATGTTTTTAAAATATTCACTGAGATTCTTAAATCTCAGCTTAGTTGAATTAAGTCGAAATATGGCCCTGGTAAATTTTTAATGTTAATGAATTTTAATCCATTTATTATTGATTCGGGCGATCCTGGTATTGATTTGAATTTTTCATAATTTTTTGTGATATATGTATATATTTATTTATTTCATGCATGATTTATACGTGTTTAAACTGTTGACTTTGAATTTTAACTGAATAAATATATATATATAAAAAAAAACATTGAAAACAGCGAAACATACCGACTTCTTTTCTGGCTGAAACATGATATCTCAGAAAGCAGTATTTTACTGTTTTTGTTTGGGGGAGGGGGGGGGGGGGGGGGTAAGGTAAGGAAAACAGGCTACCCCCGGGGGCATAAGCCCCCCCCAC
>NW_008709504.1:2090020-2092348 GCF_000327385.1 Lottia gigantea
ACTCCATCACCTTCTGGCCTTAGTACTTCGCAAGAACCACTATCCATAAGCAAGAAACCTCACACTGATAGACGTACTTTACCATTACCAACTTTTACTGCAACTCCATCCACACCAATGACGACAAGATCGAACCCTGAAACACCGAAACCTCAACGTACCAATACTCGCCGCCGCTTAAGTTTAACCACCTCACCCTCTTCTCCAGCCTGTAAACCACGACGTCATAATAATGAGAAGGATAAATCCAAATGGTCTATTCCCACACTCACCAAACCAACAGTTATCATTGGACCTTCCGACATCAGCAACATCCCGTTCCTACATCCAGATACCCAAGCCGAATCTTACCCTGGTGCCCGAATTCAGCATATCAATACATTACTCTCCAAGATCTCTCCAACAACCATTCCGAAAAAGGTGTTATTTCATGTTGGCCTAAATAATAAACAGGAATCAGGAGAATCCATACACAGAAGAATGCTGGAACTCCTCAAACTTGCCAAGTCGAAATTTCCGTCTGCTACCCTTTACGCCACACAGATTCCTTACTCAAAGGAGCTACAATTAGCTGAACCTCATTTAGTCAATAACCTCCAGAAGTTCAACAGTCTATTATATCATAAACCGTCTACCAATGCCCATACTATTCCTCGCTTCAATGGAGTGGTCAGTGTCATTTCGGATAACATCCACTGGATGTCGCCCAATGCAAAAAGTATTTATTTTTCATGGGTCTCCCATTTAAACTGAACGCGGGGGGAAATGCTCTAAAATTAGGAGAAACTGTGGTTAACCTCAGTTCGCGAAAACTTTCTCCCCTTGAAGAAAGAGTTTTAGATAGAGGTCTAACATTTATTCCGACATCTAAAACTCTTTCCCATGAACCAATTTTATCGTCGGTTGAACACGTCAATAGGACTTTTAAGTTAAATTTCTTTTTTCGGAATAGACTCGGCAGAGGCAAGCGAATACCGTTCATTGAAAAGTCTGGTTGGACTCCACCAGACAGCGCGATTGACTCAGATATTTTGGCTACTTGCGATAAATTACATGAAGAAATATCTCATTTACCTCTGGTGAATGAAAAACACAACCTCACCAAGTTTGAAAGGAAAGCTTTGAATAGCCTAAAAAACGATCAGAACATTATAATACGAAAGAGTGACAAAGGCAGTTGCTGTGTCATTCAGAATCGCGAAGACTACATTTTTGAATTAGAGAAACAATTGAACAATGCTAATCATTACCGTGTACTTGATCAACCTATTTTCATGGAAACTGCGCAAAAGATAAACAATATTTTAAAAACTTTAGTAAACAAACAATTTATTTCTGATTCCCAATATGACTATCTTTCAGCGAAACCCGAAGTCCGTCAACGTCACATTTATACTTTACCGAGGTTCACAAAAACCCGGAAACTGAATGGTCATTAGCCAATAGGATTCCTAAAGGCAGGCCTATTATCTCAGATTGCGCGAGCGAATCCTACCGTGTTTCTGAATACATTGACCATTTTTTACTTCCATTAGCGTGTAAGCATCCGTCATATCTTAAGGATACCACCGATTTTGTTGAAAAAATTAAAAGCTTGAATGTTCCTCCAAACGCAAGATTTATCTCATTAGATGTTACGAGTATGTATACCAATATTGATAATAAAACCGGTTTAGACGCTGTCCGAAAGGCCTTTCTTCGAAATCCCTGCGTAGATAGACCCGACAAAGAAATATTAGAACTTTTGGAATTATGTCTAACGCGAAATGACTTTGACTTTAATGAAAAAATTTATCTCCAGACTTCAGGCACCGCGATGGGCAAAAGATTTGCGCCGAGTTATGCAAATATCTTTATGGCTGAGTGGGAACTGGAAATTTCTTCCATTTCCCCTTTTGAACCTTTCTTCTATGGAAGGTTTCTTGACGATATTTTTATTATTTGGACCGAGTCTTTAACAAATTTTTGGCAATATTTTGAAATTTTAAATAATCACCACCCTTCTGTAAAACTAACTGCGAATATTTCTGAACAAAGTATGGATTTTTTGGATACTACGGTATTCAAAGGACCAAGTTTCTCTCAAACAAACAAATTAGACATCAAAGTATTTTTTAAACCAACGGATACTCACCAACTTTTATATAAAAACTCTTTTCACCCAAAACATACTTTTACGGTAATAATCAAATCACAAATTTTGCGTTTTTTTAGAATTTGCACTCAAAAAGTAGATTTTGATGCAGCTTGTAGACTAGTTTTCAGTAAATTAAGAGAGAGGGGCTATTCCAAACGATTCTTGCGCAAAATTAAAAATGACACTGTTTT
>NW_008709504.1:2118441-2119339 GCF_000327385.1 Lottia gigantea
CCTCCTTTTTTTGGGGGGGGGGAGGGGGGCGCAGGCTACTCCCTTGGTGGAAATACTGTCATAAGCCCCTCCGACATTCATATGAAGAATTTGCAGAGAAGCAAGCATGCGTTGACTTGCGAAATTTATTTAACAGATTCTCAACCGATCCAATGCTACTCAAACACTTGTAAGTAATGTATTGTCTTTTGGACAGAAAGGCGGTTTCTATCTCTGTCTTCACAATCTTGACGACAAGAATTGACGTTTTAAGATAGACACAGCATCGCGCGTCTCTGCAGTTCCAAGCCCCGATCTCAGGGATCAACTAAACAGAGAATTGGACATGAACATGGGACAGGAAGTGTGTTTGTGGGTGAAAACCAGGGGGTTACTGTATCGGCTTTTATGACATCATAATGCCACAGTTGAATGACGTTTTGACAATGGAATTTATAGAGATGAATTTTGGCTGAAAAGTTGGTTTTGATCACGTTTTCTGTATTTTACCGATGTCTAGACTAGAAAATTACATGTACGATACATGAAATCAAGTAAGTGTGTTTGGTTTATTCTTGCCATCATCGCTGCATTGTATGTTTTGTTTGAAAAGCTTTCTCTTTCTTAGATTTAGGGGGTTCTGAAAAGAACCGTTTTTCTTAAATTATTGATCACGGTGTTTTCTACTCCATGGACTCTTCGGAACTGCTGCTATCGTCTTCGCAATCGGTGACAACCGTCGACCTGATCTTGTGGCGAAGGTAAAGAACTTTGTCAGCTTTTTGGCGAGCGTATTCGTAATAAGCGTTTCTCACACCTTCGACAGCAGACATTCTCAAACGGATGTTGTAGCGGAAAGAACGCAGCTCATCTCGTCTTGCTCGATCGTATCGAACTTGAAGATCTTTAATTTGTGTCA
>NW_008709505.1:0-4370 GCF_000327385.1 Lottia gigantea
CATTTCAACTAGTACCTGTCAAAATTTCAGCATCCTATCTCAACTGGTTTGACCGTGGTGAAGCTGCAAAATTTGGATTTTCAAAAAAGGCAAAATTGGCAAATTTCAACAGGTAGCTACCTGTGGTACCAAAATCCATTTTTGGGTCGAATTTTTTTGGTCTCGGAAATCGATGTAACCCGGTTTTTTGGACTCGGTGCTTCTCTAGCTCTCCCCCAATGTGCATAAAAGTGAATTCTGAGCACTTTTTTTTTTTGCGGAAAAGTGCCAAAAAATCCGGTTTTTCATGGACAAAACTAAAACGCTCAGTGCTTCCAAAGTAAGGCAGATATGGAATCGCGGTTTGTGGCATTGCAAAGCTAAGATTTCAAACTAGTAAATTCCAAATTAGGTCGAAACATGTATAATTTCCCATAGTCTTAACATTGAAATAGGTCATGCGGCCCCATCAGCTGAGAAAATTTTACATTGACTTGTTAAGCGCCCCATAAAATGGATAATCAATGCTGGTTATCATTGACCATGAAATATCATATCATACTCAAACATTGTTGAGTTGCTCTGTGGTTATTCTCGTGAAAAGGCAATTTAATGTAATTAATGTAAGTAGTTTAGTTCAACTACAGAAAATTATATTATTGTTAACAAAAGTAGCATGTTTAAAGGGGTACAGATTTGACAGATGATTTAAAATCAGATAGTACTAAAATGCCATATATATTCCAAATGGCTATTCTATTTTGAATCTTGCTTAAACTTTATATTATACAAAGTGTTTTGTGAACAAATTGTCATTGCCTTACAGTGGCATCAAATATAGCTTAAAAGTGATGCACATGGCCGCATTGTTAGTCTATAACGTTTTCAACTGAGGCTGTTTGGTAGTCTAGTATAAACTTTATGGGCAATCATAATTTAAGTCTTTTTATTCAGTCCAGATTATTTTTTTCCATATAAAAAGGTTTACAGGCAAAGCTTAAGATAAATCACAAAATAGTAAGGATCTATAAGGGGAAGGGTAGGTAATGCATTCCATCAAGGATTCTGAAAGGTGCAATAGACAGAAAAGGTCGGGAAACCCTGATCTAGATTAAATGAAATGTTACGAAAACAAACGAGTGGTTACAGGACAATACTTTAAAGTTTGCAGGTTTGCATTCCAAGAGCAAATATCCGAACGCCAAGTCATTTTATTGTAAGTTATATGACAAAAGTGTATCTTTAAATTCTATCAAATTCCTGTACAGCGAGGGTTGCTACAAAGTAGAACACTGTTCGTTACAAGTAACAATTAATATGACAAAAGTGTATCTTTAAATTCGATCAAATTCCTGTACAGCGAGGGTTGCTACAAAGTAGAACACTGTTCATTACAAGTAACAATTTCAATATAAGCTAGACTTTACCATCTCTTCAATCTAATACATATTTATTTATTCATAAAGAGGCGTGGTTTAGACGTCAATGAAGATATTTAAGAATTATGCCATTGTACAAATATATCGTTAGGACTAATCTTAATCATCAATTGATGGGTTATGGGAGGGGTTATTGGAAGCACAAATTTCAAATCAAAATCATACTTCAGTTTAATAGCTCATTAAGTAATGAGTTAGTCCGCATGTGTAATGCGATAAAATACCGTGGGTTCAAATCCTTCTCAAGGTAAGAAACACTTCCTTTCATAAGTCAGATAGTGCTTTCGGAAATCGGCATGGTCTCGAATTTAACCCTTATCCCATATCTTAAGCGGTCTGCAAAATTAAACACTAGATGATGTGTGCCAATTTTCTGGCAATATCACTTATTGAAATTGGCAAAACAAATGTGCACATATTACGCTGTTAATACAAACAAAGAGCGAAACTGTAAGATTAAGTTTTCTATGACTCTGATCT
Organism: Lottia gigantea; assembly: GCF_000327385.1. Taxonomy (NCBI): domain Eukaryota; kingdom Metazoa; phylum Mollusca; class Gastropoda; family Lottiidae; genus Lottia; species Lottia gigantea. Next base: position 1,899 of record NW_008709505.1, read on the forward strand.
AAGGCCACTACAACGTGACCAAAAATGACAATCATTGAAGGAAACGTTATGTGAAAGATTTGTCCTTTCAACTTTGTTATCAACACAGACAAAAACAATGTTTACCACACCGAAGCTTTTATGACAGAGGTACTTTTTACCGAAGCATGGTAAAAAGTCTCTGCCCTGAACATCAGGTATATTTTAATATTGGCTTACCTTAAATTTGTAAAACTGTTTTAATTTCTTTCGATTATAAGATATCTTTCAAAACTAAAATTCTATCAAAACTACATTTGATATCCAGGTCACCGTTACATGAAATGAAATTTAATGGATATGGTTTTTAATGTTACAGTGCAAAGAGGGGCATTTTGTATGAACAGCTATGTTAATCTATCTCGGGATATTATGCATTCAGTGAAAACTAACACACGGGGACATTTGTTCTATAGACCATCTTACCATGTCAGTCCTAAAATCTTAAATAGCTAATAGGGGGACACTGGTTTGCAACAATCAGAAAGTACTTACTAAGCCTGCAATATAATCACTCAGCAAGACACAAAGTAATAGTTTAAAAAATTGATAAACATCCCTACATCTTAAAGTCTAATAGTAACCCTCCTACTTCTATGTGTCTTTAAAAGACTAAAAACAAAGTAGTGTATTTCAACATATTGTAGAAGCACTATTTTTGTGAAACTAAACCATTGATATTTATTATGAATAAAAAAAAAAGATAACGAATATGTTTTTAAATCAACGTCAAACTTACCTTTCGAAAATAAAACTGTTTTTAATAACGTTCAATGGATATCAAAATATCTAAACTAAACTTCAGTCAAAACTTTACTTGATTTTAAAACTTAACTTAACTTGGCCATCCATATTACCGAAAATAAAATAATGCAATAAAATAATGTTCGTAAACTATTTCAATATCAGTCCCTTTGAACTGCATTGATTACTGACAGGGACATCCAAAATTCAAGTAGGGTTAACTTGGCAAACAGTGAATGAATGAATGAATGAATTCTGAGGAATGAGATATGTTATACCTCGTAAAAACGCCACTGATCTATATCAGTAACACCAATACAATACAAGGGAATTAAAACATTGATCGTTATGAATAAGTTTTTTAAATCAAAGTCAGGCTTACCTTCGAAAATAAAGCAGTTTTTAATAACGTTCAATGGACATCAAAATATCATATAAAGTAAACTTCAGTCAAAACTTTACTTGATTTAAAAATTAACTTGGCCTTCATATTCCCGAAAATAAAATAAAATAATGCAGTTTAACATTTTACTTTTCTCCAAATGATCAATCCTTGGTCGCCAAAGTATTGTAGTATTCTTTAGCAGTTACCTGTTAAGCAACTTTAAATTCTTCATAACTGATCTGTTCAGAAACTCAGCCACTTTGACTGGGGTATCCAAAACCTAACTTAACTTAACTTTGCCTTTAACAACAATATCACTGAAAATAAAATAATGCAGTTTAACATTTGACTTTTCTCCAACTGGTCAGTCCTTGATCGGCAATGTTTTGCTATTTCCAACTGTTAAAGCAACTTTAAATTGTTTTTACTAAGCTGTTCGGAAACAAATTTCAGTATGAACTGCATTATTCATAGACAGGGACATCCAAAAATGAAATGAGGATAACTTGGCAAAGTATGAATGAATGAACGAATGAAGAATGAATGAATGAATGAATGAATGAATGAATGAATGAATGAATGAATGAATGAATGAATGAAAGGGCCACTGATCTATACCAATGACAGCAATAAAATACAACGAAATTAAAACATTGATAATGAAAAAGTTTTTAATATTAAAGTCATGCTTACCTTTCGAAAATAAAACTTTTTTTCATAACGTTAAATGGTCAGCAAGATTTCATCTAAACTTAATTTGGGTCAGAACTTAACTTAACTTAATTTAAAACTTTACTTAACTTGGCCTTTAACATCAATATCACTGAAAATAATATAATGCAGTTTAACATTTTACTTTTTTTACATTTTACTTAGTCCCTGATCGGCAAAGTTTAGTATTCCATAGCTATTTCCTGTTACAGCAACTTGTATATTGTTCATATTGATCTGAAGTATTTCTCCAAAGGTGGATTTTTTGGAAACTCGGCTATTGCAATATCGGTCCCTATGAACTGCATTATTCATTGACAGGGGAATTCAAAATTGAAATATGGTTAACTTGACAAAGAATGAATGAATGAACTTTACTTGCTTTAAAACTTAACTTAACTTGGCCATCCATATCACTGAAAATAATATAATGCAGTTTAACATTTTCTGTTTAATACACTCAAATTATTTGAAAACATGTAAAGCATTCAATATAAGGGAAGGGAGGAAGGAAGGAAGGAAGGAATAAATAAATGAATGAATGAATGAAAGAACGATTAATTCGGATTAATTAAGGAATGAACAAATGAAAAAAAGTTGAATGAATGTATGAA
>NW_008709505.1:4420-12476 GCF_000327385.1 Lottia gigantea
CCCCCCCCCCCCCCCCCCCCCCCCCCCCCTACTTCTATGTGTCTTAAAAAGACTAAAAACAAAGTAGTGTATTTCAACATATTGTAGAAGCACTATTTTTGTGAAACTAAACCATTGATAATTATTATGAATAAAAAAAAGATAACGAACATGTTTTTAAATCAACGTCAAACTTACCTTTCGAAAATAAAACTGTTTTTAATTACGTTCAATGGATATCAAAATATCTTAACTAAACTTCAGTCAAAACTTTACTTGATTTAAAATTTAATTTAACTTGGCCATCCATATTACCGAAAATAAAATAATGCAATAAAATAATGTTCGTAAACTATTTCAATATCAGTCCCTTTGAACTGCATTGATTACTGACAGGGGCATCCAAAATTCAAGTAGGGTTAACTTGGCAAACAGTGAATGAATGAATGAATTCTGAGGAATGAGATATGTTATACCTCGTAAAAACGCCACTGATCTATATCAGTAACACCAATACAATACAACGGAATTAAAACATTGATCGTTATGAATACGTTTTTTAAATCAAAGTCGGGCTTACCTTCGAAAATAAAGCAGTTTTTAATAACGATCAATGGACATCAATATATCATATAAAGTAAACTTCAGTCAAAACTTTACTTGATTTAAAAATTAACCTGGCCTTCATATTCTTAGTTTAACATTTCACTTTTCTCCAAATGATCAATCCTTGGTCGCCAAAGTATTGCAGTATTCTTTATCAGTTACCTGTTAAGCAACTTTAAATTCTTCATAACTGATCTGTTCAAAAACTCAGCCACTTGACTGGGGTCCAAAACTTAACTTAACTTGGCCTTTAACAACAATATCACTGAAAATAAAATAATGCAGTTTAACATTTTACTTTTCTCCAACTGGTCAGTCCTTGATTTTTTAGTTTTGCAGTATTTCTTAGCTATTTCCAACTGTTAAAGCAACTTTAAATTGTTTTTACTAAGCTGTTCGGAAACAAATTTCAGTATGAACTGCATTATTCATAGACAGGGACATCCAAAATTGAAATGAGGATAACTTGGCAGAGAATGAATGAATGAATGAATGAATGAAATTCTGAGGAGGGCCACTGATCTATACCAATGAGAGCAAAAAAATACAACGGAATTAAAACATTGATAATGAAAAAGTTTTTAAAATCAAAGTCATGCTTACCTTTCGAAAATAAAACTTTTTTCATAACGTTAAATGGTCAGCAAGATTTCATCTAAACTTAATTTCGGTCAGAACTTAACTTAAAACTTAACTTAACTTGGCCTTTAATATCAATATCACTGAAAATAATATAATGCAGTTTAACATTTTACTTTTTTTACATTTTACTTAGTCCCTGATCGGCAAAGTTTTGCTGTATTCCATAGCTATTTCCTGTTACAGCAACTTGTATATTGTTCATATTGTTCTGAGGTATTTCTCCAAAGGTGGATTTTTTGAAAACTCGGCTATTGCAATATCGGTCCCTATGAACTGCATTATTCATTGACAGTGGAATTCAAAATTGAAATATGGTTAACTTGACAAAGAATGAATGAATGAACTTTACTTGCTTTAAAACTTAACTTAACTTGGCCATCCATATCACTGAAAATAATATAATGCAGTTTAACATTTTCTGTTTAATACACTCAAATTATTTGAAAACAGGTAAACCATTCAATATAATGGAAGGAAGGAAGGAATGAATGAAAGAAAGAACGATTAATTCGGATTAATTTTGCACAATGAATTAAGGAATGAGCAAATGAAAAAAGTTGAATAAATGTATGAATACAGTCAAATGATTTGCCTTTAAATCTGACGTTCAATACATAGGCATTCTTTGAAAACTAGGGTTCACCTTGGACATCTATGTAACCGTCAATGAAAATAACTGAAATGAAATGAAATGAAATAAATAAAAAAGAAACAGGTTTTTTTACCATGATACTTAATTTTCAAGAGCTCGATTTCTGACATTTGGTAAAGCTGACGAATGAATGCGTGACTGAGTGAATGAATGTGCTTACATTTCGTAACCTTTGTGTTCAATACACACTTTTCTTTCAAAACCAGAATTCACATGGCCTACAATAAGAAAGTGGAGTGATACTTAACAAAGTTTACTCGTGGTCAAAGCAGAATAAATTCAATTAAGCATGATAGAAATCAACAAGCTGTGTATTAAAGGAATATTCGCACCATAATTTCCGACCGATGTTTGTGGTTTAAGGGTCCTTATTATCAGACTGTTTCGACCAAATTTTTCGAAAACCAGTCAAGCCTAAATGACAACCAGTACAATGTGTAATCATATATATATTGGTTACCATATCCATTCGACACGAATGGGTCTTATTGTGGCCATGCCCGCTTTGGATATAAAATCATCATCAGGACATCTGGATTGGACAAATTATACATTATTAGGGAATGAATGAATGAATGAATGAATGAATGACATTTGCGTACCTTTCACATAACTGTTTTAAATGAAACTCAAAAGTAAGGATTTCACACAAAACTAAAATTCACACACTAATATAAGAATGTTTAGTGGTCATTAACAGAGTTTACCAGTGGTCAAAGGGAGACAATTTCAATTGAGTGTGGTCTGTAATAGAAATCCATATTTACAGTTTTCAAGCTTTTGATTGTGCTTACAGGGACAATTGCGACATTCTGAAATTCTGTCCGACGTTTGTGTTTTTAGATCCTAATTTACAAAAAGATTCAACCTTGTCATGACATACTTTCCATACGAGATTCGGATATAAAATCCTCATCAGGACATCTGACTCGGAAATGGAGTAAAATATAAGGGAAAATTGCTTACCTTAAACATAACGGTTTTAAATGATACTTAATACATAGGGCTTCTTTCAATATTAGAATTAACATGACCTACAAAAAGCACAGTACAGATTTCATTAACAGAGTTTACTCGTAGTCAAAAGGAGATAATTTTTCAATGAGTGGTCTGTAGTAGAAATAAATAATCCATGTTTTACCCTTTTTATGGTCTTAGGGAGGAGGGGGGGGGGGGGGCGAAAAGTCGTTAACTATGGGACTCAAAAAGGTGTTGAAGTCATCCAATTTCTGACGTACTGTCGCGAACACCATTCACACCGAATGCAAATTCAAAATATTCGAAAGCATACTGGTTTGACATGAGCTGATCTCATATAAAATTGTATTGATAGAATATATATAATTATGAGCTGGGAAATTTGTTTAACAGAGGGCAATTTCCGGGCATAATTTAGTATATTTATTATTTAGTCAAAATTTCGGGTATGAAAGGACGTTTCTAATCAGTATAAACTTACGCAAAATTATTTTTTAGTCAACACAATTCATTCTAAGTACTCTTTTGAAATTCAAATTCATATAAATTCCTTCGATTCAACGGAATTTGCCTATGAACGTTATTTCAATTTACATGAAAATACTTGACAAAATGCGATTCAGACACCACGGTGGTCTATGAGCAAAGTATTCGAGACGAAAAGTCAACAGCGTGATACGTTCACAATATGAAAACTCGTCTCAAATTGATATCAACTCATTGATGCTGCCGACACTATACAAACAATCAAATATCCGAATAAAATAAAACAGTGTATGAATGGATAAGTGAATGAATGAGCGAATGAAACAGATGAAATAACTTACTGTTTTAATACATGAATGAATAAATGAATGAATGAATGAATGAAACAGATGTATCTATAATTTTAAAATGTATGAAATGGAAGAAGTAATTTATCCTTTTAAATGAATGAATGCAATAACAAAAATAAGGTCAAAACGTTTCGGATTAGGTCTGATGTTCTTCAATTCGAGAGACATTCACTTATCTCATTCTGTCGAAACAGAAAGTTTCTGAAAGTTCGAATGAGTGGATGATTAATAATAATAAAAAAATGAATACGATTGCCAAACATCAACACGAAAGAGTACATAACGGTTCGGACTACGCTCTTATGAAATTGAAAATATTACTGAATATTTCATAATATTAATGTTAGCAGACCAAATTCTCAAAATCGGTTTAACAATGTTTTTAACTGACCTTTCGTAAAACTGTTCATATGACATTCAATACACAGAATTCTGCTATAAATTTCACATCACCTTTAGCATCCATTTTTATCGTCTAGCACGTGCTGTGTGACTCAATAGAATTTGCATGCGGTCAAAGGGTGGGTGAATTTAATCTTATTGTGGTCCGAAGAAAAAAATTATTAATCCGTGTCGCGTTTTATTTAAGAATACCCCGAAGTTGAAAAACATTTTACAGCTCTGATTGACCAACTTCCAATTACTAGAAAACTAATAGTTCTAAGTTTGTTTTTTTTCTTCATAATTTGATCAATTTTTGATCTGCAAAACGCTATAGTTTTAAGCTACAATCGTAGTTTAAGTTAGGCATCTCAGATTATCAATATAACGACGTTACTCATCACAACATTGTAGTACTGTTTATATGAATCTAATTATAAAGGCAGTAGGCCTACATTTCATCAGCATGAATATAAACTTGTTTTATTTTAGATCGATGGTGAAATACTGAATGAATGAATGAATGAATGAATGATAATTTACTGAATGAATGAATTACTGAATGGATATCTGAATGAATGGGTGACTGAATGGGTGACTGAATGAAAACAGTGTAACTTAAAAGGGATTGTAAAGAGGTATGTATTTGTATGTATGTGTATTAGGGACACTGATAGCATCTATTTGCATTATTTCAATTTTCAATCAGACCTTTGTGTTCTTTGAAATTTTCACTAAAACTAAGCGTTTTGTGACACTACTACCATCGCAAAGAGCCATACGTAATAAAAAGAAAACTTACTTTCAAAATGGCAGTGTTACAGGACGAAGGTATCTGACAGTGCCTATGGAATGGTCGCTGTAGGGGCAAAATGAGCATAAAATAATACGTGTCAAGACCTTTCATTATGATAAAAACTTGAAGTTTTTCAAATTTGATTCCAGAATATTTTAACTAGCTTTTGTGAAATTTCCATTAAAATATCGGTGACCGTACTCTTTTCTTTTTCAGTCATTCCTTGTGTTAACTACAGCGTTAAAACTTATAGACTAATGTACCCATATGCCCAATAGTTTACTTTTTGTCGAAATGTTGGACGCTTAGAGTTCTAAAAACACAAAGACGGACAAGATTAGAAAGGGCACTTCACAATGTACGTTTTGAAAGTTCCGAAAGCCTTCAGGAACTGCACTAGACAAAGTGCAAAGGGCTGAATACAAGACCTATTTGAACGGAACGGAGTGAGATAGATGGAATTGTTATTAAAGGTATGGAACTCTATTTAAGTACGGCGAAATGATTTATTTAATTGTGTCCTGGAGGATTCATGTAATCGGGATTTCCTGGTATTTTCCGTGAACAGTTATAATGAGCTCGTCCCCTACATCAATACAGAGGTCTAAGCTGCTATACAAAACTTTCCGAGAGTTGTAATCGGGATAACTGATATTTTCCGTAAACGGATAGGAAAACTCGACCATGTATTCAAGACAGAGGCCCATCCGAAAATTACCGAGAAATCCCGAGTAATTTCAATAGGGATTACTGATATTTTCCGTTATTGGATAGGTAAGCTCGTTAATTGCAGATAGAGGTCATTGCGAAAATTTTCATGGCAAGCCGAGTGATGTAATCGGGAGACCTAATATTTTCCGTATTTTGATAGACAAGCATGATCATTGAAGATAGAGGTAAATTTCCGATAAAACCCGAATGATGTAATCGGGATTACCGTAAACTGACACAACCTCTGTCCAAATTTTTTACCCCATTTGCCCAAAATCATGGTTTAACCACGTAAAACTTATCAAAACCTTTAAATTTTCATCTGATTGCATGCAATTTGCATCTCCTCCACCTTTGGTGCTGCTTTTGCAAAAATGTTCCGTTCAGTTCGATGTTAACTATCCAGAACAGAGTAGGGGACTTGGTGGAGGGAGTGTAAGCATAAGTGGTTCAAGCAGATTACAGGGGTTCTTTAAACATATACTGCATTCTGAAACCCCTCTGAAAATCAAAAAATTGCCGGTTAGTATATTTTCTATGGTGAGGGCTTCCTTACGGGTTTGATGCAATCGGTATCAATAGCAGTTGAGAAAGAGAAGGGGGGGGGGGGGGGGGGAGGTCTGAAGAGTAATAACTATCGAATGCACAGGCCATGGAGTGAAACTTTTTCTTACTTTGTCATTTTTATGCATATTGGATATAGAGGCAAATTTGGCATATAGACAACTTTTTCAAATACAACTTTTTGACCCTAAAGGACTTTAAACAACATAAGAAATCAAATCAAAATATGTAAGTTTTAAAACAACTTTTTAAGACAACTTTTTCAAATACAAAGTTTTGGCTCAAGTTTTGATCTTTTCCTACTAATTAGACCCCCCACCCCAAGGACTTAAAAAACACAAGAAATCAAATCCAAATCTGTAAGTTTTCAAACTAGCTATATGCAGTCTGCATATTGGTGCACAAGAAGTGATCAAAGACAAATAAATTTTTTTGCGTCAAAACTTACAAAGCTACAATGCTGAAATTTTGCACCAATATTCACATGGACAATCTGTAGATGTCAGAAAAAACAGAACTCAAATATCTGCCATAGAACAGAAAATAATTTTTTACATTTTTAATGCATATTGGCCATAGAGGCAAATATGGCCTATAGACAACTTTTACAAATACAAACTTTTGGCTCAATTTTTGATCTTTTCCTACTAATTAGACCCCAAGGACTTCAAAAAACACAAGAAATCAAATCCAAATCTGTAAGTTTTCAAACTAGCTATATGCAATCTGTATATTGGTGCACAAGAAGTGCTCAAAGTCAAATAAATTTTTTGCATCAAAACTTACAAAGCTACAATGCTGAAATTTTGCACCAATATTCACATGGACTATCTGGACATGTCAGAAAAAACAGAACTCAAATATCTGCCATAGAACAGAAAATAATTTTTTACACTTTTAATGCATATTGGCCATAGAGGCAAATATGGCCTATAGACAACTTTTACAAATACAAACTTTTGGCTCAAGTTTTGATCTTTTCCTACTAATTAGACCCCAAGGAATTCAAAAAACACAAGAAATCAAATCCAAATCTGTAAGTTTTCAAACTAGCTATATGCAGTCTGCATATTGGTGCACAAGAAGTGCTCAAAGACTAATAAATTTTTTGCGTCAAAACTTACAAAGTTACAATGCTGAAATTTTGCACCAATATTCACATGGACTATCTGGACATGTCAGAAAAAAACAGAACTCAAATATCTGCCATAGAACAGAAAATAATTTTTTACATTTTTAATGCATATTGGCCATAGAGGCAAATATGGCCTAAAGACAACTTACAAAGATACAATGCTCAAATTTTGCACCAATATTCACATGGACTATTTGGACATGTCAGAAAAAACAGAACTCAAATATCTGCCATAGAACAGAAAATAATTTTTTACATTTTCAATGCATATTAGCCATAGAGGCAAATATGGCCTATAGACAACTTTTACAAATACAAACTTTTGGCTCAAGTTTTGATCTTTTCCTACTAATTAGACCCCAAGGACTTCAAAAAACACAAGAAATCAAATCCAAATCTGTAAGTTTTCAAACTAGCTATATGCAGTCTGCATATTGGTGCACAAGAAGTGCTCAAAGACAAATAATTTTTTTGCGTCAAAACTTACAAAGCTACAATGCTGAAATTTTACACCAATATTCACATGGACTATCTGGACATGTCAGAAAAAACAGAACTCAAATATCTGCCATAGAACAGAAAATAATTTTTTACATTTTCAATGCATATTGGCCATAGAGGCAAATATGGCCTATAGACAACTTTTACAAATACAAACTTTTGGCTCAAGTTTTGATCTTTTCCTACTAATTAGACCCCAAGGACTTCAAAAAACACAAGAAATCAAATCCAAATCTGTAAGTTTTCAAACTAGCTATATGCAGTCTGCATATTGG
>NW_008709505.1:12526-18985 GCF_000327385.1 Lottia gigantea
CAAATAAATTTTTTGCGTCAAAACTTACAAAGCTACAATGCTGAAATTTTGCACCAATATTCACATGGACTATCTGGACATGTCAGAAAAAACAGAACTCAAATATCTGCCATAGAACAGAAAATAATTTTTTACATTTTCAATGCATATTGGCCATAGAGGCAAATATGGTCTACAGACAACTTTTACAAATACAAACTTTTGGCTCAAGTTTTGATCTTTTCCTACTAATTAGACCCCAAGGACTTCAAAAAACACAAGAAATCAAATCCAAATCTGTAAGTTTTCAAACTAGCCATATGCAGTCTGCATATTGGTGCACAAGAAGTGCTCAAAGACAAATAAATTTTTTGCGTCAAAACTTACAAAGCTACAATGCTGAAATTTTACACCAATATTCACATGGACTATCTGGACATGTCAGAAAAAACAGAACTCAAATATCTGCCATAGAATAGAAAATATTTTTTTACATTTTCAATGCATATTGGCCATAGAGGCAAATATGGCCTATAGACAACTTTTACAAATACAAACTTTTGGCTCAAGTTTTGATCTTTTCCTACTAATTAGACCCCAAGGACTTCAAAAAACACAAGAAATCAAATCCAAATCTGTAAGTTTTCAAACTAGCTAAATGCAGTCTGCATATTGGTGCACATGAAGTGTTCAAAGACAAATAAATTTTTTGCGTCAAAACTTACAAAGTTACAATGCTGAAATTTTGCACCAATGTTCACATGGACTATCTGGACATGTCAGAAAAAACAGAACTCAAATATCTGCCATAGAACAGAAAATAATTTTTTACATTTTCAATGCATATTGGCCATAGAGGCAAATATGGCCTATAGACAACTTTTACAAATACAAACTTTTGGCTCAAGTTTTGATCTTTTCCTACTAATTAGACCCCAAGGACTTCAAAAAACACAAGAAATCAAATCCAAATCTGTAAGTTTTCAAACTAGCTATATGCAGTCTGCATATTGGTGCACAAGAAGTGCTCAAAGACAAATAAATTTTTTGCGTCAAAACTTACAAAGCTACAATGCTGAAATTTTACACCAATATTCATCACATGGACTATCTGGACATGTCAGAAAAAACAGAACTCAAATATCTGCCATAGAAAAGAAAATAATTTTTTACATTTTCAATGCATATTGGCCATAGAGGCAAATATGGCCCATAGACAACTTTTACAAATACAAACTTTTGGCTCAAGTTTTGATCTTTTCCTACTAATTAGACCCCAAGGACTTAAAAAAACACAAGAAATCAAGTCCAAATCTGTAAGTTTTCAAACTAGCTATATGCAGTCTGCATATTGGTGCACAAGAAGTGCTCAAAGACAAATAAATTTTTTGCGTCAAAACTTACAAAGCTACAATGCTGAAATTTTACACCAATATTCACATGGACTATCTGGACATGTCAGAAAAAACAGAACTCAAATATCTGCCATAGAACAGAAAATAATTTTTTACATTTTAGTCCAAATTAGGTCAGAACATGGATTTTTTTTCCATAGACTTTACATTGAATTATGTCACGCGGCCCCATCAGCTGATAAAATTTTACATTGATTTGAGTAGCGCCCTGTAAAATGGATAAATAATATCAGTTTTCATAGTTAATGGTTATTTAAATATTAAGGCCATAAAATTGTTTGATTTAAAGGGATACTTGAGGCCTTTTTTTTTTATCTTTTTTTGTTGAGTTATTTCAGTATCTATCTATTGGCTAGTTATCAATATTGATTAATTTTACTATAAATTAATATTGATCATTAATAATGTCAATATTTTCAAATGAGAGGTTTGAAATTGTAAATCAGATAAGCTCGATTCTCCTGATTTTTAATATAGCCATATAAGTTATTGTCTCTTTAAACGGAGCTGGATTATTACAATGTATAACATTTTGACATGCTGTAGTAAATCAGGTTGTTAATAACCAGATATTTACAATTCATACAGACACATACATTAAACCGACTCAAATATTAAGATTTCAGACAGGATTCATAGAATGAAGAAATTAGAATTTACTGCAAAATAAATTAAATTTGATCATTAGTAGCTTTTATGACAAATACAAATAATGATAACGTCAAACACTAGTTTTTCGTGCGGTATGAACTTAACTGACTCATATCCGAGCTAGTCTTGTGTTGTTGGCATGATTTTCTGATACACTATCCTCACCAGGACAGTTAGTTTTCAGATATGGGTGTTGATTGCCTATAACTGTTGTGGTAATGTAAATGAAAGTGATATTGAATATTTCACAGTTTCAATAACTATTTAGCCTGTTAGAAAACAAAAATTAGCTAATTGTTAATTTATTAAAGGTCTCTTCTAGGTAGACTTGGTATTTTGAATGTTTTCATTCATGTATAGAGGGGCATAGAAATACTTAATAGCAATATCTGACCTTGAAATGCGCAAATATTAACACATATTAGAATATGTTCAATTGCCAATCAATTAATATTTGATATAATATTTCCTTCAGAATAGTTTTTCGATTTCAATGAGAGTCTTTAAAGCTCTTTAAACAACTAAAAATTAAAGGTCTCTTCTAGGTAGACTTGGTATTTTGAATGTTTTCATTCATGTATAGAGGAGCATAGAAATACTTAATAGCAATATCTGACCTTGAAATGCGCAAATATTAACACATATTAGAATATGTTAAATTGCCAATCAATTAATATTTGATATAATATTTCCTTCAGAACAGTTTTTCGATTTAAATGAGAGTCTTTAAAGCTCTTTAAACAACTAACATTTAAGCCAAAGGACACCTGCAAGACATCTCTGGGTATACCACAGAGTAATACAATATTGTACATTTAGATATACCATACCAAGATTTTCACAGTTGTGCATGACAAATTAAACGGTTTACAATACTTCACAATCAAACGCCAATAAATCTTACTTAAAATTGCAGTACTCTTGGAATAGAAATTAGGAATGGAAATAAGGTTTTAGTTGAAAGCAGCTAGTCACCAAAAGAACTCATTAGAAAAGATCTGAATCTGCTAGTTGGTCAAGGCCTTTCAATATAAAATAATAAGAAATATCTCACAATGACAATAAAACAGTCTAGCATTTGACAACCATTAAATATATTTTTTGAGGTAGCTACGTATAGAATGTTTGTGTTTTGTATCAGATAAAGTCAGTATAATTTGAGATGTAATTTTCATCTTCTGTTCCACTTTAACCTGCAAACAAGAAACAAAACGCTTCATTAGTCTAAAACAAAACTCGCTTACCATCTAACTTAACCATTATATACAATAATTCTTCTGAATCGTTGTCTATAACTATTCGTCTTAACCATTATTTATAACTATTCTTGTAAACCATTAACTATAACTATTCTTGTAAACCATTAACTGTAACTATTCTTGTAAACCATTAACTGTAACTATTCTTGTAAACCATTAACTATAACTATTCTTGTAAACCATTAACTGTAACTATTCTTGTAAACCATTAACTATAACTATTCTTGTAAACCATTAACTGTAACTATTCTTGTAAACCATTAACTGTAACTATTCTTGTAAACCATTAACTATAACTATTCTTGTAAACCATTAACTATAAGTATCCTTCTAAACCATAAACTATAACTATTCTTCTAAACCATTAACAATAACTATTCTTCTAAACCATTAAATATAACTATTCATGTAACCATTAACTATAACTATTCTTGTAAACCATTAACTATAACTATTCGTGTCAACCATTAACTATAAATATTCTTCTTAACCATTATCTTTAACTATTCTTCGTCACCAGTATCTACAAAACCATTCAATACCAAACATTAGACATTAGTTTTCGGGGAAGGGAGGGTTTGATTCTCCCAAATGTACAGGCCTAGGGTGGAGCAGACACTTTATTTAGAAATTAGGATTAAGGGTCTTGATATTGGGTTTTCTTCTGTTCTTATTCTGATCTGAAATTAGCAAAAATAACTCGCCCGATGGGCGAGAAGTATAGTATCTGTTATGTACTGATTGTTTTTAGTTTACTATGAACAATATTATCATTTAAGTTCTTATTTTTTGAATATGCAACTATCATTTTCTGCTTATAGACATGGGGGAATTTCTCTTGAAGGCTCTTATAGTGGGCATGAACTATCTTGCTAGCTCGATTGCTGGTTGTATTAAACGGGACAACAAAGGGTGCTATGCCTACATTAGGTCTTGCTGTATTCAATGTCTCAATCCAATGGGCTTCCCTAGATTGACGGAATTTGGTAGTTTCATCTTCGGGCAAGTCAATTTCTATACGCTCAATTGGGATTAGGGTGAGATTGTCTATTGAATGGTCGTCGAGGTTGAAATGATTAGAAACAGGCTTGTCTTTCTTTAATTTGATGTCTGACCTATGAGCATTAAAGCGAGTTCGTAAATTATTCTTAGTTAATCCTACATATTGTTTGGGGCATTTCTTGCATGAAATTAAATATATTACATTCGAATGTTCACATGTTAGATGTTCCTGGATCGGGTACCTTTTATTCGTAGAGTTGCTTACAAAATAATGAGTTTCTGATATAAAGGGACATGATTTGCATCTACTGGACAAACATGGAGCACTTCTTAAACCTGGACGGCATAAAGTCTGTTTTTAGCTGCTATCTGTGCTAAGGTGGAATTTTTTATGTTTCGTAAAAATCGTTTAGAGTACCCACGCTCTTTCAGTTTTGAGAAAACAATCGTACAGGCTTGGTTGAAATCAGAAGATCTTGTACAAATTCGATGAAATCGTAAAACTTGTGACTTAATTATACCGGAAAAGGTATGTTTTGGGTGAAAGGAGCTCTTGTGCAAGAGTTGATGAGTATCAGTTTCTTTGAAATACACTTTAATATCCAGTTTATTTGTTTCTGCTATGGAATCTCCCTTAAAGACTGTGGTATCGAGAAAGTCTATGCTTTTGTCACTCACGTTTGCGGTTAGTTTGATAGAAGGATGGTGGTTGTTGAGAATTTCAAAGAATTCCCAAAACTGTTCGATAGAATAAGTCAAAACCATAAAGATGTCATCCAAAAAGCGTCCGTAAAAAAGTGGGTCAAATGGACAGAGGGGCAACACCTCACGTTCCCACTCTGCCATGAAAAGGTTTGCGTACGAAGGGGCGAATCGTTTGCCCATTGCTGTCCCTGAAGTTTGTAAATATGTTTTACCATTAAATGTGAAATAGTTTCGACTAAGACAAATCTCTAAAAGCTGTAGAATTGCATCGTCGGGTCTGTTCGGATCTGGGTTTCTATTANAAGTGTTATTGATATTGGTATACATAGAAGAAACTTCGATAGAAATTAAAATAGCATTAGAAGGAACACGAAGATTTTTTATTTTATTGACAAAATCGGTTGTGTCTTTAAGGTAGGCGCGATGTTGGCATGCTAGAGGTAGTAAGAAATGATCAATGTATTCTGACACTGCATATGACTCACTCCCACAGTCAGATATAATCGGGCGGCCTTTAGGGATTTTATTCGAGATAAAACCACTCCTTGGTTGGATTCTTATGGATTTTAGGCAAAGTGTACAAATGTTTCTCGCGACAATCAGGTTTGGCAGACAGATAGTCATATTGTTTCTGTTTGAGATAACTAGTTTTGACTAAATCGGCAAGAATATTATTAATCAGTTTCTTTGAAAATTGGTTTCGGTAAAATGGCATAATGTTTAGGATTATTCAGTTGATTCTCTGCTTCTGAAACGTAATCCTCCCTATTCAGAATGACACCACATGAACCTTTGTCACTCTTTTTAATAACAATGCTATCGTCTTTCTTAAGTAAGTTTAACGCTTCACGTTCCACTCGTGTGAGATTAGGCTTTTCGTGTGTTATGGAAAGGTTCACTGTTTGGCTATTCATACTCGCAAATGCCTTCAATATTTCAGGATGGATGGCGGCCTGAGGGGGTGTCCACGTGGATTTAGGAATAAACATTGTTCTAGCACCACGTGGGGGTGGTTTCGAAAAAAATATGTGCAGCTAAGATTTCGTTGAAATCGTTCAATGGATGGTCGGAGATAATTCAAGTTAGCTATCTTTGGTGGGAATAAACTTAAGTCCACGGTCTAAGATTGAATGCTGAAGGGGTGTGAGAATTTTGCGGCTCAAGTTAACTACAGTTTGGCCTAGCGGTGGCCTCTCAGTATTTTTATCCCCAGTAATTAGTTTAAAGACTTACTCGATGCTTGAAGCTGGTGTATCCAAAACAAATAGATGCTGTTTGCTGTTTCTGGAGACCAATGAAGATTATCAACTGTTTCGTGGTAAGATTGTTGCGCTGTTGATACTGGACTCCATCATCATGTTGTTGAGAGTGCTGAGGTTCTGTTGTGCTTTCTTCGAGATTTTATTTGAAATGGGTATACATGTGAAGAGGATCTTGGAGTTTGGGAA
>NW_008709505.1:19035-20934 GCF_000327385.1 Lottia gigantea
AGTTGGTAGTGATATGGTTACTCTGGTTTTTGTTTCGTTGATTGTTTGGTAGAATTTTGGAGATTACAGCTTGAGTGAGACTTTTCCCATAGGAGCGGCGGGCCCAGGACAGGGCATGAGAAACGATGCGGTCGACGGCAGGTGATGATAAAGACTTGGTACGAATGGTGGTCAGCTTCTCTTGAAGTGTGGTTTGGTAATGGTCGATCAGGACCTGCGTAACCTTACAGAGCCATGTCCGATTGAGGGATCTAATATTCGCGTCGACAGCTGATGTTTTCATTGCTGGACGGATAAAACTATCCAACTCAGAGACTGTGCGTTTGAAGGTAAACGCTGGTTGGCCTTGCTGTTGAAGGGTAAGGATTGCCAAATGATGGAGGCACTGCAAAACTTGGAAGAACACCTTCACAAAGGGTTCTTCCTCCTTATGAGTGGGGACTGGTTGGCGTCGGTGGGCTGGTAGTCGTTTCTGTTGTTGGTCAGGTCGATGGTTACCTCTTGATTGGTAGGCTGTGTTGTGGCGATGGGGTGGGATATAGCTGGATGGGTTGGTTGGTGGTCGGCGATTGGTAGGTGGTAGAGGTCGATGGAAGACAGGGCCGTTGTAGGGTACGTGATATTGGCTTGGTTGACGATTAGTGTTTCTATTTCTGGCTTCTTGCCAGTGGTTGTTGTAGTTGGGGAGCATAATGAAAATAACTTGGGGTTAGAAGGGAATGTACAGCGGATGTAACAGGAGGAAACTGTATATGCTAGCGTGAAAATGTTGGGATCAAATTATGCAAATAAGTCAAACTGGGTTTGGGGATATATAAAGCAAGATGAAAAATGCAAAAAAAATATATATTTAGGTGATAAATAACGCTAACAATGATGTGAAAAATTATAACAAGTAAAACAAAAACTTACGCAATTGACGCGAACCGGTTTTCGAAATATTATCCTTTTTCAAGTGTCGAGGAATGGTAACACATTTAATATACACCCACATCGTTGTAAATGCCATCACAGCTTTCATAGATGAATAATACTGTGGGTACAAATAAAAAATCTGTAAAAATAGCATGAAGAGCTGCTATGCGTCGTGTATGACGGAAGTATATAGAGGCTCAATACGTGTGTACGAAAATCTTGTGATGGCCAAAATGTATACCCCTAATTAGCATTTAATTCCATTGCAGATTTACAGGACAATATAGTCCTACGTGTAAAAGCAAGTGTATTCGCCAACAAATTAGCAAATCCCAATACAGCTTTTGTTATAATATGTATCAAAAACGTTCTATAGGCCATGCTATGACCGGCTGAAGTCATTAGACTGTTGTAAAAAAACACATTCAAATACAAATGCTTTTGGAAATACTTCAAAAGTATAGATATGTGTGTAGTTTGCTTACCTCTGTAAAACTGTGACATTCAGTAAACATATTTTCTTTAAAACATACAGTCATCTATTCCATATCATATCAAATTCCATATGTATCAAAAAAGGGTCCCATGGGGCATGCTATGATTGGTTTAAGTCATTAGATAGCGAATGTCGTAGAAAAACACATTCAAATACAAATGCTTTTGGAAATACTTCAAAAGTATAGATATGTGTGTAGTTTGCTTACCTCTGTAAAACTGTGACATTCAGTAAACATATTTTCTTTAAAACATACAGTCATCTATTCCATATCATATCAAATTCCATATGTATCAAAAAAGGGTCCCATGGGGCATGCTATGATTGGTTTAAGTCATTAGATAGCGAATGTCGTAGAAAAACACATTCAAAGACAAATGCTTTTGGAAATACTTCAAAAGTATACATATGTGTGTAGTTGGCTTATCTTTTGTAAAACTGTAACATTCAGTTAACATAATTTCTTTAAAACATATAGTTTCAATACA
>NW_008709505.1:22236-24566 GCF_000327385.1 Lottia gigantea
CCATATCTGAAACACAACATAATTTTATTGCTCATCGTAAATGTTTAATAGCCAGCTTGCTTTTCGCCTTGAAAACCTTCACTACTCTGTGGTGTACAACGGGGGAAATTTTGCCAGGATTGCATACGACATACTTTCCAATTCAGCTCTTGAAAGATCCTTAAGGTGTACAACCTATAGCAAACAGGACCTAAGTTAATTGCCCAATAAAAAGAACTAAACTAATTTTCCATGTTAGCCCATCTACCCTGCATCACCAACGATGTGAAACCGAAAAAAGGTACTATCATATCTTGCTAGCTTTGAGTGCTAATATTAGATTGTAATCATAAACTGTACAAGTAATCATTGCAAAGGTTTTAGTTATAACCCCATTGCTGCAAAAGCAAAAAGGTTCGAGGACAGGATGTAGCACAACTGGTAAGAGCATCAGAATCTTTACATGACGTCATTCGAGATGTTAGTCAAATGTTATAATCTGAAGTTTTTCCCAGGACCTGCTAATCCATTTGTTATCCTTTTAAAAATTATTGTTTCTTCATTTCTTCCTATTAAAGAATAACTTACTTCTGTTTTACATGCTCTTAGAGATCGCTCCAAATTTCAATCAATCAATTTCGGCAGGACAGGGACGATGAGCTCCCTGCAGGATTTCTCACTGCCTACCCTGAAAATATATTATCTATATCACCAATATCTGCAATAGAAAAAAAACAGGGAATAAGTATTCCA
Source organism: Lottia gigantea (assembly GCF_000327385.1). Lineage (NCBI taxonomy): Eukaryota > Metazoa > Mollusca > Gastropoda > Lottiidae > Lottia > Lottia gigantea. The sequence goes on from NW_008709505.1 coordinate 22,969, forward strand.
TAGATTAACAAGGGCACTTTGAATTTTCTAGTTTGAGGTATATTTTCTACTTTGAGGTATATTTGTAAATGATGTACAGTTCTAGTACTTCTTAAGACATTTTTGCATATATTCAAAGTCAAAACCAAACTTCGAAATTGTGAAATTGAAATTAATTCCAGGTCAATCAAAATTCTTTTTAGACTACAAAAACAACAATATCTGAAACAAGAAAAAACAGAACTCAAATATCTGCCATAGAACAGAAAATAGTTTTTTACATTTTTAATGCATATTTTATTGGCTCAAGTTTTGATCTTTTCCTTTTTGGTGCACAAGAAGTGTTCAAAGACAAATAAATTTTTTGCGTCAAAACTTACAAAGCTACACTGCTGAAATTTTGCACCAATATTCACATGGACTATCTGGACATGTCAGAAAAAACAGAACTGCCATAGAACAGAAAATAATTTTTTACATTTTCAATGCATATTGGCCATAGAGGCAAATATGGCCTATAGACAACTTTTACAAATACAAACTTTTGGCTCAAGTTTTGATCTTTTCCTACTAATTAGACCCCAAGGACTTCAAAAAACACAAGAAATCAAATCCAAATCTGTAAGTTTTCAAACTAGCTATGTGCAGTCTGCATATTGGAGCACAAGAAGTGCTCAAAGACAAATAAATTTTTTGCGTCAAAACTTACAAAGCTACAATGCTGAAATTTTGCACCAATATTCACATGGACTATCTGGACATGTCAGAAAAAAACAGAACTCAAATATCTGCCATAGAACAGAAAATAATTTTTTACATTTTCAATGCATATTGGCCATAGAGGCAAATATGGCCTACAGACAACTTTTACAAATTCAGACTTTTGGCTCAAGTTTTGATCTTTTCCTACTAATTAGACCCCAAGGACTTCAAAAAACACAAGAAATCAAATCCAAATCTGTAAGTTTTCAAACTAGCTATATGCAGTCTGCATATTGGTGCACAAGAAGTGCTCAAAGACAAATAAATTTTTTGCGTCAAAACTTACAAAGCTACAATGCTGAAATTTTGCACCAATATTCACACGGACTATCTGGACATGTCAGAAAAAACAGAACTCAAATATCTGCCATAGAACAGAAAATAATTTTTTACATTTTCAATGCATATTGGCCATAGAGGCAAATATGGCCTATAGACAACTTTTACAAATTCAGACTTTTGGCTCAAGTTTTGATCTTTTCCTACTAATTAGACCCCAAGGACTTCAAAAAACACAAGAAATCAAATCCAAATCTGTAAGTTTTCAAACTAGCTATATGCAGTCTGCATATTGGTGCACAAGAAGTGCTCAAAGACAAATAAATTTTTTGCGTCAAAACTTACAAAGCTACAATGCTGAAATTTTGCACCAATATTCACATGGACTATCTGGACATGTCAGATAAAACAGAACTCAAATATCTGCCATAGAACAGAAAATAATTTTTTACATTTTCAATGCATATTGGCCATAGAGGCAAATATGGCCTATAGACAACTTTTACAAATTCAGACTTTTGGCTCAAGTTTTGATCTTTTCCTACTAATTAGACCCCAAGGACTTCAAAAAACACAAG
>NW_008709506.1:0-1954 GCF_000327385.1 Lottia gigantea
ACATCTTTTAGAATTGCCCATACTAAAATATTACATTTTCAACAAAAATTTAATCTATCTTTTTAAATTATTCCTGCTTATTTAACATTTTCAAACAACTTTTCCGACACTAATTTTAGTTCCACTTAGCCACAATATCTATCAACGCTTAACGAAATGTTTTCATTCAATTTATCTTTTTGCATCAATCCACGCTTCCTATAATAATGCTTTCATATCTAACAGTTACCAACAATAATAATTATTCCAGTTATCTTTACATTGTGTCTAACACATTTATATACTAGTAATGAAGGATTCATTAAAAATTGATAATTTTACAGCCTATACACGGGAAGTAGGAATTGTAGGTCATGGTAACATATTGTGATAAAACAGTTAAAATATATCAGTCAATAACAAGTTATGCTCTAGTTAACTCAACTCTCAGGAGAACCATATAATATAATAAACTTCACATCTCCTTCATTTATTTCACAACTTATTTTTATAAGTAAAAAATACTGGTTGTTGATTTTCATGTATTAGCCAGTCAGCTCTGCTTAAAGCTACTTATGCCAGTCATGTCTGATTAGAGCTCTATACCCTGTTGATTTCCATGTATTAGCCAGTCAACTCTGATTAATGCTCTATTTGCCAATCATGTATGAATAGAGCTCTAAGGTGTTGATTTCCATGTATTAGCCAGTCAACTCTGATTAAAGCTCCTTATGCCAGTCATGTATGAATAGAGCTCTAAGGTGTTGATTCCCATGTATTAGCCAGTCAGCTCTGCTTAAAGCTCCTTATGCCAGTCATGTCTGATTAGAGCTCTATACCCTGTTAATTTCCATGTATTAGCCAGTCAACTCTGATTTAAGCTACTTTTGCCAATTATGTATGAATAGAGCTCTAAGGTGTTGATTTCCATGTATTAGCCAGTCAACTCTGATTAATGCTCTATTTGCCAATCATGTATGAATAGAGCTCTAAGGTGTTGATTTCCATGTATTAGCCAGTCAACTCTGATTAATGCTCTATTTGCCAATCATGTATGAATAGAGCTCTAAGGTGTTGATTTCCATGTATTAGCCAGTCAGCTCTGCATAAAGCTCCTTATGCCAGTCATGTCTGATTAGAGCTCTATACCCTGTTGATTTCTATGTATTAGCCAGTCAGCTCTGATTAAAGCTCCTTTTGCCAATCATGTATGAATAGAGCTCTAAGGTGTTGATTTCCATGTATTAGCCAGTCAACTCTGATTAATGCTCTATTTGCCAATCATGTCTGAATAGAGCTCTAAGGTGTTGATTCTGTGTATTAGCCAGTCAACTCTGCTTAAAGCTCCTTATGCCAGTCATGATTTGCCATGCATGTCTGATTAGAGCTCTACCCTGTTGATTTCTATAAAGTAGCAAGTCAAATCTGACCAATAATAATTACTTTTTCTTTTCAAAAATTGTATGTAATCTGATTGTAATCTGATTGGAACTGGAGATTTTTGTGTAATGTAAACAGGCATACGTTCTGATAACAGTTTCGGCTATGATACAAGCATGTTATGGTTGATAGAGCCCTAGTCAAGATGGGGCTTATGTATCTATAGACTGTAATATATATACTGAAACTCACTACACAATATTAAAAAAATTCATAACAAAACAATGTAATTGATAATATAAAATATGTACAAGCAAGACAATTCCGTTCATCAAAATCTCGTCTAAAGTATGGAAAAATCTAGAGTAAAAGTTGTATAGTTAGTAGTGGATAGAGAAGTACTATCAGGTATTAGAGAGTGAGAGCCGACGCTGCGTTGACTCTCCGAAGCACTGGCACAGGCATCAGAATCTTTCTTACCTGGAGGAGGATTTGAACCTAATTGCCTCGCAGTAGTGACAGTGACGTCCGAGGTGGGGTGGAATATCTGAGATTGCCCCTATTTCTAACCTAGTTATGAGATTTTTGCCCGAAA
>NW_008709507.1:0-1036 GCF_000327385.1 Lottia gigantea
GCAGTTCTTGCATCACAAAAAAACGGCCCTTTTCAGGGCCATCCAAAATCTCAAAAAAGAGTGAAAAAAGTCTTTATCTTGAAACAAAGTACCGAAGTACAAAATCCCCTCCTGTCCCTCTTTCTTGCCATTTCCCCTGATTTCGCTTCAAAATAGAACAGCTCGTAGTAAAAAGCTGACGAAAAAGCCCTGGTCTAGTCTAAACCTTGAGTGTAAAAAACACACCATTGACCACGTTTATAATAATTGATTCTCCTATATTGAGGTATGGAATGAGTAAAATGAATGAATGAATGAATGAATGAATGAAACCTAGCCCTAACTTAACCGTGAAGCCATGTGCAAAATACACCGACCGAACGTCTATGTTGATTACCGCCAATGACCGGATTATCCTACAGGTCTAATCAATTTACTTAGAAACACTAGGCGAGAATATGGGATCACAATACGGTGGGGTGGGGTTTAATTTTTGAGTAGATCTACTCAAACCCTGACAGAATGTTTTATAAAGTGTTGTGTTGTTAAAATTTCGTACACTTGTCATGGGATTTTGATATGGTAAGTATGTATGTGTCCAAGTTCAAAGGTAAGAGACAAAACGCGATTTTCTTCATTTCTCAGTTTTTCCTAATTTCTTTCACTTTATTCACTCTTTTTCACGCCAATCTCAATACAGAACGTTAATGAACTTTAAACCATACATTTTCACCGTGGTGTATTTTGAGCGCCAATGCCCTCTATGATTTCCTTATAAGAAAGTCCCAAAAGGTGGGAGATTGCTCAAACTTATGANAAAGTCTAGTGGACTGATATTTGCACCTATTTAGCCCTCCCAAAGTCACTTACCTGCCCTGTGTTACGGAACTGGAGTGAAAGTTGGGTCTTTTTCACTACTGAAACGGACGAAAAGGAAAAGTCGGGCTCTAAAAAACCGTGATTTGAGTTCAAATATTGCCAATTTCCTCACAGTATGAGACTGGTATAGTAGACAAATGTTTCTTTGACCAGGTTAAGTCTAATTTTTGGGAAAATT
>NW_008709507.1:26972-27784 GCF_000327385.1 Lottia gigantea
CTTGGATCTTATCAGAATGCCTTTGTTGATTTTGTTTTCTTGTATTTTCAGGTTAGAGTATAGTGTTTCCAGACGGGTTTTATTTTGTTGGTCTAAAGTAAGGTAAGTTTCAATTTGGTTTATTTCGTTTTGTATGTTTTGAATTTCAGCTTTGATAATTTTGGTTCTGGTTTTTGAGTATCTAATCGAGATAGTTTTGATTTTGGCTTTACCTTCTTCCCACCAGGAGGTTTGGTCTTCATAGTCGGGTTTATTACCCTTCCAATCAGACCAAAACTCCCGGATGAGAGTCTGGTACTCAATGTCCTCAAGAATGGAATTGTTCAGTTTCCATTTCCCTCTCCCCCAACGTGCGGACCCATTGTTAAGGGTGAGTTTAACCGCTTTGTGGTCGGAGAATGAGGAGTTGAGATGGATTATATCTTGTATTTTGTTTGAATAGTGGCAAGAAAGGTAGATGCGGTCTATCCGGGTGCCAGAAGCATCTTTCAGGAAGGTAAACTGTTTTGTTCTAGGGTATTTGGTTCTAAAAGCGTCCTCTACTACACAATTGGTTTGCATCAGATGCAGCTGACTCAGTGCAGTAAGAGGTTGGTTGGTCATGATATTATTTTTATTGTCTAATTTTGATTCTATGAGGTTGAAATCACCGCATATTACAAAAACGTCTCTAATGTTGAAATGTTTAGAGACGTGNGTGTTGACCTCAGAATAGAAATCACCTTTTTCTTTATGTTCGTTCACGCCATATACATTGATGATATGAAACGTGACGTCATTACCGGTAAGAACTAAGTGCAGAAAGCGACCAG
>NW_008709507.1:34532-35388 GCF_000327385.1 Lottia gigantea
ACCGTCTCACTAACTAAATTCACATCATGTCTGGACGAGGAAAAGGAGGAAAAGTAAAGGGAAAGAGCAAGACCCGATCATCCCGGGCTGGATTACAGTTCCCTGTCGGTCGTATCCACCGTCTGTTGAGAAAGGGAAACTATGCCGAGCGAGTCGGAGCTGGTGCCCCAGTCTACTTAGCCGCTGTTTTGGAATATTTGGCTGCTGAAGTTCTCGAGTTGGCTGGTAACGCTGCCCGTGACAACAAGAAATCCAGAATCATTCCAAGACATTTACAGTTGGCTATCCGAAATGACGAGGAATTGAACAAGCTGTTGTCCGGAGTAACCATCGCTCAAGGTGGTGTCCTCCCCAACATCCAAGCCGTTCTCTTACCCAAGAAATCCGAGAAGGCTGCATCCAAATAAATCTAGCGATTTATTTAGAATACACAAAAAAACGGCCCTTTTCAGGGCCACCCAAAATCTCAAAAAAGAGGGAAAAAGTCTAAATCTTACATTTCAAAATAAAGGAATGTCCCCAATATCCCCTGTCTAATAAGGACAAATCGCTATATAAACACTCACGGCTTGTGGTGTGTCAGCGTGACATACATTCATTCATTCGTTTATCCATACGTTCGTTTACATAGTCACTCACTCACTCAATCAATCACTCGTCTGGATTAAACCAGATTAACGAATTACTAATTAGATTTTCTCTCTTGTACAAACCAACTTACACTCTCGTTATTCGTCCCTGATCAAAGCAGATCCACGGGTGAGGTGAAATAGACAAAAAATTCATTCCCCCCTATGCCGAGAGGCAAAACGGTGAAAAGGGACACTTTTCGCTGAAAATAGGATCGAACACTTTT
>NW_008709508.1:0-1459 GCF_000327385.1 Lottia gigantea
AAAAAATTTATTTGTCTTTGAGCACGTCTTGTGCACCAATATGCAGACTGCATATAGCTAGTTTGAAAACTTACAGATTTGGATTTGATTTCTTGTGTTTTTTGAAGTCCTTGGGGTCTAATTAGTAGGAAAAGATCAAAACTTGAGCCAAAAGTTTGTATTTGTAAAAGTTATCTATAGGCCATATTTGCCTCTATGGCCAATATGCATTAAAAATGTAAAAAATTATTTTCTGTTCTATGGCAGATATTTGAGTTCTGTTTTTTCTGACATGTCCAGATAGTCCATGTGAATATTGGTGCAAAATTTCAGCATTGTAGCTTTGTAAGTTTTGACGCAAAAAATTTATTTGTCTTTGAGCACTTCTTGTGCACCAATATGCAGACTTCATATAGCTAGTTTGAAAACTTACAGATTTGGATTTGATTTCTTGTGTTTTTTGAAGTCTTTGGGGTCTAATTAGTAGGAAAAGATCAAAACTTGAGCCAAAAGTTTGTATTTGTAAAAGTTATCTATAGGCCATATTTGCCTTTATGGCCAATGTGCATTAAAAATGTAAAAAATTATTTTCTGTTCTATGGCAGATATTTGAGTTCTGTTTTTTCTGACATGTCCAGATAGTCCATGTGAATATTGGTGCAAAATTTCAGCATTGTAGTTTTGTAAGTTTTGACACAAAAAATTTATTTGTCTTTGAGCACTTCTTGTGCACCAATATGCAGACTGCATATAGCTAGTTTGAAAACTTACAGATTTGGATTTGATTTCTTGTGTTTTTTGAAGTCCTTGGGGTCTAATTAGTAGGAAAAGATCAAAACTTGAGCCAAAAGTTTGTATTTGTAAAAGTTATCTACAGGCCATATTTGCCTCTATGGCCAATATGCATTAAACATGTAAAAAATTATTTTCTGTTCTATGGCAGATATTTGAGTTCTGTTTTTTCTGACATGTCCAGATAGTCCATGTGAATATTGGTGCAAAATTTCAGCATTGTAGCTTTGTAAGTTTTGACGCAAAAAATTTATTTGTCTTTGAGCACTTCTTGTGCACCAATATGCAGACTGCATATAGCTAGTTTGAAAACTTACAGATTTGGATTTGATTTCTTGTGTTTTTTGAAGTCTTTGGAGTCTAATTAGTAGGAAAAGATCAAAACTTGAGCCAAAAGTTTGTATTTGTAAAAGTTATCTATAGGCCATATTTGCCTTTATGGCCAATATGCATTAAAAATGTAAAAAATTATTTTCTGTTCTATGGCAGATATTTGAGTTCTGTTTTTTCTGACATGTCCAGATAGTCCATGTGAATATTGGTGCAAAATTTCAGCATTGTAGTTTTGTAAGTTTTGACGCAAAAAATTTATTTGTCTTTGAGCACTTCTTGTGCACCAATATGCAGACTGCATATAGCTAGTTTGAAACTTACAGATTTGGATTTGATTTCTTGTGTTTTTTGAAGT
>NW_008709508.1:6512-20636 GCF_000327385.1 Lottia gigantea
AACCTAAGACTGCTTTACAACTTCTTTAACAGACAAGTTTGCACATCGTTTAGGTCTTCTTGATGCCATTTTGTCTGTCATGCCATGTATGACATCATATAAATTACCATGACAACATGCATATGATGTCATATTCTATATGACATCATAGTGTTATGACTTTGTCATGTCACTATTCTATAGATTAATGATATCACTTACAATGTTTTTGCTCTCAACATGTCAGTTACTATGATTTTGCTCCAAACAAATCAGATACGATGTTTATGCTCTAAGCATTTAAAGAAAAATGCAGATACAATGAATTCCATAGTTATAAATTTTGGTGTTTTACTAAAAAAACACTCTTTTGTGATAATAGGGTGATAAGAAATATTATTTCAACCTTAAAAATTGACTACGCCCCAAATATTGAATTTTGTCACTTACGAGGTTTTTGCTCTAACCCAGCGATATGTGCCTCTATGGCCAATATGCATTAAAAATGTAAAAAATTATTTTCTGTTCTATGGCAGATATTTGAGTTCTGTTTTTTCTGACATGTCCAGATAGTCCATGTGAATATTGGTGCAAAATTTCAGCATTGTAGCTTTGTAAGTTTTGACGCAAAAAATTTATTTGTCTTTGAGCACTTCTTGTGCACCCATATGCAGACTGCATATACCTAGTTTCAAAAATTACAGATTTGGATTTGATTTCTTGTGTTTTTTTAAGTCCTTGGGGTCTAATTAGTAGGAAAAGATCAAAACTTGAGCCAAAAGTTTGTATTTGTAAAAGTTGTCTATAGGCCATATTTGCCTCTATGGCCAATATGCATTAAAAATGTAAAAAATTATTTTCTGTTCTATGGCAGATATTTGTGTTCTGTTTTTCCTGACATGTCCAGATAGTCCATGTGAATATTGGTGCAAAATTTCAGCATTGTAGCAAGAAAGAAAACACACGTTTCGGACTATGTTGTTGAATAGTAATCAAGACAATTAGTAACTGGTTACTAGTGACTACTCGCTCAGTCAGTCTGCTTTGTTTATAGCAACCGGTAAGTCGACTTTTTTTAAATTTCCAGAAAATTTAGATAAATTTCAATAAATGCCCTCTTTCTCTCGATTTGAAAAAGTAATATTTATTGTATTAAATATATTAATGTAAGACTCATTGCAAAAATCCATTACAAATTGTTTTGGAGATAAAAATGAAGCAAAGCTTGGCTTTTAACTAAGTCTCAAAATGAGGAATATTATGAATAGAAATAAGGCGACCCAGATACTGATAGACCTTTGACTGCTGATAGACATATGCCGATGACAATTTCAGCTCAATATAATATTGTGGTATTTTCAGAATGATGTACCCTTTAGTTAGAAAATAATGTAATTCGCAAATAATCCACTTCATAACATCTCTACATCATAATTCCCCAAAAAGGATGCGTAACTATTTAACATAATATTAATATGTTACACATCTTCGCCACTACCTGTCAAATGAACACATCGATAACATATAGATTTTGATGATTTTGTCTTTTCGTTTCAGGCCAGGGTGCTCAATAGTGGCTTTTGCTATTGAGTTAATACACCATAGTTGGGATATTATTCCCATGGAGGTTAGTATATCATAGATGTACATTGTAGGGGTATAAAATTGAGCACTATACAAATAAACCGTACGCGTGTAATCCTTTCTTGAAAAGAATGTTCAATGTAGTCTGATAACCTTTGATGCAACAAATATCATGATGAAGTCATTTGATTCTTGCTACATGTGAGATTTTTTACTAGACATCCGATAGTGACAACAACTTAATCTTCCATTGGTACAATTTTGCTTACTTGATTGAACCAACCTTTAGATTGTGATTCTGAAATGTATTACAGATAGTTTGAAGTCAGTTTGATCATCAGAAAAGAACAATAATGAATTATATCCTGGTCAGTCCCAGTGTCATTTATGTTCATACATCAGTTTTAATGGGTCAAATTATTGCACATGTAAAACAAAAAGTTTATTTCATGGTTGTATTATTGTGGTGTTTTTTCATATATTTCAGGGTTTCAAGTATAGTAGCTCGTCTTTAGCTACGGACAACTTGGTTAGATATGGTGTACAACCTAGGGTTTTGGAGGTAGCTCAGAAGGAGCAAAATTTTCGCGTTTACGGGTTGGGTTCGCGTGTAGTTTAGTTGTGGCAGCCTGTGGGCTACCTTGCTAGGGCCACCTAGGTTGTATTCTGCTAAGCTGCCATATCATGTCCACCCAGCCTCTCTTGGAACAAATGGCGGTAAGTCATTCTCATTTTATAATATTCAGATATTTGTTGACTTCTACCTAGTTGATTTAGAAAAGGTGTGCGAGGTTAGTTCATATATATAACCTTGTATTTAGTAGAAATAAATCCCACTTTCGCAAGCCAATTACAAGTCGTGTCTCATATGGTATAGCTGTACAGAATCACCTCTTTCACAATTTTCCAATGAATCTGGTTGAGAATTAATTTAAATCATTGATGGGAATAAGGACTTGAAGGATCAGGGGTTAGATAAGCAAATCAAATCACCTTTATTCAATCAAGATGAGCCGGATCAGTTAGCATAAGCAGGGAAATTACGTTTTTATGCGGAGGAATTTTCACGCTGGGGGGTTTCGCAACTTGAAACATAGACAATGAAATGCCAAGTATGGGGATCAGTTCTAGATTGGTTTCAGATGAAAACACCTTGAAAATGGCAATGAGAAAACTTCCTAATTGTTTTCTGAATTGGCTCTATTAAAACTAGGTAGAAATCAACAGGTGTCAGACTATTACTTGATAAAAAAACCTGCGCACTATTCACGAAACAAGGCGGTCATGATGTTGATTGCAACAAAATATCTAATTACGGACTGTCAAGATTGATTAGGGTGAAAATGTACAGTATGTGTTCTGTGATAAAATAAATAACGTATTAAATATTTATTTTTAGGAGTGATCGCTATTCCATTGAAATATTGAGCACTATTTCAACAGTGAAAGTATTTTGTTATTGTAATTTTATATCGCATAGCAAGAAACGACATGATTTTTGAGGTTCTGTTTAATTTTTCTAATTTTAGGTGTATACAGATAGAGCTTCAATGTATATGAATAAAGTGCTTATGGTGTGGCATGGAAGCTCCTCGTGTAAGTTTCAAATTATCATATTTTAGAAATTCTGTTAACGCCTGTTTTGGCATATCATTCATAATGTCAAATGGTTAAAACATGACGAGGGACGCTTGGTGGCTTAGTTTGCTACAGGTTGTGCATCCAAAAGATCTGTCGACTGTTGAACATGGAAAACATGTACTACTTCCCTGACAAAATTACATTACACACTACATGTTGTTGTATGTTGTTAGCCCTATCAGATGCAAAAACGTAAAACATCACCTTATTCCATGTTTTCAATATAGAACAGGTTATGACAACTCGGTATCCCTTGAAAAGTACACTTTTATGGAACTCTGAATTAAGACTGGATGGTATTCCATTCTTGAATACATTTTTCTCGATCCTTTAATCGGAAAAGTCCAACTTACCCTAAAAATGGCGGGATGCAATAAAAACAACAGTTCATGATTTTATTACAAGTTATCGTTGAAAGATTCTCTTCGTCGTCTGTCTTTGAGCAAAGTGCTTCTTTTTTCTGAAAAACACAAAATTTACTTACATAGTATAAATTTGCATAATTTCATAAAGTTTCAAATAATTTTCTTTAAGATTTATCTAAATATTATCAATATTTAGTTCTCGAAAAAGTTATACTATTATATAAACAGATGTATGGACCGTAGTCACATTAGTTATTACATCAATCCAGTACATGTATATAATTAACAAAAAATTGCGAAAATAAGCATTCATCTGATATAAAGTGATAGATAACAGTATGATAATTGTTTAAGATAAAGTACAAATTTTGTAGAAGTGATATTTAACACGACAGGGTTTATATAACAATTAGTAATTTATATATTTTTAAATGGAAATTAAAAGTTGTTTAGTAGTCGATGAACAGAATTAGTAAAATCTAATGTAATGTAAATGTACATATAATATATCCGTTTTACAAACACGCTTAAAATGAAACGTATCTTCAACTCGAATTTTACACAATGGATGAAGTGGATATTGTAAGTCAATATTCTTTGTGAACATTCTAGAATGATAAGTACTAGCAAGTTTCGGTGTTTGGAAAATAATTTAAAAAGGCAGGCGAACTCTGTAAAGTCTAAAGTAGTTTTGAAATTATTTTGTTGAAACGTGGCTGAAGAACACTGATGTGTTGGCGACAGCTAGTTGTTTCCTTGTTATGGCAACAGATCTGTGATGTGAAGGTTCGTTACTATTTTGGTTTCAATCCATTTCAGGTTAGAAAGGGTGAATCGTCTGGTAATTTACCTACCCACTAAAGCACTGCCACAATAGGAGTGTTCTGGGGTCATGGCCTGTATGACCCTACAGATCCTCCTACTCACAGATGAAGAACAGAAGAAGCGGCGCGCGCCAACAGATGAAGAGGAACAGATGAAGAACAGATGAAGAACAGATGAAGAGGAACAGATGAAGATGTAGGGCGAATCCTCCACCCATTTTTTGGTAAGTTGGTCTTACACACTTTTTTAGGCTGATTGTAGCTCATCAAGTTACAGTTTTGGAATCTTGATGTAAATGTTACAAATCTAACAAATGGTACTAAATGGAATCCTTAAAATAGTATTTAGAAAGATCTCAAATTTCAAACATTGTGAGGACTGTACTTCATTCTTTAGAGTGTTGGAATCTTGACTTCATTGGTTTTCCCTCAAACAAATGATGGCTTTTGGCTGTATTTTAAAATGGCAAAAACAATACTGATGATTTTTAAGACTTGATTCTAGTCAACCTTTCTGTAAATATGAATAGACAGTGAGGTTTGACCAAGGACCAGTAAGTTGACAAGAACCTGAGTGGTTACTCTTGAAAAAAATAGTCTTGACATGGATTTTCACAAGGATCTATCACACCGAGACTACTGTTTCTGTCTGATTTTCACAAAACTTGGACAGGTTGGATTTGATGGTTTTGATGATTTGTATAGGTAGGTTCTTAACTGTCGGAGAAATCCTACCAAAAGACTCATAACAGACCTCAAGGCAGCATTAACCGACCTACGGGACATAAAGAAATCACTTACCTCCAATATAACTCCTTCTATAACACCAACCCCACTATACCTTATGAAAGAGCTAGAGTTAAAATCCACAAGAATCGACCTAAAATCCGTTTACTTGTATGCTCCAGGGGTTCAGTATTTTACAACGTCTCATCTTACCTATCCAAACTCCTTTCACCCATGGGTAAACTCGCGGACTGCTTCATAAAAGACTCTGCCGAATTTTGCAACCTCATCAAGGATAACCAACCTATAGACAAGATGATTAGCTACGATTTTCACAAATGTACCAAAAGAAGAAGCCATAGATGCCCTCAGCCACACCTTTGAATAATACCAAACTAAAACCAGACAGCATCATACGATTAATTAAACTATGTGTTAATACCACTTACTTCACTTGGGACTCCAAAATGTACCTACAGATACACGGCCTACCCATGGGCTCTCCTCTATCACCACTCCTTACCGAAGCCTTCATGTCAAGATTTGAGAATTTAGCCCTATCCACCACACAAATTAAACCCCTATGTTGGTACCGGAAAGTTGACGACGTCTTTGTATGATACAAAATGATGATGAAGATGAACTCCTTGACCACCTTAACTAACAGCATAACAGCATCAAATTTACCACAGAAAAAGAAGCAGACCAAGTATTACCATTCCTAGACATAAACATCACCAGAACGCCAACTAGCCACAGCACGACCGTCTACCGCAAACCAACCCATACTAACCAATACCTCCACTCCACATCATTCCACCCCCACCAAACAAAAGCTTGAACTATTGCAGCCTTAACAAAAAGAGCCAGTGAAATTTGCGATCCACAAAACCTACCCAGAGAAATTGAACACATCAAGAAAGTATTTACGACCTTCAACCAATATCCAGAAGAAGTCACAGACAACATCATTTAGAAAACACTGAACTGTAATACCAATACTCAAAGACCAGCTACAACACAGTCCCTTATAACAAGGATTGGCATACCCTTCATCGGACACCAGAGCTACCAGATAAAGCGGATGCTACAGAAGAACCTTCATACCCAAGTCTACTTCTCTACATGCACCCCATTAAAAACTTTACTCCAGGCCAATGGTAAAATATCCTCCCGCCTAGCGGAGTTATATACAAAGTTAACTGCAACTGTGGAGCTACGTACATTTGGCCACTCATCAAATCCTGCTAGTGTTAGAATTGCTCGGCACAAAACCAAAACAAACACCCAAGACATAGGCAGTGCCGTTGCAGAGCACAAAGTAAACCACCCTAACCACATTATAGAATGGGACCAAACAAATATTCTCGCTATGAATATCCCCCACAAGCACACCAGAGAGATCAGGGAAGCTATTGAAATCTTTAAATTAAACCCAGAACTGAACCGAGACCAAGGAATCTACCTCCCTGCTATTTGGAAAGATAGAAGCTTGTATTAACCCATTTACTCCACATCACTCATTTGTTTATTTTGCCATTCCTATAATTCACAATATACTCTCTCAGATACGGTGGTTCGTATACGACATCATTATAAAACTGTAATTTTATCATAAAACATAATTTTCAATTAAAAACTTGAATTTCCAGTCGCTCAGTGGCATAGCCACCTTCAATCCCCATGTAGTCAGTCTTTTCCGTATTTGAACCCATATTTGTACTTTGGGAATGCTGGTACAGGCACTGTAACTCCTAATTAGCTAAGTTGCTAAACTCTCACTTCTGTTTACTACGGCTTCGTGCAGTTTTAAATTAAAAAGTATGAATTAATTGAATGAAAATTGGGGAATATTTGTATGCAGCAATAAACAATGCATTCTTTAAAAAAAAGGTAAATTCAAACGAACAGAAACTTTGACAGTTATCATGAATTAGAAATGAAATGAAATGAAGTGTGAATGGAGTTTTACGTCCTACTTTTCATCACATGTCATGAATAAGAGATATGTACCGGTACTTGTAATTATGATTGTGAGCGGCGAGTGATGACCTCTTCCCATCTAAAACTATTTAGTTGAAGAAAAATATTCATCTCTTGTTATTACCAAATTTATCGGAATTCTAGTTTCGATTTTTATGTATTTTTTATGAGGTCAATTCTGAAAATTCGTTCAGACCATTACACCCACCGGTTTCGAAGGTCCGGAGTGACTTACGATGGGTAGCTAAATAACCGTATACAAGAGATGAATTAACTGTGATCTGAAGCATTGTGGTTAGACTGTATACTAGTAAAGGGAGATAATTACTCTTCTGCGTAGGAGACTCACTCAGTTTCTTCTGATTTAAAAAAAATAAACCTTTTCTTGGAATTTACTGTTTTATTTCTCTCTCCACAGGTAAATAATCGGTTTTTATTTATCTTAATTCTTGTTTACTAACTATCCATGTTCATGTTCAAAATAGGAATAATTGTTGACAGTTCTTGTAATGTGAAAAATATCCAAACTAGAATTTGGCTTTATCGTATGACATGAAGGTAATAATAATAATAATAAAAATACTCACTCTTTATTAGGGTAGAAATTAGGCTGAATTGAGTTATTTCCTCTCATGAATGAGTGAGTAGCCTACTATGCCCTGTAAATTTCAGCTTTTGGGGAAGCATTTAAAATTGAATGTCCTTACGGTATCATTGGAAGGAAATGAACAAGATTTGGGTGATATACAGTGGTATTAAACCTATAGGCCTATGCATGCATATAAGGATTCAACACCGAATTTTGTCAAAGTTAAAAAACGCAAATTTTTGTTTCATGTCTTAGAAGTTTCCTCAGATATTCTACAAAATAATTAAATAGGTTTGTTTCAATTTTCTTTATGAATCACTTTGGCCCATATTTCATGAGTAACCAACTCGACAACGGCGGCAAAATGCGTCACCTATTTTCATGTACAATATTTGATCTATAGATAAGTCGAGAAAAACCCGTTGTATGGATACCCAGTGGTATAATTAACTTTTCTTAGTATTTATCTTAGAACTGATGACAATTCCTTCAAAGGACAATGATTTAAAAAAAATTAATGACTGACAAAATATAAGATAAGTAAAACCTAGGAGTGATTTATTGCTAAAAGTCATTGAAACTACATAAGAATTTGGTCCACATTGTGTTCCATAGAATTTTTTCATGTGACGTCAATGCTGGATATTCGGCGGAAAAATTATGATATTTGGTAATAACTGAAATCCACCATTTTGTTTATGTCAAAGTATACATTTGCTTGAAACTACTGGATTCATTCTACTAGCTGACAGTGTGCAGACAACCCATGTTTATCAAATAGAGCAAATGCGGAGGTCACGTGAGATCACACGAGGTCGCACATGTAAATTATTAATCATTTCCGTGGAGATTCAAGAAAAGTAGGTAAGCAGAAAATTAGGTTACCGGTACTCGACTGTAATTATGCAATTGTGGTTGTGAATAATTTCTTTTGGATGTTTTGTTCAATTTCAGTAATAGGCCTAATGCTCATATGGCATAATTCCTAAACTAAGGCATATATGTTTGAGTTTTGATTTTTTCTGACATGTCCGTGAGATAGTCAGTTTGGATAGTATGAATATTTCAGCTTTTCATGCTACTATACTGAAGGGATAAAAAATTTTGTTTGATTAGATGCTGTTTTGAAAGGGTTGTCTATTGTCTAGTCTACTTAAAATTTTAGTTTTCACCACTTGGTGTTGTTGGTTTGAGTCTTTTCATTCCATAAGCTTACTCCAGAACATCCTAATGTTTGTTTAGGCCTATGAGCCATAAAGAATTTGCGGATGTAAGAGACAGTTGTCGCCCTTTCCATCATGGTGTCAAGTAACAAACAAAAATTCAGTTTGGATGAAAATAAGACTAGAAATAAGTTAGCAGACTCTGGATCGTCGTCAGAAGAGGAGGGTGACTCAGGTGAAGGCAGCGATGATGCATCGAAGTGATGAAGAATTAGTATCAACGTTGCTATTGTGAATTACATAGTTGTTGACAGCTCTTCTAATGAAGAAATCGAAAGTTGGCCTAATAATATGGTTGAATGGAAATGGGAGAAGGTCGACAATAAGCCTGTATGGTTGTGAGCTAGGTAACCTGAATGACGACAGCTCTGCTCTGGAAATTTTCAATGAGTTTATGTGTGAAGTGCTTTGGCAGAAAATTATCTTTTTGCACATGCAACACTCTCA
The DNA here is from genome assembly GCF_000327385.1 of Lottia gigantea. NCBI lineage: Eukaryota > Metazoa > Mollusca > Gastropoda > Lottiidae > Lottia > Lottia gigantea. The sequence continues at coordinate 15,874 of NW_008709508.1, forward strand.
CCAGAAAACGATTTCGATTGGTAGCCTATAGTATGCAAGCCAAAAATTGAGATGGATTGGAGATTAAAACACCTTATTCCCTAGTTTATATTATACCTCATGAGTCATGATGGATATACTTATATACCATGCAAACTAGTTCAACTATAATGAAGAAGATGAAGACATTGATACACTGTTTAAAATTTGACCTGTTTTTGACATTCTGAATAAGAAATTAAAATCAGCTTACACACCATTACAGGATATTGCGATTGATGAATCACACATGAAGTTTTATGTTAGACTTGGATTCAAACAATACAATTACAAGTCTGCAAGATTTTTAAATTGAACCTGCATTTGGATATACCTGGAAGTTGAATATATAAACCGGACATAACAGAGATTCAAGTAACTTTCCAACTAGTGCCAAAGCGGTTATGGATCTCAGTAAAGTTCGATCTGGATTCAGGTACCGAACATGCATGTGGGTGGAACTGTTGGTTTTAATCGTGAAAACATACTAAGAAACTAAAAACTATTTTTAGCTTGTAAACACTTTATAAGGCACAATTCTCAACAGTTTTTAAAAATTGTAACTTAGTGAAATTTTTTCACGCAAGGATGATACAAAATCGAAAAAAATATTATATGGGTTTATGCACTTGTTTTTGAAAACACTTTTAATTTTTTTGCTTGTAAACACTCAAGAAGGCACAATTCTGGGCGTATTCAGACGAAACTTGGTGAAATCTTTATCTTCCTATGATGAACAATGTAAAAAAACAGTAAAAATCAGAAAATATTTAATACGAGTTATTATTCTTTTTTGATGGTATTTGATGTCAAGTTTTATTATTTCTTCCATTTTTTGTCAACATTTCTTGTGAACAGGATAAAGACTTTTATCTGATTTAAATGAAACTTGGTGTGATCATTTATATTGTTGAGATCTTTGACTAGTTTGAATTTGATTTTTTTTCTTGTTTGAAGGTTTTTGAGTTATTGCCCTTGACTTATTCAAAACGTGTCAAAATTTGTTAGTGACCACAAAGGAGACTACAGTTTTGATCCGATTTTAATGAAATTTGGTGTGATCATTTATATCACTTAAAATGATAAGCTCTTGGTCATTACAATTTGACAATTTTTTCGATAAACGGATATTGAGTTATCAGTTTATTTGTTTCGAAGGCACAATAGAAACTTCAATTTTAGATTAATATTAATGAATAATAGTGTGATAATATAACAGTTTTGAGTTATTGCCCTTGACTTAGTAAAGAGTTGTCAAAATTGTTTAGTTTCTACAATAAACGAAAATTTTCAAAGAATTTGGATGAAAATTGTTCTGATTATTTATGAGATATTGAATAATTACAAATTTGATTTTTCGGTAAACCATTTTTGGGTTATTGCTCTTGACTTGGTAAAAAAACACGTCAAAATTTGTTAAAAATAGTTCGTGAGCAGCATTGAAGCTACAGTTTTAAATCGATTGCAACTTCGGGTGATCATTGGAATTGAATTTCATGAGTAAGGAAATGATTGTTTTTGCAATGCACATTTTCTGAGTTTTGAATCTTGAAAGATTAACCATTATGATTTATGCTGCTCTTAATTGAATCAAACTATTAAACACATTTGCTGTGTGGGTGTTTGGTCATCCTTGAAATAGGATGTTCTAATTAAGTATTATTGCCCTAGATTTGATGATAACTTCGTCATTATGAACATCTTCAAGGGGCATTTTGCTTTTTTGTAAAACATTTTCATTATCAAAAACATCGTAAATTATACCTGAAAATATTCTAAAATATGCTAATTTTATCTGTGTATCTACTTGATCAAACTGAATTTGTTTTAAAAGGGTTAATTTAAAACTGAGAGTACTAATTGTTAATTAAGTAGTTTGACCTAGTTTTGGTGATCGTCTTTATAATGGCTCGTTATATTCAGTTAAAATCTTTAGAAAATATAAGAGATATATATTTCTCTACAATTATGCATTTTTTTTATTCAAATTCATACAGTGGTTTTCTAACAGCTTGCAAAAGTGATAACAAACTTTAAAAGTTTACATTAACTTTTGAGTAGAGTTTTTGTGATAAAAAGTTAACCCCTGGATATTTTCAGTTAAAATTTTCAGATACGTTATGGGATACATTTCTATAGATTTTGATTTAGGTTTCTATGTCTGGCAAGCTATCTTTGCCAAGGATAACAACTATGTAAACTAGGATCCTTTTTACCAGCTGGTTTTTGGATAATAAATGAATAAAGAGGAAAGATTAAGATTGGATTATTGAACATATGAAGGAAATGAATGAATGAAACATAGTGACAAGCAGGTTACTGAATCAAAGGCTCAATGATATCTGACTTGTGAACACTTGATAAATCGAATACCACCAAACATGGTGACAAGAGTAACGGTCTACTGTACGAAAGGTCCAATGATGTCGAACTCGTACACACTTGATTAATTTACTACTTCTGGCAACAGGCTACTGTATCAAAGGTTTAATGATGTCGGACTCTTAATCAATGCATAAATCCAGATTGATTTCCTCTGGCTACTGCATCAAAGGTTCAATGATATCAAACTCTTAAGCACATGATAAATCTAGACTTATGGCAACTGACTTCTGTATCAAAGGTTCAATGGTGTCAGACTCATAAAAACTTGATATATCCAGGCTAACTATTGACACCTGCTTTAATTGAATTAAAATGTTTATTTTCAGCCGTCAGGTCTGCGGGAACTCAATAGCTGTCTTTACTATTGGGTTTGACATACACCACATACAGTTAGATGATCAACATAGCACGGTCAGTATACAAAGTTTTATAAATTCCACTTTGGCATCACAAATGTCTATCAGTCTGTGAAAACTTCAGAAGGCACGATTCTTGAAGAAAAAAGAAAAAATGTATGACAAATTGTTGAATATTTGACACAGTGATTGTTACTATTCTTAGAAATATTTTTAATTTGAAAATAAAACTGCCAGTGGGCATATATTACCTTGCCTGGAAAGCTATCTTTGATTAGTTACAGTACCTGTTAATTGAGCTTTGTACTGTAAAACCTGATTTCCCCTTGTTAATGATGCAGGTGGCAGGGGCAGACATGGAAAAAGCTTCTAGTCGTTTGGATGTGACAGTAAACCGGTGTGCTACAGACAGTGCATGTTAAAAATCCTTTGACAGTTCGAAATCGAAAAAGAGCAGGCTAATGACAATTGAATCCATGTATGTCCAAAATGATCTGTGTTAGAAAGATGATTGCCATTTATTGAAAAGAAATATATATAAAAAGAAATGCCCAGTTATTTTTTAAGGAATTAGCATAATTATATAGCACTTCTAAGGACTATTTACATATATTCAAGACCCAAATCAACCCCCGAAAATGGCAAATAAAATTCCTGTTGTTTCTCTTCCAGGGTTCCAAGAATAAAGTAGCTGGTCTTTAGCTACAACAGGACATTTAAACTGGGAGGTCAATTAGGTTATGGTGGAGCACAAATGTCCCAAAGGCGACTCTTGGAACAAAGCTAGGTAAGGATATTTGAAATATTTCGTATGGTATGATATTATTATACGAGTCAAATTGTTTATATTGTATTTTTCAAAGTAAGAAAGGAATGTGAAAAGGATTTCCAGCATCTTATAATGTGTATCTATTTGCACCATTTTAGTTTTCAAGCTAAAAAGTGGCTTTCATATGTGGTCAAAGGTAACAAATTTTGAATTGAATTATTTAAAACTTGAAATGTTTTATAGGGATTGAAAAAATCAATTTGTACAATTCCAATTTTCAATCAGACTTTTGTTGTTCCCCAATGCACTTAAAAAAATATCTCGACACAATCCCTTTTATTGTTGGTAAATCTGCTGTTGTATGAACTGTTTTTATATTGTCCTCAATTAAAAAAAATTGGCAACATTTTTATAAACTTGGAATTGAAATATTTATAATTTTAGGTGTAAACAGATAGAGCTTCACTACATGGAATTAAAGTGCTTATGGTGTGGCACAGAAGTTCGCAAGGCAAGTGTACTTTAATGCGTAATGCTATTCTTATCCCTGACCATTTAGACTCCTCGATCCTTTGCCTGGCTAGAAGAAATTTATGCTTGAAGGGGTTAACAACTTGGTAACTGTGCAAACTGCAATAAGGTGCTGTGAGCTCAAATCTTCTTTAAGGTTTATAAACTTATGATGCCACGCCTTCTTCTGCTTCAAAAATTCAAACCTGTGTCAACTTTAAATATCACCTAGATATCTGAAATGTCACTTGGTACCATTGACTTATCAGTTCAAGGAGAATTATAAAAGAAAAATTAAAGAAGGGTTAGAGTGGTCAAGGTCTTTAGAATTAAACCAAACCAAATAAGCTGTTTGACCAGTCAACAAAATTTAATGAATATCTCCATTCAATGAAATTTTTTATTTAAGAAGATTGACAATATTTATTTGTGCTTGACTTTAAAGAAAAAATTAAGTATATTTTGTGTCTGATATTTAGGTTAGAAAAGGTAAATCGTCTGGTAATTTACCTTCCCGCAATAGCACTGCCACAATAGGAGTGTTCTGAGGTCATGGCCTGTATGACTCTTCCGACCTCCTATTCACAGATGAAGAGGAACAGATGAAGAACAGATGAAGAGGAACAGATGAAGAACAGATGAAGAGGAACAGATTGGGCGATTCCTCCACCCATTTTTTGTAAGTTTATCATAGATCTTGAAATCATACTACCATGATATTATAG
>NW_008709508.1:22515-37822 GCF_000327385.1 Lottia gigantea
GGTTTTTCTACAACTGAATTATGGTTATATGATTGACTGGCATTTTCCAAAATGAAAATCTTGCATTTAGTTCTTCTACCATTCAAGGCTGTGCCCGCATATGCATATCAGTAATGACATAGTTTCAAAGGAATACTACCTTTTAGAATGAACATTAAATTTAGATTCTCAAATTTGGCCTATAAATGTATGTATTCATCAGTGAGGTGAAAGTTTAGTTCTTGAAAATAGATGCAACCTGGTTTTTCTAACTCGGTGCTTCTTTGTGAGTCTCCCCAAAGTGCAAAGTGGGTTCCCAGCTCTTTTGGAAAGTGCGAAAAAGTGCCAAGAAATACTGGTTTTTGTTCAGATGTTCAAGCTTCAAAGTTGGAATTAAAAAAAAAAAAGAAAAAAATGGGCAAGATACCATAGGAAAATCTATGAATGTTGTTCAATAATTACATAGAGTAATAATTACCAATGCATTTATCTGATGTTTATTTTAAGAGGAAGTATTTCTTTGAAAAAAACAAGTTGTGTTAAAATAAGTAGTTGCGTTGACTAGATGAATATTTGAGCTATGGCTTATTTACATAATTCTTTTTTTATTTCAGCTGAAGAGCTCACAAGAAGATGGTGTTTCTGCATTTGGTTTTTCTGCATTGATTAGGTGTTTCTGCATTGATTAGGTGTTTCTGCATTGATTTGGTGTTTCTGCATTGATTTGATGTTTCTGCATTATTAGTTCTGCTTCCCTGCAACTGGTTTTTACTGGTGCCTTTAGAATTGACTTTCTCCTTGCGCTAGAATAAGTCATCTTTCCTCAGTATTCTATTCGACTCAGCTGTAAATGGGTATGGATAGTCTGAGTAAAATCATTGCCAAGAAATTTGGTCAAGGAACAGCTGTTAGACAGGATCTTGTGAACCTAAGCTGTCCTTGTAAAAATCTTTCTTTTTATCTATCAGTAGGCTGACTAACCTTTCTGCAACCGAGTTCTCGGCCATGTTTATCAAAAAAATCTCACAATCAATATTTGTCTAAGTATGGTATTTCTCAGTGTAAAATTCCACACTTACGACAGATTTCTATTGAAAGATTTTTTGAGAAACGGGCCACGTATTTCTTCTTCCATTTGGTGTTTCTGCACCTTTTACTAGATACCAGTCAATCATACCAAGATTACCTTTCCACTACCTTTCAACAAGAATTGCCATGATACAAAGACTATCAGAAATTATTTGAATGATTGCTTAATAGCTTTCATTTCTTCTTTTTTCAGCTTTTTTGTTCGTATGTCTGTTTTTTGATTTGGAAGTTCAGGTCAAAGTTGGCAATTAAGGTCAAAGTGAGTGTATAAGGTCTAATGTCAAAGATGGTGGTTGGGGTCAAAGGTCAATGATAGTTGTTGAGGTCAAAGATGGTGGTTGAGGTCAAGGGTCAAAGTTGATATAAGAGCTCAAGGGTCAAAGTTTATATTTAAGTTCAAGGGTCAAAGTTAGTGTTCGAGTTCAGGGGTCAAAGTTGGTAGTTGAGGTCAAAGTTTTCTTTTCAGGTTATGGATGAAAGGAGGGTTATCAGATGAGAAGAAGCATGCATTCAGATAAAGAAACCGCAGGTAAGGTCATCTAAATATTTTCATTTTACCAGCCGATAGAAATGAAATGGTGGCATACTTGCAATTGTGTTAAATGAGGGAAATTCTGCAGGATATAAGGATTTCAATTTCCACCAGTCAAGGATGTGAACAGCCTTAGCACACAGAGCCTTAGTTTATTGTCTCTAGACCCTTTTTCATACCGACGCCAATGACTTGACATCATTGACAGGGGTTGAGAACTTCAAAGGTATTGCCTCATCCTTTCTGAAAGTGAAGCAGGCAAGCATCAAACTCACTGAGCCACAGCTGCTTCCTGCCAGCTGAAAAATCCAAGCCATGGCACTTTTTCAATATTTTTGAGGTAATTTTTTTATATTTTTTTTTGTTTTTCAGATAATGGTGGAAAGAGTAATAGTTTTTAGTTTTTGGATGTCTGCTTTATTGGTTTTGTTCGGCTTTCTGTCATATTTGTTTGGCTTTCTGCTTTAGTTTGTTCAGATGTGTGCTGTTTTGTCCATGACTTTTGTTTAGTTGTGTTGGTTTTAGTTTTTTTGGATCATAAACTGGTAGGTTTAGAAGTTTGGTTAGTTTCTATTTCAATTGGGGAAGGGGGAGTGTAATGATGTTTTTCTATTTCAATAATTGGTATTTTTATAGTCAAGAAATAAAAGATTCTCTGTTGGCTTGTGGATATGTGGGATTGGCATGTAGGAATTTTTTCTGGAACTTGGTCTTGAGGTTAAGTATTAATTTTTCTTTTAAGCCTTATTTCTACATGTTTTATGATTTTCAGATTTGGGTATTTATTGTGTCAGGGGATGTTCGGATGGGACAAAATACCTGTACCACATGTGAAACAGTTTGAGCACTCAACAGTGTAAAATCCGAAAAAACAGAAAGATGGTTTATGTTTTAATTTGTAAATTATTTTAGAAATCTTGCATACTGACCCTTTAATATATATGGTATTTTAATTATTATTAGATTACTTTTTGGTTTATTGAAATAAGAAGATAACAGTGTATGGTGTCTGATAATGGTGTTGGAGTATGGTGTCAGATAATGGTGTTTGAGTATGGTTTCAGATAATAGTATTAGAGTATGGTGTCAGATAATGGTGTTGGAGCATGGTTTCAGATAATATAGTTTTTATGGTCTATGAGGGTGAAGAAGGTAAGTTTGAATCTTAAGATATCTGGAAATTTTTTTAAATAACTAGATCTTACAGAACGCTAGCCTAATGTAGATGGGAATCTTTATAGGCATTGATTAGGTTTTGATTGACCGACTGAAATTAATTCATTCGCCGCACGGTCACTTTTTTGAGTTTTAGATTAGAAAATATACCTCAAACTAGAAAATTCAAAGTGCCCTTGTTAATCTATGGAATACTTATTCCATGTTTTTTTTTCTATTGTAGATATTGGTGATATAGATAATATAGTTTCAGGGTAGGCAGGGAGAAATCCTGCAGGGAGCTCATCGTCCCTGTCCTGCCGAGATGGATTGGTGTGAAGGGCAAGAAATTTGGAGCGATCTCTAAGAGCATGTAAAACGGAAGTAAGTTTTCCTTTAAAAGAAAGAAATGAAGAAACAATAATTTCTAAAAGGATAACAAATGGATTAGCAGGTCCTGGGAAAAACTTCAGATGATAACATTTGACCAACATCTACTTGACTTTACCAAACGAATGACGTCATGTCAGATTCTGATGCTCTTACCAGTTGTGCTACAGCCTGTCCTTGAACCTCATTGCTTTTGCAGCAATCTAATATTAGATTTACCTCTTCGCATTCAAAGCATCATTGTCAGATGCAGGGTAGAATGGCTAACATGGAAAAATAGTTTAGTTCTTTTCATTGGGCAATCAACTTAGGTCCTGTTTGCTACAGGTTGTACACCTTAAGGATCCCTTAAGAGCTGGATTGGAAAGTATGTAGTATGTAATCCTGGCAAAATTTACCTCGTTGTACACCACAGAGCAGGGAAGTTTTTCAAGGCAAAAAGTCAAGCTGGCTATGAAACATTTAGGATGAGCAGTAAAATTCTGTTGTGTTTTTCAGATATGGGTTGGTATGAATGAAATGGTTTTACTGAGAACATATATCTGGTTGTCAAGATAGCTTCGTCCAGGTCAACTAGCTGCTGTTTGTATTCAGGTATTATATTAGTTAAATAGTTTTCTTTCTTGTTTCGTAACAGAGATCTTACAATCTATTATTGAGACTATTACATCTGATATTTTAGTCTAAAAGTCGGTTTACAGAGCATGTTTTAAGAATGAAGGCATATACATGTAATGGGTTAATTATGTTATGTTTCAATTGGAGAAACACATTCAAACTTTGCATAAAAATGTATCCAATTATTATTGTTCAAGAAATGTGTGTGGAGCTATAAGTAAAGATTTCTATTATTATTTTTCAGTTAATCTTACACTGAGTATAACACTGAGTTATAGAAACAATAGATATAAAGATAGATGATATAGAGAGTCTTGTAATTATATTCTGATGAAAGAAAGAAAGAATGAAATGAATGAAAGAGCTTGCTCAAGATATTGGATTGTATTGATAATGCGTCATGACATTTAAGATCGCTTTGATTATGAAACGATTGAAATAATGCTGTAAATGTTTTTCGACATTTCTAATCACGGTCACAGTGACAAAAGAAAGTATACGCCCTGTTTGAAGTACATGGAAATAATGATGTAAGCGGATTTGTCTGCTGCCCTGTTTGTGTGGAATCATCATGCAGCAATGATGTTAGATTAGAATGGTCTCAAGTTACATTGGCTATGTCTTTGACTGTTATAATTATGAGAATGTTACTAATGAAATAAATTGTTTTATCTAACCAATTCTTATTTTCTAGTTGAACTTCTGCATGTTGCATGTTGCATGTCGAGGCCACAACACTTTTTCATTTGATTTGATCACGCTTGTTTTTTTTTTTGGCTTTAAAATGAGGTTTTGTAAACTTTGTATGGGGGACACAGATAGCATCATTTGATTGCTAAAACCACACAAGTCAGACTAAAAATTATAGTGGAGCAAATAGATGCTTTCAGTGTAACACAACAAGTTTGCAAAACCACAATACAATTTTTTGGGAGGATTTTGGCTCATATGTCAGATCTGAACGAAGGGTTGCATGATTTTGGCCAGAGATTTTTGGCTGAGCCCTCAAATTCTGGTTGCCAGATCTGGCTCATACCAGTTTAGTGGTAGAGATGAGCATTGCAAGGCATGGAACGAGCATCGAAATGACATACAATTTGCCAGCAAACAGATGTACACCCACACAATGGAACAATTGATGGAAGCTGTCACTGTCATAATAACTCTTCAGAATGAATATTCCAATTCAGCTTAGCATACAAAAAAGTTATTACAAATGATACATTAATACATAACTTGACATTAATTTAACTTGACGCACGTAGGCCTACATATATATGTAAGCAAAGATATTTTTGCACAGCCATGTCTGGTTACAAAATAAACGAGACTTTTGTTTTAGAAACTAGAAGTCAAATCGGATTGTTTGTTTTTGAACAATGGCGTATTTAAGAAGGAGAGGGGAGGGGGCATTGTGCTATGGCCCTGAGTCATAAATAAAAAATATATATTACTTTCTCTTCCAAAGTAGCTTTAGATGTATTCTCCGGCTTCCTACATTAGAAAATTTTCCGGGGGAGACGGGAGATATTGATGTGTGCAATGAAGGAAATTTTGACGGGAAATCTAAATTTCATTGCATATTGCAAATTTTTTTGTCAGCATTTGTTGATTTTGAATGTCGTCTCGCAGTGTGCCAGGCTCTATATTCTTCAGAACGGTGCTATGGAAAGAGAATCGACTGATGCCATGTCTTGTGAAGCTCAAAAGAAATGCCACAGTTCCAGAACAATTCATGTTCTAAGGGAGAAAATTCAATTTAACTTTGATTTAAGACTGCAGTTAAATCTGCCAAAAAAATGCTTGTGGTGTTCACTGTTATGTAAAGTGTGTTTTGTTACAAGGATCTGTTACTCGAGGCATGGGAATTATATTCAATTTTGTGGGGAATTTGAAAGGAGCTACTGAGAGATATTGTGTATAAAATTGTAGAAGACTAGTAAATCCAAATAAAACAAGCAGTAGTGTTACTACTTGGGGTTCAAATAGCGGGCATTCTCCCCCAGAACAGAGGTTTCGACATAACCTACCCCCGAAGACCGCACCCCCCCCCCCCCTCAAATTTTTAGCATTAGACATTAGGAAAGTATTGTATGAATCCTTGGCAATTCCTTGGCAGAGCCAGTATCCGCACTCACCTAATGATACATAAAAATTCCACTGAACACGTTGTTATTGATCGCATTTGACAGCTTGAGAATATTCACCCACTTGTAAAATAAACAAACAACAAATACTCATGCACGTGAAATATTCAAGGTCATTTGAGATCAAATCACTTGACAAAACAAACACACACAAAAAATCTTTCAAGATGTCCGGACATGAATTGGAATAATATATACCTTTTCAAGGTAAATAGACTATAATATATCATTCTTTTATTATTTTGTCATGCATTGGTATCTTTACTTGTTTAGGGGTGGACATTGTACTCATTTCATCTCAATAAAAGTTGATTTGGTTGACATGTGAATAACAATTTGAATAAGTACGTCTTCATATCATTGCCTTCCTTGTGATATCATAAAATGGCTAATATCAGTATGGAATATACTTGCGAACTTGTATGATATCGTTTCATGATTTACACACAATTCGCACATTTTAGACTTTAGGTTATATATTGATAGTCTGTCCAGAATGTAGGCCATTTTTACATGATATTTCCCGGAGAGGTTTGTTTATTTCAAATGTACAATTTCCACACAATATATTTCTGTGTAACCGAAATTAATTAATTGATTAAATCGGTTGAAATATTCAGCCACCCAAATCCATGTTTGGGGTAAATAATATACCCCAGGGTAGTAGACATACATGAATGGTGGTCATTTTACATACAATTTCTATTGTCTGACCAAGTTCGTATGTATATTTTGCTTATTTTATAAAAGTGAATTTGATTAAAACAGAACTGATAATATTAGAATGCCTTTGAGTTTATGAATATGTTAACATGAGCACACAATATTATTTTGAAATTTGTTTATATAGAAGACAATTTTCAGTCAAAATTTTGACATCTTTTTCTGTTGAAATTTTTAAGAGGAAGAGTATGATTCTCACGAAAAATTATATATTTATCAACGCAGAGTTATTCTATCAGATTATCCGTACTGTTTCGAAGCGTACAATCAAATCCACCTTACTAAAATAGAAAAAAAATCGATATACCAACGAACTTTCTCAGACAATAGAAGGGGAGTTTGTTTATTTCAAATGGTAAATTCTCAAACCCCAAAAATCCACAATTTTCTTCAAAAGTTTCCTGTAATATCGTCCAACATTACAGATTCTAAATTTTTTCATCGGTTTAAATATTCTTCCAACCACAGACAATCCACGTGTGAGAAATGTGTGCCCCCCAGGGAGCAAATTGTAAAAAGTGTTGTTTCCATAGACTTTGCACTTGGGATATAACACATTTGCTCGCCCTTCCATAAGTTAATGACTTTATATGTAATAATATTTCAAATAGGGAAAAATAATTAAGATATAAACAGGGTTTCAATCGCCCCTTAAACAAATAGGACTTCAACCGTCTGCTATATTTATTTTCTAAACCCAAATTTATCCCGATAGATAATTATATTCCAATGTTTTTGTAAAAAAAATTAATTACTACAAATTTCATCCAATTAGATGATAACTAGAAGGAAAAAAAATGATTTTTATTCGATTTACCCTAAAAATCCAATATTTTAGGCAATCACAGAAAAAATGTGGACAGAGGTTCACTCATTTTACGGTAATTCCGATTGCATCATTCGGGTTTTCTCGGATATTTTCGCAAGGACCTCTTTCTTGAATACATGTGTGAGCTTTTTAATCTAATTACAAAAAATATCACTAATCCCGATTGCAACACTCGGTAGTTCTCGGACATTTTTGCAAAGACCTCTTGCTTGAATACATGGTCGAGTTTTCCAATCCGTTTGCGGAAAAATATTAGTGATCCCGATTACACCACTCGTGATTTCTTGGGAAGTTTTGTACAGCCGAGAGAGCCTCTGTCTTGAATTAAGGGACGAGCTCATTATCACTTTCCGTGGAAAACACCAGAAAATCCCGATTACATAATAACTTCAGAACACAATCATTTTGACGTGCTTAAACAGAGTTCAGTACCTTTAATTACTTACCTTAATTTCATCTTGCTGACCGTGTTCCGTTCAAGCAGGTGTTGTATTCAGTCTTTTTGCGCTCCGTCTTGTGCATTTTTTACAAGACTTTCAGAACTTTCAGGACGTACCTTGTGAGGATTTTCCCACCACCTTAAGGATCATATAGACGCCAATATCTGCTGCTTTGAAAGTCCTATGTATTACCTCTTTATTGCACGACTCCCAATTTCTTTTTCCATCAACGATGTATGAGTTCCATAGAAACATGGTGTTTGGTGATTTTACATTTGAAATCAACACATAGCAAAGTTTACTGTGAAAATGAATCGCAATTTCGATTGGGAATTCTCCTTTGAAAAATCAAATTTCCAAATACCGCTTTTAAATATGTTAAAGAAGGACGTAAAATTCCATTCATTTCATTTTTCATTTTTTGAATAGGTTTATAATACATTCCCATTTTATTTTAAACTATATCCGATTTTAATGGAACTATATATATAGTTTTTATGTACAGGCCGTATTCGTCAAGCATCTGATATATAAAACACAATTTCTCCTTAGAAAGACCAACGCTAACAGTAGCGACTCCGGTCTCCTAGAACGTGGGGTAAAAGCAGGATGGGGGGGACTCTTGGGGTTTAAATTCCACACCCCTAGAAAAAAATTAATTTTCTGAGACACTTAGGGTGATTGGCGAATGTCATTTCTTTGAAACGAAGTGGGTGTGTACAATAGGGGAAACAAACTAGTTTCATGGATGGTCGGTTGCTCTATCCACTCCGCTTCCTACTTAAATATTCATGAATGATCAACACTACAACTACACAGACACATTAAAGAAAATGAAAATGAAGAAAATCAGTTTTGATACGTTTTACGTTTTACGTGGTTAAACCATGATTTTAGGCAATTACAGTAAAAATGTGGACAGAGATTCAGTCAGTTTACGGTAATCCCGATTACATCATTCGGCTTTTCTTGGCAATTTTCGGAAAAACCTCTGTCTTGAATTAACGAGCCTGCCTATCCAATAACGGAATATATCAGTAATCCCGATTGAAATTACTCGGGATTTCTCGGTAATTTTCGGAAGGACCTCTGTCTTGAATACATGGTCGAGCTTTCCAATCCGTTTGCGGAAAATATCAATCGTCCCGATTACAACCCTCGAGATTTCTTGGAAAGCTTTGTATTGCTGCTTAGACCTCTGACTTGAATTAAGTGAGAAGCTCATAATTACTGTTCGCGGAAAATACCAGAAAATCCCGATTACATGAAGGCTCCAGAACACAACTAAATAAATCATTATGACCTTCTTAAATAGAGTTCCGTTCCTTTAATGACAATTCCATCTATCTCACTTTGTTCCGTTCACACAGGTGTTGTATTCAGCCCTTTGCACTCTATCTAGTGCAATTACTGCAATCTTTCGGAATTTGCAAGACATAAACTGTGAAGTGCCCTTTCTAACGGAAATAAACCTTGTCTGTCTTAGTATTTTTAGAACTGTAAGCGTCCAACATGTCGACAAGAAGACGTGAACTATTGAGGATTTGTGCAGTTTGTCAAAAATCTGAGGTATTCGGAATACAAGTTTTAGCGCAGTAGTGAACATAAGGGATTATTGAATCAGAAAAGTGTTATGTTTATCGTGCAAAGTCTTGATATTTTAATGGAAATTTCACACAAGCCAGTAAAAAAATCAAATTACCCCTCGATACAACCTTTACCAACTGAAATAGGACATCTCTTCCAGTTCAAATTTTTCTTTATTTAAATATTATCATAATGATAGGTCTTTTTCAACCTGGACAGTAGCCCCCACACGAATATTTCATCTCGACCTATGCCGGGATTAAACCCTGACCTTTCAGGTTAGCGATCAAGTGTCTGGATGTAAATTTGCATTCACGGAACTGTAGTATCTTCATCTCGTTTTCTGTTACGTTGATTTATCATTTGAATGTGTTCATTCGATGGATTGACCTATTTTATATTTTTATAAAAACAGTACAACAAAGTTGATAGTTGTGTTACTGTATAAATGGTCCGGGATGTCATACATCAAAGGTTCCTACTCGAAACTGATCAAATGAAACAAAAATGACTTTAGCTTATTCGCTTATTATTATTTGTTATATAAGTTGGTAATAAAAGGCTTTTCAATATCAGAATATTTTTAAAAGTTGACTACAAACTGACTTAGATAATGAGCGACACACAATATTAGTCTTGACTACGGATTACATTGTTATTAAAATTATACCCCTTTGACCACCTGTTGATTCTTTAGATCAATGCTGCACGTGCCAGATGAAGAAGATGTGATGCGAATTTTATTTTGTTACGGAACGAATTCTGTGTATTTAACGTTAGAAAAGCAGTTTTGATAAAGGTAAGATATTGAAAACATCTCTGAACCTTTTTGAGACTTTTGTCTAATAAAATTTCTCATTCATTCATTCACTATTATAACAAATTCAGTAATATTTTCAATTTCACAAAAGCATAGTCCGAAACAGTCTGTACTTCTTCGTTCATAGCCCGAAGCGTGCTTAACTTATTCTTCCTAATTGTTGTCAGTTCATTTTCATTTATTTATTCAGTCACTAATACAGTCATTCTTTATTCATTCATTCATTCATTTATTCAATTGGATTTTTGTATTTAAATAAAGTGTCACCAACATGAAGTAAGCCATTGTCAATGCTGGTCGAGACGCTGCTCTGCATCTTCACAATGTCAAGCTCTTACGAATTGTCTTAAATGATTGGTGCTGTGAGCCCTCTTTGATAATTCTGTTCCCCTACACATCCCCTCCTCCCAATTATTTCTTAAAACAAACAATTGCCCAGAAATTCAATCCGAAAATATCCAAACTCTTGACTGGAAAATGTCTTGAAATAGAGTATGTTCATGTTTATATTATTATCACAGTAAACACATTCGTAGACCAACATTACTATTTTGAACCTTACATTTATAGAAAAATAATCCGTAAAATTCGGTTTTACCAATGAATCTGCAAAGACAGTACTTCGAATAATACAGTGGTTGTACAAAAAATATTTTTAGTTGCACATATACAGTGTTATTGCTATTCGCCGTGAATGTGTGTTCGGTATACTACTGACGACATAATTTTGTCAGACATAAAGTGGGAATGATGAAAGAAAATCCATACAAAAGATCGAAATAACAAACTGTACAACATCAATGATTGATTAATACCACTAGAAATCACAGTTTGTATGCAATTTTTTCATGGTTTAAGGTCAAATTCAGGAAGACAAAATTATTCCGAATTTGACCTTAAGCCGCGAATGAAACAAACTGTACAATATGAATGATTGATTAATACCACTAGAAATCACTCTGAATTGAAAGTGACCCCCTTAACTTAACTCTTCCATCTACTCTGCTTATTACACTTTTTTTATAGGACAGTAGGCCACATCATTGTGAACTTTTGTTTTGGAAGAAAACTTGTGTATAAGAGATAAGTCAATTTAATCATATTTAAGTCATTTATTCACCTAACTTTTTGCAAAGTTAATTAAATTCATTTCCATCTGTCTGATGAGGATTTTTTTTTATCCGAAACCCACCTAACTAGAATGATAGGAGCTCTTTTTGATTCAACTTCAATTGATTTGTTTTATTTGATTGACAGTGATATGGTTGGTGATGAATAATGCTTAATTGCGTGGTTTTGAAAGAAAAGTCAGGAAAAACTAATTACCAATAGGCAAGTTATGTTATGTTTTTTAAATGTAACTATGTTCCCCTGTCAATGACTTTAGAAAAAGAGCGTCTAGTCGATCGGATGAATCCCCGTATGATGCAGGCTTTGTACAGTCCAGTTCCCTATTTAAGGATATAAATCGGAAAATCGATGGCACTGTCATGGCAAAAACACTTCTGTTGCGAATTGCAGTATTACTATAAAAATATATTTCATTTTGTTTCATTTTTGTGGTGATATGGAATGGATGTTTGAAACTATATGTTTTAAAGAAATTATGTTAACTGAATGTCACAGTTTTACGGAAGGTAAGCTAACTACACATATCTATACTTTTGAAGTTCTTCCAAAAGCATATGTCTTTGAGTGCAGTATTACCATAAATATATTTTATTTCATTTCAATTTTGCGGTGATATGGAATAGATGACTGTATGTTTTAAAAAAATTATGTTTACTGAATGTCACAGTTTTACAGAAGGTAAGCAAACTACACACATATCTGTACTTTTGAAGTATTTCCAAAAGCATTTGTCTTCGAATGTTTTTTTGTACGACAGTCTAACGACTTCAACCAATCATAGCATGTCCTATAGAACCCGTTTTTGATACATATAACAAAAGCTGTATTGGAATTGCTAATTTGTTTGCGAATACATAATGGGAAGACACTTCCTTTTACACGTATGACTATATTGTCCTGTAAATCTGCAATGGAATTAGCTGCTATTTAGGGGTATACATTTTGGCCATCACATGACAAGATAGACTTTCGTACACACGTATTGAGCCTCTATACTTCCATCATACACGACGCATAGCAGCTCTACATGCTATGATTTTTACAGATTTTTTATTTATACCCACAGTATTATTCATCTATTAAAGCTGTGATGGCATTTACAACTATGTGGGTGTATATTAAATGTGTTACCTCTCGACATGTGACACACTAATGTCTAATGTTTGGTATTGAATGGTTTTGTAGATGATGGTTAAAAAAGAATAGTTATAGATAATAGTTAAGAAGAGTAGTTATAGATACTGGTGACGAAGAATAATTATAGATACTGGTTAAGAAGAATATTTATAGTTAATGGTTTACAAGAATAGTTATAGTTAATGGTTTACAAGAATACTTACAGTTAATGGTTTACACGAATAGTTATATTTAATGGTTTAGAAGAATAGTTATTGTTAATGGTTTAGAAGAATAGTTATAGCTAATGGTTTACAAGAATAGTTATAGTTAATGGTTTACAAGAATAGTTATACATTATGGTTTAGAAGAATAGTTATAGTTAACGGTTAAGAGGAATAATTATAGATAATGGTTAAGACGAATAGTTATAGACAACGATTCAGAAGAATTATTGTATATATAATGGCTAAGGTAGACGGTAAGCGAGTTTTGTTTTAGACTAATGAAGCGTTGTGTTTCTTCTTTGCAGGTTAAGGTGGAACAGAAGATGAAAATTACATCTCATATTATACTGACTTTATCTGATACAAAACACAAACATTCTATACGTAGCTATATAAATATATGTAATGGTTGTCAAATGCTACACTGTTTTATTGTCATTGTGAGATATTTCTTATTATTTTATATTGAAAGGCCTTGACCAACTAGCAGATTCAGGTATTTTCTAATGAGTTCTTTTGTGACTAGCTGCTTTCAACTAAAACCTTATTTCTATTCCTAATTTCTATTCCAAGAGTACTGCAATTTTAAGTAAGATTTATTGGCGTTTGATTGTGAAGTATTGTAAACCGTTTAATTTGTCATGCATAGACTTAGGTATTGTTCGCACAACTGTGAAATATCTTGGTATGGTATATCAAACAGTCAATATCTAAATGTCCAATATTGTATTACTCTGTGGTATACCCAGAGATGTCTGGCAGGTGTCCTTTGGCTTACATGTTAGTTGTTTAAAGAGCTTTAAAGACTCCTATTTAAATCGAGAAAACTATTCTCAAGGAAACATTATATCAAATATTAATTGATTGGCAATTGAACATATTCTAATATGTGTTAATATTTGCGCATTTCAAGGTTAGATATTGCTATTAAGTATTTCTATGCTCCTCTATACACGAATGAAAACATTCAAAAAACCAAGTCTACCTAGAAGAGACGTTTAATAATTTAACAAGTAGCTAATTTTTGTTTTCTGGCAGGCTAGTTATTGAAACTGTGAAATATTCAATATCACTTTCATTTACATTACCACATCAGTTATAGGCAATCAACCCCCATATCTAAAAACTAACTGTCCTGGTGAGGATAGTGTATCAGAAAATCATGCCAACAGCGTAAGACTAGCTCGGATATGAGTAAGTTAAGTTCATACCGCACGAAAAACTAATGTTTGACGTTATCATTATTTGTATTTGTCATAAAAGCTACTAATGATCACATTTAATTTATTTTGCAGTGCATTCTAATTCCTTCATTCTATGAATCCTGTCTGAAATATTAATATTTGAGTCGGTTTAATGTATGTGTCTGTATGAATTGTAAATATCTGGTTATTAACAACCTGATTTACTACAGCATGTCAAAATGTTATACATTGTAATAATCCAGCTCCGTTTGAAGAGACATAAAATAAACATTAACTATGAAAACTGATATTATTTATCCATTTTACAGGGCGCTAAACAAATCAATGTAAAATTTTATCAGCTGATGGGGCCGCGTGACATAATTCAATGTATAGTCTATGGAAAAAAATCCATGTTCTGACCTAATTTGGACTTTAAAAAAAAAAAAAAAAAAAAAAAAAATGTAAAAAATTATTTTCTGTTCTATGGCAGATATTTGAGTTCTGTTTTTTCTGACATGTCCAGATAGTCCATGTGAATATTGGTGCAAAATTTCAGCATTGTAGCTTTGTAAGTTTTGACGCAAAAAATTTATTTGTCTTTGAGCACTTCTTGTGCACCAATATGCAGACTGCATATAGCTAGTTTGAAAACTTACAGATTTGGATTTGATT
Source organism: Lottia gigantea (assembly GCF_000327385.1). Lineage (NCBI taxonomy): Eukaryota > Metazoa > Mollusca > Gastropoda > Lottiidae > Lottia > Lottia gigantea. The sequence goes on from NW_008709508.1 coordinate 37,158, forward strand.
TCTTGTGTTTTTTGAAGTCCTTGGGGTCTAATTAGTAGGAAAAGATCAAAACTTGAGCCAAAAGTTTGTATTTGAAAAGTTATCTATAGGCCATATTTGCCTCTATGGCCAATATGCATTAAAAATGTAAAAAATTATTTTCTGTACTATGGCAGATATTTGAGTTCTGTTTTTTCTGACATGTGCAGATAGTCCATGTGAATATTGGTGCAAAATTTCAGCATTGTAGCTTTGTAAGTTTTGACGCAAAAAATTTATTTGTCTTTGAGCACTTCTTGTGCACCAATATGCAGACTGCATATAGCTAGTTTGAAAACTTACAGATTTGGATTTGATTTCTTGTGTTTTTTGAAGTCCTTGGGGTCTAATTAGTAGGAAAAGATCAAAACTTGAGCCAAAAGTTTGTATTTGAGAAAGTTGTCTATAGGCCATATTTGCCTCTATGGCCAATATGCATTGAAAATGTAAAAAATTATTTTCTGTTCTATGGCAGATATTTGAGTTCTGTTTTTTCTGACATGTCCAGATAGTCCATGTGAACATTGGTGCAAAATTTCAGCATTGTAGCTTTGTAAGTTTTGACGCAAAAAATTTATTTGTCTTTGAGCACTTCTTGTGCACCAATATGCAGACTGCATATAGCCAGTTGAAAACTTACAGATTGG
>NW_008709509.1:0-2712 GCF_000327385.1 Lottia gigantea
TTTTGCAGCTCCGTCAAATCGTGCCCTCTTGATCAGTGTGCTGATCAAGTAATACCTTCACTGACAGATGATAAATAAATCCTTTGAAACTGGCGTTGTTGCGGCCTTTGATAAAGAAACCTCGATTCAAAAATTATCAATTATTTTAGACAAGTTTCTAACCTATCTTTTAATTTTGAAAAAACTGCATTTGCTTGCTTGGTGACATACTTAAGTGAGAATTCCCTCTACACTAAATGTCAATCAGCATATCGACCACACTACGGCACAGAGACTGCCTTACTGCGCGTACATAATGATATTGTATCAGTACTAGACCTTAGCGCGGTATTCGACACGTTGAATCATCAAATTCTACTTCAGCGCTTAAAAGATCGATTTCACATCATATTTAAGTAACAGAAGCCAATCTGTCAGTATCGGCAACAGGCATGTCGTCAGAGAGAGTTTTTTTTTATGCCGAGGCGTTCCTGAAGGCTCGGTCCCGAGACCAGTTCTGTTTACTCTATACGCATGCTTACTAACCTGAAGTTCTGGGGTTCAATCCCGGCATATGTCGAGATAGTAACTTCTTGCAGACAAAGATAGTCTGCTCAGTTTGACTTCTCACTCAGTGTTCAGTGCCTGGTTGTTGCTCAGTAATTCCTGGTAGGCAACATGGTAATCTCAGTTATCACAATACCGAAGGAAAAATGGATCAAGCTGTTGAAACTGAAATATGAATCAAAAGTCTAAAGTAGCCAAATAGCTATAATTGGTTGATAGACTGGTCTCCTTTGGAAGCCTAGATTTGCAGTAACCAGTTCTAACTCAATTCATTGGTCAAATAAGCACCACATCTAGTTCTGGGCCCAGTAGGGCCTAATTGACCTGTAATTGATACTTCAGCCTTTGGATGGAAAAACAAAAATACCTATTCCTAGCATCATCGAATGTAACGATATCCCAAACGCTCGGAAAGAGATCCCTACTCCTGAAGTTTGCCTTCATCATCCTCATTTAAATGGTGTCGTAATTCCACCCATCAACAAAGATGCCAAAATTCTACTTCTCATCGTCAGAGATTTGGTTGATGCTCATCACGTCCTGGAACAACGGATAGGTCCACCAAACTCCCCATTTGCTCAGAAATTAAGTTTAGGATGGGTTGTGATAGGCCATGTGTGTCTTGGAAACATTCATCCAACTTCTCATGTCAGTGTTAATAAAACATACATCAATAAATCTGGTAGACCCTCTTTGTTTCAACCCTGCGAGAGCAGCTTCTCCTTTAAGGAGAAATTCCAATTTCAAACAAATAACAATATATTTCAACTCACAAAGGATGATGACAAAGTCGGTCATTCTCAAGAAGATAAAGAGTTCATAAAGCTCAGTCGGTAATTGGGTATCACCACTGCCTTTCAGTGGACCAAGGTTACCCGACAATAGGGGTCAAGCTCTTCGTCGCACTAGAATTCTTTGCAACAGTCTCACAAAAAACAAAGAAAAACGCAATCATTTCTTCACCTTCATGCAAGGGATTCTCGATAAAGGGCATGCAGAGGTAGCACCACCACTCGTCCATGGCGAGGAGGCTTGGTATTTGCCCATCTTTGGTGTCTACCACCCTAAAAAGCCAGGTAAGATTAGAGTTGTTTTCGATTCTTCTGCAAAACAAAATGGCCTTTCTCTTAACGACGTTTTACCTACCGGTGCGGATCTCACTAATAACCTTTTTGGTGTATTGATGCGCTACAGAAAAAACCCTATAGCCATAACCGCTGACATTCAACAAATGTTTCACTGTTTCTACGTCAAAGAATCACATCGCAATTTTCTTAAATTCTTTTGGTACAAAGACAACGATTCAAGAAATGACATTATTGAATACCGAATGTGCGTCATACAGCCAAATGTGCCGAAGTTGTCTACGGTTCAGACATGAAATCCTTCGTAGACCGAGATTTCTATGGACGACGGCCTCACGTCCCTTCCCAATGAAGACATGGCTATCGACCTTATGCAACAGACGCAACAAGCCTTGAAAATTCATGGCAATCTAAGACTTCATAAAATTGCCTCAAACAGTCGCAAAGTCATGCAAGCCTTCCCCTCCGAGGATTTAGGCATTGGCTTAGATTTAGCCTTAAGAAATGATGCCCTCATCCAAAGAAGTCTCGGTATGAGTTGGAACATCATAGACGATGTGTTCACTTTCAAGGTTTCTGCTGACATAAAGCCCTTTACTCGTCGTGGAATTCTTTCTACTGTCAACAGTTTGTTTGATCCTATTGGATTCGCAGCACCATTAAAGGCAAACTCTTACTCAGAAATCTGATTTCTAATTCAGAGGACTGGGATACCCTCTTCCGGTGGACCAGAAAAATCACTGGGAGACTTGGCGCAACTCACTTCAAAATCTAGAGAAAGTGCACATAAAACGAATGTATACCTTTCCCTTTCCAGAAATTTCTAAACAAGAAATTCACATTTGTTATGACGCCTCCAAAACCGCAATTGCTGCAGTTGCTTATCTCAAATCCTTTAAGCAAGATGGTTCGGCTCAACTAGGTTTCATTTTGGGTAAGGCTAAGGTAGCTCCTGCCCACGGTCACACCATTCCCCGTTTAGAATTGTGTGCTGCCGTGTTAGCTGTGGAAGTAGCAGATATAGTTCAGGAACAATTAGACATTGACACTAATTGTGTATATTTATATTCCGATAGCAAGG
>NW_008709510.1:0-1773 GCF_000327385.1 Lottia gigantea
ATCAGAACAGAGAGAGACTAATATTAAACTAAGAGAGGTGGAATTATTACAACAAACACAAATACAAGAGGTAGGTATTCAATATACAACACAATGATTTAACTCTATTACTATCAGAACAGAGAGAGACTAATATTAAACTAAGAGAGGTGGAATTATTACAACAAACACAAATACAAGAGGTAGATATTCAATATACAACAGAATGATTTAACTCTATTACTATCAGAACAGAGAGAGACTAATATTAAACTAAGAGAGGTGGAATTATTACAACAAACACAAATACAAGAGGTAGGTATTCAATATACAACAGAATGATTTAACTCTATTACTATCAGAACAGAGACAGACTAATATTAAACTAAGAGAGGTTAAATTATTACAACAAACACAAATACAAGAGGTAAGTATTCAATATACAACAGAATGATTTAACTCTATTACTATCAGAACAGAGAGAGACTAATATTAAACTAAGGGAGGTGAAATTATTACAACAAACACAAATACAAGAGGTAGGTATTCAATATACAACAGAATGATTTAACTCTATTACTATCAGAACAGAGGGAGACTAATATTAAACTAAGAGAGGTGAAATTATTACAACAAACACAAATACAAGAGGTAGGTATTCAATATACAACAGAATGATTTAACTCTATTACTATCAGAACAGAGAGAGACTAATATTAAACTAAGGGAGGTGAAATTATTACAACAAACACAAATACAAGAGGTAGGTATTCAATATACAAGAGAATGATTTAACTCTATTACTATCAGAACAGAGGGAGACTAATATTAAACTAAGAGAGGTTAGATTATTACAACAAACACAAATACAAGAGGTAGGTATTCAATATACAACAGAATGATTTAACTCTATTACTATCAGAACAGAGAGAGACTAATATTAAACTAAGGGAGGTGAAATTATTACAACAAACACAAATACAAGAGGTAGGTATTCAATATACAACAGAATGATTTAACTCTATTACTAACAGAACAGAGAGAGACTAATATTAAACTAAGAGAGGTGAAATTATTACAACAAACACAAATACAAGAGGTAAGTATTCAATATACAACAGAATGATTTAACTCTATTACTATCAAAACAGAGAGAGACTAATATTAAACTAAGAGACGTGAAATTATTACAACAAACACAAATACAAGAGGTAAGTATTCAATATACAACAGAATGATTTAACTCTATTACTAACAGAACAGAGAGAGACTAATATTAAACTCAGAGACGTGAAATTATTACAACAAACACAAATACAAGAGGTAAGTATTCAATATACAACACAATGATTTAACTCTATTACTATCAGAACAGAGAGAGACTAATATTAAACTGAGAGAGGTGGAATTATTACAACAAACACAAATACAAGAGGTAGGTATTCAATATACAACAGAATGATTTAACTCTATTACTATCAGAACAGAGAGAGACTAATATTAAACTAAGGGAGGTTAAATTATTACAACAAACACAAATACAAGAGGTAGATATTCAATATACAACAGAATGATTTAACTCTATTACTATCAGAACAGAGAGAGACTAATATTAAACTAAGGGAGGTTAAATTATTACAACAAACACAAATACAAGAGGTAGGTATTCAATATACAACAGAATGATTTAACTCTATTACTATCAGAACAGAGAGAGACTGATATTAAACTAAGAGAGGTTAAATTATTACAACAAACACAAATACAAGAGGTAGGTATTCAATATACAAGAGA
>NW_008709510.1:8471-9397 GCF_000327385.1 Lottia gigantea
TTCTAGATACAAGTCAATAATTAGGCTCACAATGTAACTTTAGAATTATGTCAAGTTTGGTTTCTATTGTCGTTACTTGCCCTTTTCTTGATATAGATCTACAGTGTCTGGTAGTTCGTTGAGTAACTGTTAGCAACAAGGTTAGGCAAAACTTTCCCTTGATTGTTGACTAAGGTATGACAGCCAACAACAAACTCTCCTGATTTTACATAAACTAGCTTAGTTAAGACCCTGGGATATCCTAGAAACAGTGTTAGAAGTTAAGACCCTGGGATATCCTAGAAACAGTGTTTGAAGTTAAGACCCTAGGATATCCTAGAAACAGTGTTAAAAGTTAAGACCCTGGGATATCCTAGAAACAGTGTTAAAAGTTAAGACCCTAGGATATCTTAGAAACAGTGTTTGAAGTTAAGAACCTAGGATATCCTAGAAACAATGTCAGAAGTTACGACCCTAGGATATCCTAGAAACAGTGTTAGAAGTTAAGACCCTAGGATATCCTACAATCAGTGTTAAAAGTTAAGACCCTAGGATATCCTAGAAACAGTGTTTGAAGTTAAGACCCTAGGATATCCTAGAAACAATGTTAAAAGTTGAGACCCTAGGATATCCTAGAAACAGTGCTAAAAGTTAAGACCCTGGGATATCCTAGAAACAGTGTTAGCAGTTAAGACCCTGGGATATCCTAAAAACAGTGTTAGCAGTTAAGACCCTAGGATATCCTACAATCAGAGTTAAAAGTTAAAACCCTAGGATATCCTAGAAACAGTGTTAGAAGTTAAGGCCCTAAGATATCCTAGAAACAGTGTTAGAGGTTAAGACCCTGGGATATCCAAGAAACAGTGTTAGCAGTTAAGACCCTGGGATATCCTACAATCAGTGTTAAAAGTTAAGACCCTAGAATATCCTAGAAACAGTGTTAGAGA
>NW_008709511.1:0-1684 GCF_000327385.1 Lottia gigantea
ATCATATCTTAGTCTCAGAAATAGGAATTTTTTAGCTAAGCTAATCAGTAATAGTGTCACAGCTCACTGTCAAAATTTGAGTCTTCAAATCCATGTGTGTTCAGAATTATCTACGTTTAAAAGTTAAAATGACGACTCGTCTTTTCTTGAGACTCTGTGATATATAGAAAAGACATCAATAGAAATAGGAAAAGAAATTCCTAGTTTGAGATATTTTTAAAGGAATTTGTGATTTTGGTACATTTCTAGTATTTCTGAAGACTATTTACATATATTCAAGACCCAAATCAACCAAGCCAAGGACCATGTATAGTGTATCGTTGTATTTTTAAAGGAATTATGTGATTTTCGTACATTTTTAGTATTTCTGAAGACTATTAACATATATTCAAGACTCAAATCAAACCCTTTTAAGACCTATTATTGGTTCTCAACCAATTTAAATAAAAAGTCTATTTCATTTCATTAGCCCAATCAGGTACAGTACGAAAAGATACTCCATTTTATAATTGCAGGAACGAGAACAGTTAGAAAGAGATGAAGCGCTAGAAGCGTCGAAGAAACCGTCTAAAAGTGGAAGAGGAAAAACTAAAACAATGGCTATTGAAACTAAACCTTCACCACATGGTATTCGTGTTGTACCACGTGTTGATTCAGCCATTAAAACCAAAGCGGCCAAAGCTGATCAAGCCAAAAAACGAAAGGTTAGATTGTAATTTTTGATATTTTGAAAAAATTTTGTATGATTTTGTCATTTTTGATACGCACTATCAAAGCGCGTCTTTGTTTTCTGTCTTTTCTGTTGTGTTTTTATCTATTTAACAGAAAATCGTTTTTGCGTTTGACCTTCCCCCCTTCTTCATTCCATTCTACCTAAACCACTATCTGATTGGTCAGATTTAAATAGCACTAATTTCATTTCCACACCCCCAAAACGAAATGTAGTGGGCTTAGTTTAATATATGGGTTAATAAGACCATGTTGAAACCTGTATTCGGGATACGATGGTTAGAGATGGTCATATCTTGTAAAGGGTGCAAATAACCATTACCTTCTTGATATTAGTAATAGCTATCAACCACAGAAGTGCTGGTGGAGGTATCAGAATTTTTCTAACCTTGAGGAGGATTCGAACCAACATTACTTAAAACATAAAACTCTATGATTTCTTTTCATTTGTTTTCCCTAATTACCCACTGCATGGCATTGTTCGTAAGATGTAAAACTCCATTCATTTCTCTGTCTATTTCACAGGAAAAGAAAGAATTAAATTTTGATATAGATGACGATATCAAGAAGGAACCGGAAGAGGCAGAAGAAAAAGAAAAGAAAAGTTTAGCAGAAAGATTAAACATTAATAAGAAAAAAATATTCAAAAAAGAGAAAGATCCAAATAGTATGTATCTGCTTGTGATATGAAGGTCACGATATGATATGTATCACGATACAAGGGTTACAATACGTATTGTGATGCAATGGTCACGATACAAGGGTTACAATATGTATTGTGATACAATGGTCATGATACAAGGGTTACAATATGTATTGTGATACAATGGTCATGATACAAGGGTTACAATATGTATTGTGATACAATGGTCATGATACAAGGGTTACAATATGTATTGTGATACAATGGTCATGATACAAGGGTTACAATATGTATTGTGATACAATGGTCATG
>NW_008709511.1:8181-9188 GCF_000327385.1 Lottia gigantea
TCTTTACAAGAACCACAGACGTCTGATTGAAAATTAGAATGATGTAAATTGATGCTATCAGTGTCCCTGATACACATAAAAAATTTAGAAAACCTCTTTACAATCTCTTTAACAAGAACCACAGACGTCTGATTGAAAATTAGAATGATGTAAATTGATGCTATCAGTGTCCCTGATACACGTAAAAAATGTAGAAAACCTCTTTACAATCTCTTTAACAAGAACCACAGACGTCTGATTGAAAATTAGAATGGTGTAAATTGATGCTATTTAATTGTAAATCAAAGATCTGAAAAACTCTAGAAAAAGTTTGTAGCCATTATAACTGTAATTTATTTCTATACATGATTATTCATTCATTCCTTCCTTGAATTTATCACGTGTTGTAAAAAAACTGCCAAACCATCAGAAACTTTAGAACTATGCCGTTAGTGCTATCAGTGTCTCCAATACACAAAAAGATCTGCCGATACTCACTTGTAACAGTGATTCTGATTGGTGGTAGAGTGTAACATGATTATTGAGAAACTATGTATAGTTCTTGCATGGAAATAACACACACGAACGTAGTTCACAACCATTTTGAATCTCTTTCTCAACTTGATAATTCACATTTAAAGTCATTTCTAAAACTAAAAATATGATTTGAAATATAACCTTGTTAATAATTGGACTTATTAAGTCGAGGAAGAATTCAAAATGGTGGTCAACTACGTTCGTGTGTTATTTCTATGTAAGAACCATATGTAGTTTTGTATGACAAATCATATCAAATTTAAAATAGGAATGGTGTAAATTGATGCTATCTGTTGCTTTAACAGAACCCAAGCGTGGTATAAATCGTGTTAGATTACAATGTAGAACGACAAAACAATAAAAAAACGGAAGGAAATGATTGCGAATGCTCCAAATCAAACCCCGAATAATTTAGTGCTGTTTATCTTTAGTTCTAGTTCATTTCTTACCATTGTAAATATTCATTATAATTCATTTTTTATCATGATATT
>NW_008709512.1:0-1494 GCF_000327385.1 Lottia gigantea
TATGATAAAGTCAACATTAGTTTTTCATGCGGTATGAACTTCGCATTATTAACTGATATCCGAGTTAGTCTTATGCTGTTGGCATGATTTTCTGATACACTATCCTCACTGGGACAGTTAGTTTTTAGATATGGGGGTTGATTGCCTGATGTGGTAATGTAAATGATAGTGATATTGAATATTGCATAGTTTCAATAACTATTTAGCCTGCCAGAAAACAAAAATTAGCTACTTGTTAATTTATTAAACGTCTCTTCTAGGTAGACTTGGCATTTTGAATTTGTATTCGTGTAAAGAGGAGCATAGGAATACTTAATAGCAATATCTGATCTTGAAATGCGAAAATATAAACACAGAATATTTTCAATTGCCAATCAATTATAAATGTGGGATATTTCCTTGAGAATAGTTTTCTCGATCCAAAATGGGAGTCTTTAAAGCTCTTTAAACAACTAACGTGTAAGCCAAAGGACATCTGCCAGACATCTCAGGGTATACCACAGAGTAATACATTATTGTACATTTAGATATTGACTGTTTGATATACCATATCAAGATATTTCATAGTTGTATAGACATACGAACGTGCGAACAATACCTAAGTCTATGCATGACAAATTAAAAGGTTTACAATACTTCACAATCAAACGCCAATAAATCTTACTTAAAATTGCAGTACTCTTGGAATCGAAATATGGTTTTAGTTGAAAGTAGCTAGTCACAAAAGAACTCGTTAGAAAATATACGGAAATCTAACCAAAAATCTAATTCACCATTATCGTCCACAAGACGAAAATCACAACAAATTTTCTACAAACGCAATCTAAAAGACCTGAATCTGCTAGTTGGTCAAGGCCTTTCAATACAAAATAATAAGAAATATCTAACAATGACAATAAAACAGTCTGGTAATAACGATCTAGCATTTGAGAACCATTACATATTTTTTGAGGTAGCTACGTATAGAATGTTTGTGTTTTGCATCAGATAAAGTCAGTATAATATAAGATGTAATTTTTTTATCTTCTGTTCCACTTTAACCTGCAAACAAGAAACAAAACGCTTCATTAGTCTAAAACAAAACTCGCTTACCGTCTTACTTAACCATTATATACAATAATTCTTCTGAATCGTTGTCTATAACTATTCGTCTTAACCATTATCTATAATTATTCCTCTTAACCGTTAACTATAACTATTCTTCTAAACCATCATCTATAACTATTCTTCTTAAGCATTAACTATAACTATTCTTCTAAACCATCATCTATAACTATTCTTGTAAACCATTAACTATAACTATTCTTGTAAACCATTAACTATAATCACCCTTGTAAACCATTAACTATAACTATTCTTCTAAACCATTAACTATAACTATTCTTCTTAACCATTAACAATAACTATTCTTCTAAACCGTTAAATATAACTATTCATGTAAACCATTACCTATAACTATTGGTGTAAACCATTAACTATAACTATTCTTGTAAA
>NW_008709512.1:1544-1840 GCF_000327385.1 Lottia gigantea
TTTGCATAAAGAATAAATGACTTAAATATGATTAAATTGACTTATCTTTTATAAAACTGTATTTGTTCAATACACAGGTTTGCTTACAAAACAAAAGTTCACAATTATGTGGCCTACTGTCCTATAAAAAAGTGTAATTTTTTTATAAGCAGAGTTTAAGGAGAGTTGAGGGAAGGGGGTCACTTTCAATTTCGAGTGATTTCTAGTGGTATTAATCAATTATTCATATTTTACATTTTGTATGCCCTCATCATTCATGGTTTAAGGTAAATAATTTTGTCTTCCCGAATTTGACC
>NW_008709512.1:1890-3002 GCF_000327385.1 Lottia gigantea
GAACCATTACATATTTTTTGAGGTAGCTACGTATAGAATGTTTGTGTTTTGCATCAGATAAAGTCAGTATAATATAAGATGTAATTTTTTTATCTTCTGTTCCACTTTAACCTGCAAACAAGAAACAAAACGCTTCATTAGTCTAAAACAAAACTCGCTTACCGTCTTACTTAACCATTATATACAATAATTCTTCTGAATCGTTGTCTATAACTATTCGTCTTAACCATTATCTATAATTATTCCTCTTAACCGTTAACTATAACTATTCTTCTAAACCATCATCTATAACTATTCTTCTTAAGCATTAACTATAACTATTCTTCTAAACCATCATCTATAACTATTCTTGTAAACCATTAACTATAACTATTCTTGTAAACCATTAACTATAATCACCCTTGTAAACCATTAACTATAACTGTTCTTCTAAACCATTAACTATAACTATTCTTCTTAACCATTAACAATAACTATTCTTCTAAACCGTTAAATATAACTATTCATGTAAACCATTACCTATAACTATTGGTGTAAACCATTAACTATAACTATTCTTGTAAACCATTAACTATAACTATTCGTGTAAACCATTAACTATAACCATTCTTCTTAACCAGTATCTATAACTATTCTTAGTCACCAGTATCTATAACTACTCTTCGTCACCAGTATCTGTAACTACTCTTCGTCACCAGTATCTATATCTATAACTACTCTTCGTCACCAGTATCTATAACTACTATAGTCTATCTTGTCATGTGATGGCTAAAATGTATGCCCCTAAATAGCAGCTAATTCCATTGCAGATTTGCAGGACAATATAGTCCTTCGTGTAAAAGCAAGTGTCTTCCCATTATGTATTCGCCAACAAATTAGTAAATTCTAATACAGCTTTTGTTATAATATGTATCAAAAACGGGTTCTATAGGACATGCAATGATTGGCTGAAGTCAGTAGACTGTCGTAGAAAAAAAAAGACAAATGCTTTTGGAAATACTTCAAAAGTATAGATATGTTTTTGGCTTACCTTCTGTAAAACTGTGACATTCAGTAAACATAATTTCTTTAAACCATACAGTCATCTATTCCATATCAAAAATGAAATAAAA
>NW_008709512.1:9558-13744 GCF_000327385.1 Lottia gigantea
ACACGAATTTTACTGATCCCCCTAAATGTTTCATAGCTAGCTTGACTTTTCGCCTTAAAAAACTTCCCTGCTCCCTTTCTATATCACCAATATCTGCAATAGAAAAAAACAGGGAATAAGTATTCCATAGATTAACAAGGGCAAATGATGAACAGTTCTAGTATTTCTTACGACATTTTTACATGTATTCAATGTCAAAACCAAACCAAATTTAGTTATTTAAGAAAATTACCAGATATTTAAGATTCAAACTTATCTTCTTCACCCTTTTAGACCATAAAAACAACAATATCTGAAACCATACCCAACAGCATTATCCGACACCATAAAACAATAATATCTTTTTATCTCAATAAACCAAAAATTAGAACCCCAAGGACTTCAAAAAAACACAAGAAATCAAATCAAAATCTGTAAGTTTTCAAACTAGCTATATGCAGTCTGCATATTGGTGCACAAGAAGTGCTCAAAGACAAATAAATTATATTGCGTGAAAACATACAAAGCTACAATGCTGAAATCTTGCACCAATATTCACATGGACTATCCGGACATGTCAGAAAAAAACAGAACTCAAATATCTGCCATAGAACAGAAAATAATTTTTTTACATGTTTAATGCATATTAGCCATAGAGGCAAATATGGCCTATAGACAACTTTTTCAAATACAAACTTTTGACTCAAATATCGCCATAGAACAGAAAATAATTTTTGACAATTTTCATGCATATTGGCCATAGAGGCCAATTTTGTCAAATACACCAATTTAAATGAACAATTGCTCTTTTCTGACTAATAGAATTGGTGCACAAGGACTTAAAAAAAAAAATTCAAATTCAAATCAGTAACTTTTCAAAGTAGCTATTTGCAGTCTTCCAAATGCTGCACAAGAAGTGCTCAAATCTAAATAAATTTTTTGCCTGAAAAGTTACAAAGCTACAAAGTTGAATCTTGCTGGCAATCTGGCAAATATGGCCTATAGACAACTTTTTCAAATGCAAACTTTTGGCTCATGTTTTGATCTTTTCCTACTAATTAGACACCCTCTTCAAAAACCACAAGAAATCAAATCAAAATCTGTAAGTTTTCAAACTAGCTATATACAGTCTGCATATTGGTGCACAAGAATTGCTCAAAGACAAAAAAAATTTTTGAGTCAAAACTTACAAAGCTACAATGTTGAAATTTTGAAACAATATTCACATGGACTATCTGCACATGTGGGGAAAAAACGGAACTCAAATATCGCCATAGAACAGAAAATAATTGTTGACATAGAGGCCAATTTTGTCAAATAACCCAATTTGGATCAACTTTTGCTCTTTTCAGACTAATTAGATCCCGAGGACTTAAAAAAAAAACAAAAATTCAAATTAAAATCAGTAACTTTTCAAAGTAGCTATTTGCAGTCTTTACAATAGTTCACAAGAAGTGCTCAAATCTAAATTAATTTTTTTCTTCAAAAGTTACAAAGCTACAAAGCTGAAACTGCTGGCAATCTCCACATGGACTATCTGCACATGTGGGAAAAAAACAGAACTCTGTCATAGGTCAAGAAATAATTTTGGGCATTTTTCATGCATATAGGCCATAGGAGCCAAATATGGCCAATACCCAGTTTTTCCAAATAGACCAATTTCTTTCATGTTTTGGTCTTTTCCTACTAATTAGACTCAAAAAAAATCTAAATAAATATTTTTTCTTCAAAAGTTACAAAGCTACAAAGCTGAAACTTGCTGGCAATCTCCACATGGACTATCTGCACATGTGGGAAAAAAACAGAACTCTGTCATAGGTCAAGAAAAAAAAAACTAATTAAAATCTGTAAGTTTGAAAAGTAGCAATTTCTGGTCTGCACAATGGTAGTCAAAAAGTGCTCAAACACAAATAAATTTTTTGCTTGAAAAGTTACAGAGCTACAAGGCTGAAACTTGCTGGGAATATCCAAATGGACTATCTCTACATGTGGGAAAAAACAGAACTGCCATAGATCAAGAAATAAATTTGGTCAGTTTTCATGCAAATAGGCCATAGGGGTCAAAATTTAATATGGCCAATGACCAACTTTGCCAAATATGCCAATTTCTCTCATGTTTTGGTCTTTCCCTACTAATTGGACCCCAGGGAGTTCAAAAAACTCCAAAAAAACTAATTAAAATCTGTAAGTTTGAAAAGTAGCAATTTCTGGTCTGCAACATGGTAGTCAAAAAGTGCTCAAGCACAAATAAATTCTTTGCTTGAAAAGTTACAGAGCTACAAGGTTGAAACTTGCTGGGAATATCCAAATGGACTATCTCTACATGTGGGGGAAAAACAGAACTCAAATATCTGCCATAGATCAAGAAATAAATTTGGTCAGTTTTCATGCATATAGGCCATAGGGACCAAATATGGCCAATGACCAACTTTGCCAAATATGCCAATTTCTCTTATGTTTTGGTCTTTTCCTACTAATTGGACCCCAGGGAGTTCAAAAAACTCAAAAAAACTAATTAAATTCTGTAAGTTTGAAAAGTAGCAATTTCTGGTCTGCAAATGGTAGTCAAAAAGTGCTCAAGCACAAATAAATTCTTTGCTTGAAAAGTTACAGAGCTACAAGGTTGAAACTTGCTGGGAATATCCAAATGGACTATCTCTACATGTGGGGGATAAGCAGAACTCAAATATCTGCCATAGATCAAGAAATAAATTTGGTCAGTTTTCATGCAAATAGGCCATAGGGGTCAAAATTTAATATGGCCAATGACCAACTTTGCCAAATATGCCAATTTCTCTCATGTTTTGGTCTTTTCCTACTAATTGTACCACAGGGAGTTCAAAAAACTCCAAAAAAACTAATTAAAATCTGTAAGTTTGAAAAGTAGCAATTTCTGGTCTGCACAATGGTAGTCAAAAAGTGCTCAAGCACAAATAAATTCTTTGCTTGAAAAGTTACAGAACTACAAGGTTGAAACTTGCTGGGAATATCCAAATGGACTATCTCTACATGTGGCGAAAAAACAGAACTCAAATATCTGCCATAGATCAAGAAATAAATTTGGTCAGTTTTCATGCAAATAGGCTATAGGGGTCAAAATTTAATATGGCCAATGACCAACTTTGCCAAATATGCCAATTCCTCTCATGTTTTGGTCTTTTCCTACTAATTGGACCACAGGGAGTTCAAAAAACTCCAAAAAAACTAATTAAAATCTGTAAGTTTGAAAAGTAGCAATTTCTGGTCTGCACAATGGTAGTCAAAAAGTGCTCAAGCACAAATAAATTCTTTGCTTGAAAAGTTACAGAGCTACAAGGTTGAAACTTGCTGGGAATATCGAAATGGACTATCTCTACATGTGGCGAAAAAACAGAACTCAAATATCTGCCATAGATCAAGAAATAAATTTGGTCAGTTTTCATGCAAATAGGCCATAGGGGTCAAAATTTAATATGGCCAATGACCAACTTTGCCAAATATGCCAATTTCTCTCATGTTTTGGTCTTTTCCTACTAATTGGACCACAGGGAGTTCAAAAAACTCCAAAAAACTAATTAAAATCTGTAAGTTTGAAAAGTAGCAATTTCTGGTCTGCACAATGGTAGTCAAAAAGTGCTCAAGCAAAAATAAATTCTTTGCTTGAAAAGTTACAGAGCTACAAGGTTGAAACTTGCTGGGAATATCCAAATGGACTATCTCTACATGTGGGGAAAAAACAGAACTCAAATATCTGCCATAGATCAAGAAATAAATTTGGTCAGTTTTCATGCACGTAGGCCATAGGGACCAAATATGGCCAACGACCAACTTTGCCAAATATGCCAATTTCTCTCATTTTTTGGTCTTTCCCTACTAATTGGACCCCAGGGAGTTCAAAAAACTCAAAAAAACTAATTAAAATCTGTAAGTTTGAAAAGTAGCAATTTCTGGTCTGCACAATGGTAGTCAAAAAGTGCTCAAACACAAATAAATTTTTTGCTTGAAAAGTTACAGAGCTACAAGGCTGAAACTTGCTGGGAATATCCAAATGGACTATCTCTACATATGGGAAAAAACAGAACTCAAATATCTGCCATAGATCAAGAAATAAATTTGGTCAGTTTTCATGCATATAGGCCATAGGGACCAAATATGGCCAATGACCAACTTTGCCAAATATGCCAATTTCTCTCATGTTTTGGTCTTTTCCTACTAATGGACCACAGGG
>NW_008709512.1:18131-21459 GCF_000327385.1 Lottia gigantea
TGGGGAAAAAACAGAACTCAAATATCTGCCATAGATCAAGAAATAAATTTGGTCAGTTTTCATGCATATAGGCCATAGGGACCAAATATGGCTAATGACCAACTTTGCCAAATATGCCAATTTCTCTTATGTTTTGGTCTTTTCCTACTAATTGGACCACAGGGAGTTCAAAAAACTCAAAAAAACTAATTAAAATCTGTAAGTTTGAAAAGTAGCAATTTCTGGTTTGCACAATGGTAGTCAAAAAGTGCTCAAACACAAATAATTTTTTTGCTTGAAAAGTTACAGAGCTACAAGGCTGAAACTTGCTGGGAATATCCAAATGGACTATCTCTACATGTGGGAAAAAACAAGAACTCAAATATCTGCCATAGATCAAGAAATAAATTGGTCAGTTTTCATGCATATAGGCCATAGGGACCAAATATGGCCAATGACCAACTTTGCCAAATATGCCAATTTCTCTCATGTTATGGTCTTTTCCTACTAATTGGACCCCAGGGAGTTCAAAAAACTCAAAAAAACTAATTAAAATCTGTAAGTTTGAAAAGTAGCAATTTCTGGTCTGCACAATGGTAGTCAAAAAGTTCTCAAACACAAATAAATTTTTTGCTTGTAAAGTTACAGAGTTACAAGGCTGAAACTTGCTGGGAATAACCAAATGGACTACCTCTACATGTGGGAAAAAACAGAACTCAAATATCTGCCATAGATCAAGAAATAAATTTGGTCAGTTTTCATGCATATAGGCCATAGGGACCAAATATGGCTAATGACCAACTTTGCCAAATATGCCAATTTCTCTTATGTTTTGGTCTTTTCCTACTAATTGGACCACAGGGAGTTCAAAAAACTCAAAAAAACTAATTAAAATCTGTAAGTTTGAAAAGTAGCAATTTCTGGTCTGCACAATGGTAGTCAAAAAGTGCTCAAACACAAATAAATTTTTTGCTTGAAAAGTTACAGAGCTACAAGGCTGAAACTTGCTGGGAATATCCAAATGGACTATCTCTACATATGGGAAAAAACAGAACTCAAATATCTGCCATAGATCAAGAAATAAATTTGGTCAGTTTTCATGCATATAGGCCATAGGGACCAAATATGGCCAATGACCAACTTTGCCAAATATGCCAATTTCTCTCATGTTTTGGTCTTTTCCTACTAATTGGACCACAGGGAGTTCAAAAAACTCAAAAAAACTAATTAAAATCTGTAAGTTTGAAAAGTAGCAATTTCTGGTCTGCACAATGGTAGTCAAAAAGTGCTCAAACACAAATAAATTTTTTGCTTGAAAGTTTACAGAGCTACAAGGCTGAAACTTGCTGGGAATATCCAAATGGACTATCTCTACATGTGGGAACAAACAGAACTCAAATATCGGCCATAGATCAAGAAATAAATTTGGTCAGTTTTCATGCATATAGGCCATAGGGACCAAATATGGCCAATGACCAACTTTGCCAAATATGCCAATTTCTCTCATGTTATGGTCTTTTCCTACTAATTGGACCCCAGGGAGTTCAAAAAACTCAAAAAAACTAATTAAAATCTGTAAGTTTGAAAAGTAGCAATTTCTGGTCTGCACAATGGTAGTCAAAAAGTTCTCAAACACAAATAAATTTTTTGCTTGTAAAGTTACAGAGTTACAAGGCTGAAACTTGCTGGGAATAACCAAATGGACTACCTCTACATGTGGGAAAAAACAGAACTCAAATATCTGCCATAGATCAAGAAATAAATTTGGTCAGTTTTCATGCATATAGGCCATAGGGACCAAATATGGCTAATGACCAACTTTGCCAAATATGCCAATTTCTCTTATGTTTTGGTCTTTTCCTACTAATTGGACCACAGGGAGTTCAAAAAACTCAAAAAAACTAATTAAAATCTGTAAGTTTGAAAAGTAGCAATTTCTGGTCTGCACAATGGTAGTCAAAAAGTGCTCAAACACAAATAAATTTTTTGCTTGAAAAGTTACAGAGCTACAAGGCTGAAACTTGCTGGGAATATCCAAATGGACTATCTCTACATATGGGAAAAAACAGAACTCAAATATCTGCCATAGATCAAGAAATAAATTTGGTCAGTTTTCATGCATATAGGCCATAGGGACCAAATATGGCCAATGACCAACTTTGCCAAATATGCCAATTTCTCTCATGTTTTGGTCTTTTCCTACTAATTGGACCCCAGGGAGTTCAAAAAACTCAAAAAAACTAATTAAAATCTGTAAGTTTGAAAAGTAGCAATTTCTGGTTTGCACAATGGTAGTCAAAAAGTGATCAAACACAAATAAATTTTTTGCTTGAAAAGTTACAGAGCTACAAGGCTGAAACTTGCTGGGAATATCCAAATGGACTATCTCTACATGTGGGAAAAAACAGAACTCAAATATCTGCCATAGATCAAGAAATAAATTTGGTCAGTTTTCATGCATATAGGCCATAGGGGTCAAATATGGCCAATGACCAACTTTGCCAAATATGCCAATTTCTCTCATGTTTTGGTCTTTTCCTACTAATTGGACCACATGGAGTTCAAAAAACTCAAAAAAACTAATTAAAATCTGTAAGTTTGAAAAGTAGCAATTTCTGGTCTGCACAATGGTAGTCAAAAAGTGCTCAAACCAAAATAAATTTTTTGCTTGAAAGTTTACAGAGCTACAAGGCTGAAACTTGCTGGGAATATCCAAATGGACTATCTCTACATGTGGGAACAAACAGAACTCAAATATCGGCCATAGATCAAGAAATAAATTTGGTCAGTTTTCATGCATATAGGCCATAGGGACCAAATATGGCCAATGACCAACTTTGCCAAATATGCCAATTTCTCTCATGTTATGGTCTTTTCCTCTAATTGGACCCCAGGGAGTTCAAAAAACTCAAAAAAAACTAATTAAAATCTGTAAGTTTGAAAAGTAGGAATTTCTGGTTTGCACAATGGTAGTCAAAAAGTGCTCAAACACAAATAAATTTTTTGCTTGAAAAGTTACAGAGCTACAAGGCTGAAACTTGCTGGGAATATCCAAATGGACTATCTCTACATGTGGGAACAAACAGAACTCAATTATCTGCCATAGATCAAGAAATAAATTTGGTCAGTTTTCATGCATATAGGCCATAGGGACCAAATATGGCCAATGACCAACTTTGCCAAATATGCCAATTTCTCTCATGTTTTGGTCTTTTCCTACTAATTGGACCACATGGAGTTCAAAAAACTCAAAAAAACTAATTAAAATCTGTAAGTTTGAAAAGTAGCAATTTCTGGTCTGCACAATGGTAGTCAAAAAGTGNCTCAAACACAAATAAATTTTTGCTGA
>NW_008709512.1:21509-23327 GCF_000327385.1 Lottia gigantea
TCTGCACATGTGGGAAAAAAACAGAACTCTGTCATAGGTCAAGAAATAATTTTGGGCATTTTTCATGCATATAGGCCATAGGAGCCAAATATGGCCAATACCCANGTTTTTCCAAATAGACCAATTTCTTTCATGTTTTGGTCTTTTCCTACTAATTAGACTCAAAAAAAATCTAAATAAATATTTTTTCTTCAAAAGTTACAAAGCTACAAAGCTGAAACTTGCTGGCAATCTCCACATGGACTATCTGCACATGTGGGAAAAAAACAGAACTCTGTCATAGGTCAAGAAAAAAAAAACTAATTAAAATCTGTAAGTTTGAAAAGTAGCAATTTCTGGTCTGCACAATGGTAGTCAAAAAGTGCTCAAACACAAATAAATTTTTTGCTTGAAAAGTTACAGAGCTACAAGGCTGAAACTTGCTGGGAATATCCAAATGGACTATCTCTACATGTGGGAAAAAACAGAACTCAAATATCTGCCATAGATCAAGAAATAAATTTGGTCAGTTTTCATGCATATAGGCCATAGGGACCAAATATGGCTAATGACCAACTTTGCCAAATATGCCAATTTCTCTCATGTTTTGGTCTTTTCCTACAAATTGGACCACAGGGAGTTCCAAAAACTCAAAAAAACTAATTAAAATCTGTAAGTTTGAAAAGTAGCAATTTCTGGTCTGCACAATGGTAGTCAAAAAGTGCTCAAACACAAATAAATTTTTTGCTTGAAAAGTTACAGAGCTACAAGGCTGAAACTTGCTGGGAATATCCAAATGGACTATCTCTACATGTGGGAAAAAACAGAACTCAAATATCTGCCATAGATCAAGAAATAAATTTGGTCAGTTTTCATGCATAAGCCATAGGGACCAAATATGGCCAATGACCAACTTTGCCAAATATGCCAATTTCTCTCATGTTTTGGTCTTTTCCTACTAATTGGACCCCAGGGAGTTCAAAAAACTCAAAAAACTAGTTAAAATCTGTAAGTTTGAAAAGTAGCAATTTCTGTCCTGCACAATGGTAGCCAAAAAGTTCTCAAACACAAATAAATTTTTTGATTGGAAAGTTACAGAGCTACAAGGCTGAAACTTGCTGGGAATATCCAAATGGACTATCTCTACATGTGGGAAAAAACAGAACTCAAATATCTGCCATAGATCAAGAAATAAATTTGGTCAGTTTTCATGCATATAGGCCATAGGGACCAAATATGGCCAATGACCAACTTTGCCAAATATGCCAATTTCTCTCATGTTTTGGTCTTTTCCTACTAATTGGACCACAGGAAGTTCAAAAAACTCAAAAAAACTAATTAAAATCTGTAAGATTGAAAAGTAGCAATTTCTGGTCTGCACAATGGTAGTCAAAAAGTGCTCAAGCACAAATAAATTCTTTGCTTGAAAAGTTACAGAGCTACAAGGCTGAAACTTGCTGGGAATATCCAAATGGACTATCTCTACATGTGGGAAAAAACAGAACTCAAATATCTGCCATAGATCAAGAAATAAATTTGGTCAGTTTTCATGCATATAGGCCATAGGGACCAAATATGGCCAATGAACAACTATGCCAAATATGCCAATTTCTCTCATGTTTTGGTCGTTTCCTACTAATTGGACCCCTGGGAGTTAAAAAAACTCAAAAAAACTAATTAAAATCTGTAAGTTTGAAAAGTAGCAATTTCTGGTCTGCACAATGGTAGTCAAAAAGTGCTCAAAAACAAATAGATTTTTTGCTTGAAAAGTTACAGAGTTACAAGACTGAAATTTGCTAAGAATATCCAAATGGACTATTTCTACATGTGGGAAAAAAA
>NW_008709512.1:28964-31219 GCF_000327385.1 Lottia gigantea
ATGCATATAGGCCATAGGGGTCAAATATGGCCAATGACCAACTTTGCCAAATATGCCAATTTCTCTCATGTTTTGGTCTTTGCCTACTAATTGGACCACAGGGAGTTCAAAAAACTCAAAAAAACTAATTAAAATCTGTAAGTTTGAAAAGTAGCAATTTCTGGTCTGCACAATGGTAGTCAAAAAGTGCTCAAGCACAAATAAATTCTTTGCTTAAAAAGTAACAGAGATACAAGGTTGAAACTTGCTGGGAATATCCAAATGGACTATCTCTACATGTGGGAAAAAACAGAACTCAAATATCTGCCATAGATCAAGAAATAAATTTGGTCAGTTTTCATGCATATAGGCCATAGGGACCAAATATGGCCAATGATCAACTTTGCCAAATATGCCAATTTCTCTCATGTTTTGGTCTTTTCCTACTAATTGGACACCAGAGAGTTCAAAAAACTCAAACTCAAAAAAACTAATTAAAATCTGTAAGTTTGAAAAGTAGCAATTTCTGGTCTGCACAATGGTAGTCAAAAAGTGCTCAAACACAAATAAATTTTTTGCTTGAAAAGTTACAGAGCTACAAAGCTGAAACTTGCTGGGAATATCCAAATGGACTATCTCTACATGTGGGAAAAAACAGAACTCAAATATCTGCCATAGATCAAGAAATAAATTTGGTCAGTTTTCATGCATATAGGCCATAGGGACCAAATATGGCCAATGACCAACTTTGCCAAATATGCCAATTTCTCTCATGTTTTGGTCTTTTCCTACTAATTGGACCCCAGGGAGTTCAAAAAAACTCAAAAAACTAATTAAAATCTGTAAGTTTGAAAAGTAGCAATTTCTGTTCTGCACAATGGTAGTCAAAAAGTGCTCAAACACAAATAAATTTTTTGCTTGAAAAGTTACAGAGCTACAAGACTGAAATTTGCAGGGAATATCCAAATGGACTATCTCTACATGTGGGAAAAAACAGAACTCAAATATCTGCCATAGATCAAGAAATAAATTTGGTCAGTTTTCATGCATATAAGCCATAGGGACCAAATATGGCCAATGACCAACTTTGCCAAATATGCCAATTTCTCTCATGTTTTGGTCTTTTCCTACTAATTGGACCCCAGGGAGTTCAAAAAACTCAAGAAAACTAATTAAAATCTGTAAGTTTGAAAAGTAGCAATTTCTGGTCTGCACAATGGTAGTCAAAAAGTGCTCAAGCACAAATAAATTCTTTGCTTAAAAAGTAACAGAGATACAAGGTTGAAACTTGCTGGGAATATCCAAATGGACTATCTCTACATGTGGGAAAAAACAGAACTCAAATATCTGCCATAGATCAAGAAATAAATTTGGTCAGTTTTCATGCATATAGGCCATAGGGACCAAATATGGCCAATGATCAACTTTGCCAAATATGCCAATTTCTCTCATGTTTTGGTCTTTTCCTACTAATTGGACACCAGAGAGTTCAAAAAACTCAAACTCAAAAAAACTAATTAAAATCTGTAAGTTTGAAAAGTAGCAATTTCTGGTCTGCACAATGGTAGTCAAAAAGTGCTCAAACACAAATAAATTTTTTGCTTGAAAAGTTACAGAGCTACAAAGCTGAAACTTGCTGGGAATATCCAAATGGACTATCTCTACATGTGGGAACAAACAGAACTCAAATATCTGCCATAGATCAAGAAATAAATTTGGTCAGTTTTCATGCATATTGGCCATAGGGACCAAATATGGCCAATGACCAACTTTGCCAAATATGCCAATTTCTCTCATGTTTTGGTCTTTTCCTACTAATTGGACCACAGGGAGTTCAAAAAACTCCAAAAAAAATAATTAAAATCTGTAAGTTTGAAAAGTAGCAATTTCTGGTCTGCACAATGGTAGTCAAAAAGTGCTCAAACACAAATAAATTTTTTGCTTGAAAAGTTACAAAGCTACAAGGCTGAAACTTGCTGGGAATATCCAAATGGACTATCTCTACATGTGGGAAAAAACAGAACTCAAATATCTGCCATAGATCAAGAAATAAATTTGGTCAGTTTTCATGCATATAGGCCATAGGGACCAAATATGGGCAATGACCAACTTTGCCTAATATGCCAATTTCTCTCATGTTTTGGTCTTTTCCTACTAATTGGACCCCAGGGAGTTCAAAAAACTCAACAAAAACTAATTAAAATCTGTAAGTTTGAAAAGTAGCAATTTCTGGTCTGCACAATGGTAGTCAAATAGTGCTCAAACACAAATAAATT
>NW_008709513.1:0-980 GCF_000327385.1 Lottia gigantea
TTATTGTTTATTAGAGTCTAACTGATGTTATTGTTTATTAGAGACTAACTGATGTTATTGTTTATTAGAGTCTAACTGATGTTATTGTTTATTAGAGTCTAACTGATGTTATTGTTTATTAGAGTCTAACTGATGTTATTGTTTATTAGAGACTAACTGATGTTATTGTTTAATAGAGACTAACTGATGTTATTGTTTAATAGAGACTAACTGATGTTATTGTTTATTAGAGACTAACTGATGTTATTGTTTATTAGAGACTAACTGATGTTATTGTTTATTAGAGACTAACTGATGTTATTGTTTAATAGAGTCTAACTGATGTTATTGTTTATTAGAGTCTAACTGATGTTATTGTTTATTACAGTCTAACTGATGTTATTGTTTATTAGAGTCTAACTGATGTTATTGTTTATTAGAGTCTAACTGATGTTATTGTTTATTAGAGACTAACTGATGTTATTGTTTATTAGAGTCTAACTGATGTTATTGCTTAATAGAGACTAACTGATGTTATTGTTTATTAGAGACTAACTGATGTTATTGTTTATTAGAGTCTAACTGATGTTATTGTTTATTAGAGTCTAACTGATGTTATTGTTTATTAGAGACTAACTGATGTTATTGTTTAATAGAGACTAACTGATGTTATTGTTTAATAGAGACTAACTGATGTTATTGTTTATTAGAGACTAACTGATGTTATTGTTTATTAGAGACTAACTGATGTTATTGTTTATTAGAGACTAACTGATGTTATTGTTTAATAGAGTCTAACTGATGTTATTGTTTATTAGAGTCTAACTGATGTTATTGTTTATTACAGACTAACTGATGTTATTGTTTATTAGAGACTATCTGATGCTATTGTTTATTAGAGACTAACTGATGTTATTGTTTATTAGAGTCTAACTGATGTTATTGCTCAATAGAGACTAACTGATGTTATTGTTTATTAGAGACTAACTGATGTTATTGTT
>NW_008709513.1:7285-8993 GCF_000327385.1 Lottia gigantea
TGGCAAAAAAAGATTTGTAATCATAAGGGGTGTGGGGGGGCGATCAAAAACATAGCAATGTGGACTCTCTGAAGGAGAGTAAAGCTCCATCGTTTGTCTTGGACTAGCACCAGAGGGTATTCGGTAGATATAATATTATTTTTACTCAAAGGATTGTATACCGAATCTGAATTGTTGGTGTAGGCGGGGGAAGGTGGCGGTGAAAAATAAGAGTTCCATGCGTTTCAGTTGCTTTCTGCCTCTTTCTAGTGATCTGAATGTCAACCCCAGCCAACCCCAACCCCCCACACCCCTCCCAACCTTTGGATCCGTCAGGCAGTCAATTAAAATGAGTTACCTACCCTGTCTGTCAACACCATTGACTTCATCACCGTTGTAACTTCCACAAGTGGGAAATCCAGCCGGAGGCATGGGTTGCTCGTGAAACGATTCGTTCAGCAGTAAAGCCATTCCGTTATGATTATGAAGTTCTATGTGACAATGCATGAACCATATTCCAGGGTTATCGGCCATGATTCTTAATACGACATAACCACCAGATGGCACGATAATCGTATCTTTACGAGGAGGGTTGGTTAGTTTTAACCCAGGTACATTATTTCCAGAAAGAGATTCGTCAGCCCATGTTGGATTATTACAATAGCTCTCGGATCGGGCAACACCGCCCCCACAATCTATGTCCATGTTCTCCTCTAGAATTTTACCAGTTTCTTTATCGTACGTACTGTAGCCCATTTTTACCACGTCGAAACTATGGCCGTGCATATGAACCGGGTGTGCCCAACCTTTACCTATGCCCATATTGGTGAGAATAATTTGGTATAGTTTGTTAGAGACTAAGGTAACGGAATGCATACACTCGCACACTTTCTGATCACCGCAGTCCTCCTCTTTGCACATAAATTCTCCAAGGTCTTGAGGTTGTGTCTGGGCTGAAACACTGGGTCCTTTAAACGCTCGCCCATTTACAGAGCCTGGTCGATTGGTTATAGTTCCAGGGAAGGCAAAATTCAAAAATACTTCTATCGGTTCTTCCGGAGGGTCTTGAATTGGAAACTCTTCTGTAGAATTAAAGTTGTCGAAGGTTTGACAATCGGTGTTATAGCTCTGTGGGAAATATTTAAAAGGACAATTTAAAACCGAGCACCTACTATTATTTCTACATTGTGTAGCGATGGAAGTAGGATCGGCCTCCGGGGCCCCTTCATAACGTAAAATAGCCACGGTTCTATGTTCTACATTAACCTCTAGAGTGGTAGCACGAATCCAATAGTTGGCTACGGGTTGATTTGCTGAGAGGAGGAAATCGAATCTCTCACCAGGATTCACTATAAAGGCATTACCAGTAACAGGTGTTAAATCATGTCCATCAGAACCCACAATCGTTATATTGTGTTGATCAATTTCAACTCGAACGGGTAAATATTGCCTGCGTTCGCCCACCGAAATCTGTATTGATTTCCTCGAGATACAGTAAATATTTCCAATGGTGCCCCATTTCCTTTTAAATTATCTACCAAAACCCGTCCTTTACCATTAATCAAACCAGAATCGAATCTAAATCTGCTGAACTCAGCGCCGTCAATAGATGATGTTGTTTGGTAGGGGACCCGATTAGTAAAAATTCCATTTATCATCTTCAAGTAACTTACGCTCGAATCCCACTCGTGGTTCCAATCCGATACGATCGCAAAGAATCCTCATAAGG
>NW_008709514.1:0-2685 GCF_000327385.1 Lottia gigantea
CTATATCTTTTGACCTGTATGATGTAGAAGCTTTAAATTTGGAACACAACATAACATTCAGAATATCAATTAACCTATGCAAAAGAAATTGAGGTGGGCGTAGCACATCCGGGTTAAATTACTCATTATTGACAATTTTGGCAAGGGACATAACTCGCAACGTTTACATTTGTTCAAAATGGAACTTTGCATACAATTACTTCATTCGTTGAGCCACGTTGTCTTAGAAGTTCGATTGTTTCAGCTTTATAGTTCAAAAAAAGGAACAGGTTTTGAAAATTCAAAATTTTCAATTTTTGACCTTGACCTTTTTTGACCCTGATTTTTGTAGGATCAAAGGTCATTCACATTGGCTATCTATTTATACTTTTATATTTGCTGTCCTATCTCAACTTCCGGTTTTATAGCCGTATATAATTAAAAATTTGGATGACTTGTATCTCGTAACCTTGACCTTTGTTGACCGTCTCCCTTTCAATGTCAAATGTCATTGACCTTGGCTATCTTCTTATACTTTCATTTGTGAGGGCTGTTTACTTCCGTTATAACAATCTTACAAACAATTCTTCTCAACTTTAGACTGCTCTTGCGCGTGATGTAATTATCGTAGAAGGTTGATTTTTTCAGAGTCTTTAGCATTTTGCTACATTTGCAAAGTCCCACTCTGTGCCACGTGTGGCTCTAGTTATATTTGTTGTTGTAAAATAAGTATCTATAATATATGGTATTTTTTAATTACTATAATTGTTTATTCTTACGTCATCATGAAAACATGGACTTATACTGCCGTCGCACCGGTCCACTGGTCCGTCAACATTTCTTGTGAACACAATAGAGACTTCAATTTTCATATGATTTATATTTATGAGTCACTATTTGTACTTCATCGTAGTCACTGAAAAATCTGTTTCTGTTTCATTTCTGACAGCTGCCAGTGGACGTATGTAACTTTGTCTGGCAAACTATCTTTGTATGTGAAACTCCCAGGTTTCGTGTATGAAATTAAGGTTTTTTTTGTGTATTTTAGGTTTGGGAATGGCTGGTATACTTGTGAGTGGTATAATATGTATATATTACGATATTATCATCGCATGGGGTCTGTACTATCTGTTCGCCTCTATGACAAATAAACTACCGTGGGAGGATTGCAATGATTGTGCCTGTAAACTATACAGCAGCAATAACTCACTAACCAATATCACCTGGTTAAATTCTTCAGATCTAAATTGTAGTAAGTATATTTAAAAACAATCAATGAACAAAAACAAAGATCTGACGCTATAAAATGGGTATTTTTTATGTCGTTAATAAGTGTAAGTTCAAGGCCGTAGCGTAATGAAGGTAAAAGCCCCATTTCAAAGACGACCAAGAAGTATCCTTTTTTTCAATTATGTATGTTAAATCGGGTCCGACTAAAAAGAGCAAACAAGAGCATACAAACGCAAACAAGCGCAAACAACATTTCTGTATGCATATTGCAATAAAAGGTCCATTGTAATTATGAATAATTTGGACTAGCCCTTAACGGGAGTGACTCATCACCTCCAACAAAGTTCAATGGTCGGGTTTGGATCATTTCAATGCTGTTTGACAAGAACTATTAAATCTTTAACCAGATCATTACGAATAAAGTAATTGGTTACTATTTTATCTAAAAAGCAGTAATATGATTTGAATGGTGCCTCGATTATCGAAATTTGTTCGATGTATAAGAATGTTAGCACGATAGTTTAAGAGAATCTCACAGACAGGCAACTAATCTAGGAATAACACCCGAAAGTGGAGTAGTTATAGAATTTTGTTAGGGGTGTGAACAGATAAATAAAACTGTCATGAGATTGTAAACTGGCATTGCATTTGGAATAAATGAAATCAATGGATTTATCTTGACAGCTTGTCATTGAATTGATCCATCCAAACACCCCGTTTGTCAGATTTTAACTTGGATTGCGCTAAGATTAGCAAGCTTTTTTTTAAAACAATATTTTATTCATATAAATATGAAAAGGATTGGGAACAGGCTTTCGCTTATATAACCCCTCTTCGAATATAATAATGTTCATATATACAATATCGTTCAAATAAGTATCGTAATTATATACAGACATCGCTACATCCATGGTAGATACTCGAAGATATAAAACGGAATAATTCAAATTTTAAAAACGTTTTGACAGAAGAAGGAATTTGTGAACTTTTTCGAAAATGTGTATTGATTGGTCAGGGTCATTTTGTGCACCATTAAGCAGATTGGTTATGTTTTTAAGGCAAGCTTATGGTCGTAATTAGTTTATATTGTGATATATTGGATTTTACGACCCTAGACTGCATAAGAAGTTGGTTTCTGATTGATCAGCCACTAAAATTGATTTCTATCTTTATTAACCAATCAGCTTACGTCTACTGTATGTGACAACCACTAGTAAACTATATTTTATATTCTTTAAAAAATCTCTTTATTTTGTGTATTATATTACAGCCGGATTTACTGGTGAAAGTAAATCAGCCAGTGAAATATACTACAGGTAAATATATAGGACTTGTTCATCTTATATAATCATTCTAATCAATATATAGGACTTATTCATCTTAAATAATCATGCTAATCAATATATATCACTTATTCATCTTAAATAATCATTCTAATCAATATATAGGACGTATTCATCTTATATAATCATTCTA
>NW_008709515.1:0-816 GCF_000327385.1 Lottia gigantea
TTCGAAGATTGCAAATATAATAAATCAAATTGGTAGAGCGGTCAGATACATTGAAATATACAATAAAATATAATAGCTATGTACCATATTGTGATCACGTGACCAATGCGTGTTTGAAAGTGGACAGAAAAAAGAACTAATATATCGAAAGAGGCTTTCTGAACTTTATGTGTCTAGATACTAGAATAGGAAATTTAAGAACGACACGTAGTTTCGTATGTGTAGGCATTTCCTTTTCCCTGGTGTTTTTTATGATACAGTAACAGATGTATCAAGTTGTCGTTTACACGTAGAGGTGGAAATATATCTGTAGGTTTTCCCTATGTCATTCATGCAATTCGGTGAAGATGCAACGGAAACGTATCCGGTAATTCTGATGACTCAATACAGTTTGGTCCTACAGACGGTGTCCATTGACCTTTAAAAATCGAAAAATTTAGGCATCTAACATGAGAAAATTTTCTGCATCTTCATTAATTTCAACTGCTCCTGAACAGTAAACCGTAATAGAACAGAACATATTACGTTAAACCAAACAACGACACATAGTAAACAATAAATTATAAAGAGACTGTTTCCCATTATGTTTATATAGAGAGTAAATTAGAGCTTTTAGATCAGCATGTATTCAGTGACCCAGTCAATTGGGTAACAATTTAGAATACCATCGAGAGATGACGCCCCTCACAGCACGAGAGTGGCCGACGCAAGTAAATGGTCTTCGGACGAATGGCAGGACCTCCGATCGATAATATGCATACACGACAACGTTTAAAACAGTTGACGGTAATTTTATTTGGTACCTGACCCTCGGAG
>NW_008709515.1:7271-8072 GCF_000327385.1 Lottia gigantea
GTCTGTGATATCAGTTAGCTGGAAGCGAACGTTAACTTGTCATCTACCAACAACTACCTAGTCTGTGATAACAGTTAGCTGGAAGCGAACGTTAACCTGTCATCTACCAACAACTACCTAGTCTGTGATATTAGTTAACTGGAAGGGAACGTTAACTTGTCATCTACCAATAACTACCTAGTCTGTGATATCAGTTAGCTGGAAGGGGATGTTAACTTGTCATCTACCAACAACTACCTAGTCTGTGATATCAGTTAGCTGGAAGCAGACGTTAACTTGTCATCGACCAACAACTACCTAGTCTGTGATATTAGTTAACTGGAAGAGGACGTTAACTTGTCATCTACCAACAACTACCTAGTCTGTGATATCAGTTAGCTGGAAACGAACGTTAACTTGTCATCTACCAACAACTACCTAGTCTGTGATATTAGTTAACTGGAAGGGAACGTTAACTTGTCATCTACCAACAACTACCTAGTCTGTGATATCAGTTAACTGGAAGGGAACGTTAACTTGTCATCTACCAACAACTACCTAGTCTGTGATATTAGTTAACTGGAAGGGAACGTTAACTTGTTATCTACCAACAACTACCTAGTCTGTGATATCAGTTAGCTGGAAGGGGATGTTAACTTGTCATCTACCAATAACTACCTAGTCTGTGATATCAGTTAGCTGGAAGCAGACGTTAACTTGTCATCGACCAACAACTACCTAGTCTGTGATATTAGTTAACTGGAAGAGGACGTTAACTTGTCATCTACCAACAACTACCTAGTCTGTGATATCAGTTAGCTG
>NW_008709515.1:8122-9190 GCF_000327385.1 Lottia gigantea
AATTGTTGGGAGACACCAAAAATGATGCTTTAACAGAATAGTCAATACGAAAGCTCCAATTGGACTGGACAGAAGGCTAAAATGCTGTGTTAATTGAAAGTTTTTCTGTCAAATGGATTATTGATATAAAAAAGTGGTGAACATTTTCAGGCTTTTAAAATGAATTTATGGCAAAATCAATTTAAATTCAACAGCTGGTATAAGGTTTCATAATAATGTGTTATGTGGATAAAAATTGAAAGACAAAACATGAATTGCTGACATTACACTTTGAAAAGAAAAGTGAGGTCATGTGGTCTGCACTAGCTGTACATTTCTTCTGCCTAGATTGTCAACTTAGCTTGACAAAATGACATCCATTCAGAACATAATGGCTATTTTCTTGACAGCGAATTGTTCTTTTCAAGTTTTAATTGCTTTATGAGTTATGAGTATGTCGTAGAAATATTTTTAAAACTATGATATAAAAGATATGTCTCATTTTAATGGGCTTTATTTATATTCTGAGGTGATAAATTGTTTAATTTAATTTCTGAAGAATGCAAACAGACAGATTTTTTAAAAACTTTTCTTGTTTAAAGAATAATATGGCTTTGATTTAACCTATTAACATATAAATTAATAAATATTTTAAATCCTCGCGCTGATTTTTAAAAATAAAAAGTTATTTAGTTATTTCGTAAAAGTTGGACTCATAGTTTGTGTGGAATCTTAATTAGTGTTCTCTCAGTGATTAGTGTTTTCAAGTTCTTATAGTTCACTTGATTTGACCAAATTAGTCCTTTGTTGTGTTAACTAATCAAGTTAGTACCATTTTAACTACCAATGAACAGACACTTGGTTACTAATTTTAGAGATGTGCAACCATTCAATTTTATTTCAACATGTTTGAAAGAAATTGTAAATACAAGTTATAGCTCAGGCTAAAATTTTGTTCATCCTTAATTTTTTTTGTACAAAACTCTTCTAAAATCTGAAGTAAAATAGTTCCATGAAATTTGAAATCCATTAAAAATAATCTTCAATACCATTTGACAAATATGCTCATGGATTGAAGATATATTCCAT
>NW_008709516.1:0-1033 GCF_000327385.1 Lottia gigantea
AACAGAACATGTCTGATCAGGGCCGACAATCTCCCCCAGAACACACCGTAGGCTCATTTGAAGCGTCTTTGACAACAGTTTATAATCGACATTTAACAGTGAAATTGGACGCCAATATTTGAGTAACTGTTTCTGTTTCGGATCTTTACATAATAAAGTTATCAAACATTGGCGTTGACTCTCTGGTAAGATACCAACATCAAATGACAGATTATAAACTGCTACCAGACACTCCCCAATGAGAGGAAAAAATTTTAAATAAAATTCTTTCGAAAAGCCATCTGGTCCGGGACTTTTGGAACTTTTCATCCCCTTTAAAGCCAAAAGAGTTTCTGCCAATTCGATTTTTCCTTCTATTAGATCTCGACTATCGTCGGTTAATTTAGGTAGGTCTTCTAAAAATTCGCTAAATAAATTTTCATCGATGGTCTCGGCCGAAAATAAATCCTTATAAAATTGCCTACATGTTTCTAAAATAGAAGGAACATCATTTACTAAATTGCCATCTTTATCTTCTAAAATTGAGATAAGTTTTGCTGAACCTTTTTGATTTTCCCGTTTTAGAAAAAGACGAGATGCCTGTTCTTCATCTTGTAATTTCCTAGCTCTTGACCTAATATAGGCCCCTTGAGCTTCCTCAGACTTATAACCATATAACCGTTTTTTCGCCACCTTAATTAATTCCGTATATTGACCTGGAGCTCTAGATTCTGCGTCTGCCAAAACTCGATAGCGCCTCTCCAGGTCAAAAATAACGGCACGCTTGATCCGAGCCTTCTTTTTACAGTATTCTTTAGTTAAATTTTGAATAGAAATTTTCATACCCTCCCACCATTCCAAAGAAATAACTTGCCCAACCAAACTTTTCTGCCAAAAATCTGTAAAAAGGGAAATATATGCTCGGTCGTGCAAAATTGAGTTATTAAACTTCCAATATCCCTCCCCAATTTGAATTCCGCCCGAAACATTGATGGTAACAATTACATAGTCATGGTCTGAGGGAGCGCAAGGCAGAACCTCAAAACTTACAAGA
>NW_008709516.1:33846-35498 GCF_000327385.1 Lottia gigantea
AGAGCTAGTTACAGGAAAAGATAACTCAGTCCGTACTAAGCACACTGCAGACTACAATTAACTAACAAATTAACCCATTTCACTCTTTTTCGCTAAATAAAGAGAAAACTAACGTTTTTAGCACAAATTAGGATCTTTTTTACATGAAACCAGATTAAAGAGCTGTCCCTGGTTAAACTTAAGAAGCATGAAATGTGCCAGAGTCACTGTCAAAGTGTGGAGTCTTGATTTGTTTTAAAAATAGGTTTGATATAAGCAACAACTAAGTCAAACATGACTGGCAAATAAGATTATACACACCCCTAAAACACTGTGTCATTTTGTGGGGAATGCGGCACCTATTTCAAGGAAGAAGTAGGCTGAATTATTTGTTTTGATTCATTGCTCTTTCTTTGTTTTAAATCCAAAGAACATAATTCTGAGGCGTTTTATTTTTTTTATGTCTTTATCAACTTTTCTTTGGTGTGTAGCAAATGAGTGAAGGCACTGCGGTGGTTTTTGCTGTCTGGTTTTTGTTTGCATCAATTTTTGTTTATGATTTTAAACAATAAGGGAAATTTTGCCAACACATGAAGGCATTAACCTAAAAAAATTTCATTTTAGATTGAATTGTTGAGAGATCATTAAGGGACACGGCCGGTAGCACCCTGGGCAAAGGGTTCCATTCGAAAGACTGCGCCTGTTGAACTCAGAGCTTGATTAATTTGTCTTGTAAGGAGATCTAGCGTGTACGGTCATGTGGAAAGCCGGTCTATCAGCTGTTCAATTAGAGATTAGACTTGAAAAAAATTGAAAAGAAAGTTTGCTGTTAAATTAATATAATTTTGTTATCGCAAAAAAATTTTAAATTCTTGAAAGATGAATTCTTTAATGCAGCCTGGTTTGATTGCTCTGTTATGTATTTGACTTTCAGTTTGAATTTGTTTTTAATGATCTTTTTTTTTTTGCAATGAGTGTGATGATTGGGAGATATTATCTCAGCTGGTGCAGAGCCCTGGACAGATAGGCCTTTCTTACCACAGATAGATATCTGCCAGTGCCACTGTTCTATTCATTCTGTAAGATCTTCACTTTCAGTATGGCTCGAGATAACCATTTGACCACCTTTTCAGGGATGTTGTCTTTCTGACTGCAATTTTGTAGCTTGGTAAATATTTCATTGCATGGAGAAACAACACAGCATAGGCTAAGAAGGGTTGACAGCGGTCGGTTTTGACATCCCATCTCTGTACCAGGTTCGAGAGGTGCGAACTTTCTCACGCTTAATCTTCTCAAAACTTCCCAATGCACTGGCATCTCATACTGAAGCAATAGAGACACGCCTCAATGTATCCCCTCAAAAATCAACACAAGAAATTATAAAGAATAGCCTTTAATTTGCTTATTTTCACAATTTAATGAATGTAAACAATGAATTTCACGACTGCGTCCGTTTCTCACGCTTAATCTTCTCAAAACTTCCCAATGCACTGGCATCTCATACTGAAGCAATAGAGACACGCCTCAATGTATCCCCTCAAAAATCAACACAAGAAATTATAAAGAATAGCCTTTAATTTGCTTATTTTCACAATTTAATGAATGTAAACAATGAATTTCACGACTGCGTCCGCCATGTTTGTTGGCAATCGAAAGTAGAGGCTAGTCTTGAT
>NW_008709517.1:0-1514 GCF_000327385.1 Lottia gigantea
TCACACATAATATTATATCTACAAACCAGAAACTACATAAATACGGAATCGTGAACAGCCCTCTGTGTGCCTTATGTAATACCAACTCAGTAGAAGATGTTAAACATCTTTTCATCTTTTGTCCATCCATTCAGCAATTAATTAACATCCTAAGAGATATCCTTATTGATTTTTTCCCAGATGGATTCACAGAGCAACAATTTTACTCATGGATCCTACTTAGTTACAAGCTATCAAATTGTAGTAAAATTAACAATTTATTGAACCTATTGTTTTCTATTGCTCGCTTAAGTATTATAAAACGCAGAAATTATTTTACCAAAACATCTAGAACTATGGATATTATCCAGCTCTTTAACAAATTACTAGAAAACCAAATCAAGATGCTATACTATTATTATAAAGACCGCGAATTTAAGAAATTGTTACATTATCCCCCTTATATTGATGTTGTAGATTCAATTCCAGTTGTCAATATTGAATGATGCTCATAGAGAGAAAGTATCGCCCCCTTTAGGCGTTTAGCATCTGTATACAGTACGTACAAAGTATTATCTTTATTGTTAAATATAATTTTCATATTCAATGAAGTAACTACATTATTTAGTCTCGTTTAAAGTTTTTAATATACTTTTTCTCTTCTAAAGTTACTTTCGAAGAGACTTTTAGCTTGATTATACATATAGCAGGAATTAGTCTTGAATTGGGCCTTACTTTTCGATTTCGTATTTAAAGGCCTTCTATATCGAGCTAATTTCTTATAAATACTTACATAATTATCTTTTAATTGTACATTCTGGATTTTAGTGTATGTAGTTGTTATTTTATTAATAAAAGATAAAAAAAAAAAAAAAAGGATTCCTGGCTTTCACCCAGGCGGCCCGGGTTCGACTCCCGGTATCGGAACATATGTTTTTTCCCCCGTTCACCACGTTGTTTTTCTTTTTCTCTCCAAACTCTTGTCGCCTTCCTCTCCAATTTGGCTCAGCAACTCGACCTACCACTTCGAAGCCTCTCTCGTGATTGCAGCCTCATCCACCAGCCCCACGGACACCGCCGTACCTGATTGGGCAGGGTGCTGCGAGAAGGGAAACAAAAGCCCTGTGTCATGCAATCAAAACTCATGTGTAATACTCTTTTCTCCGTGTTTCCCTGTTCAAAGGAGGGAGAAAGAATACCAATGAATTTTAAAGGAAATGCGCTGCCGAAAGTAGAGTTAACAAAAATAAAAAAAAAACTCATCCTCCCCGGCGGGGAATTGAACCCCGGTCTCCCGCGTGACAGGCGGGGATACTGACCACTATACTACCGAGGACATGAGAAGAGCGCCGTTCAATCCCATTTCGCCGTGTATGCACTTTACGGGCCCTGACTGCGGCACCAATATCACTGGAAATACTGAGAATTACAGCCTCCGTGGCCCAATGGATAAGGCATCGGCCTCCTAAGCTAAACGCGGTGAGAGACAGCCGGGGATTGCGGGTTCGAGTCCCGTCGGAGGTGGATGAAAATCT
>NW_008709517.1:8514-9327 GCF_000327385.1 Lottia gigantea
TCGGTAGTGTAGTGGTTATCACGCTCGCCTCACACGCGAGAGGTCCTGGGTTCGACCCCCAGCCGAACCATTTATGCCACACTTTCTTTTTTCTGCATAACTGTGTCCAATTCGGGCTTTAGATCGATGTACCTTTGCTGTCAAGGTTCTGTAGTGTAGCGGTTATCACGTCTGCTTTACACGCAGAAGGTCGCGAGTTCGAGCCTCGCCAGAACCTGGAAATTTTTTATCGGCTTCTCACATTCGCCAAGAAACAGAGTACCTCTATTTCTTGCATTCCCCAATTTGCACGATTTCTACATCAATGCGTGATTCTCTTTAGTTCCAGAGCCTACG
This sequence comes from Lottia gigantea, assembly GCF_000327385.1. Classification (NCBI taxonomy): domain Eukaryota; kingdom Metazoa; phylum Mollusca; class Gastropoda; family Lottiidae; genus Lottia; species Lottia gigantea. The sequence continues at coordinate 8,851 of NW_008709517.1, forward strand.
AAGATGTCCGCATCGGTGGTCTAGTGGTAGAATACTCGCCTGCCACGCGGGTGACCCGGGTTCGATTCCCGGTCGATGCACAGATATCTTTTTCTCTCTTTTTCCATGCTCGCGTACGGTGCGAACTCAAAATTTGGCACCACTCAATGGAAAGTAGGTTTCTGGCTGTGAAAAATGGACTGGTACTCAGCGCTCCGATATGGTCTAGCGGTTAGGATTCCTGGCTTTCATAGTCTAGCTTCCGCTTTCACAGTGTAAGGACGTGTTTACCTTCGCTCTGAAGTTCAACCAAGCGAGACTTTATTACTAGTGGTTAGTAGTAGTGACTTGTAAATAGATTTTGTGTATAAAGAGACATTATATATAGTGTAGATTTGTTTATAAACAGCGTTTTAGGGGCCTTTTGGCCCCAATAACTGTGATATTGTTTTACCTGTGATATATATTTCCNTGTGATATTTGAACTTTTCTGTGATA
>NW_008709517.1:19267-20533 GCF_000327385.1 Lottia gigantea
CTTACGGCGGCTGTTGGTCTAGGGGTATGATTCTCGCTTTGGGTGCGAGAGGTCCCGGGTTCGAATCCCGGACAAGCCCTGAAAGTTTTTTTTCCATTTTGACTCATTTCCTTTCTCTCAGTATCACCGTTATCTTTTGTTTCGGGAAATGTTTTGAACTATCGTCCGGCTTGTTGGTCTAGAGGTATGATTCTCGCTTAGGGTGCGAGAGGTCCCGGGTTCAATTCCCGGACAAGCCCAACTTTTCTTTCACGTCCGTGTGTATCTGGCAGCGTTATTTCCATTCGTTTCTTTCTCCTTGTTTCCTGACGACAGGAGTTAACTCGTTTTTAATGCTGTACACCGGCCAGAACGATGTAGCTAATTTTCTGCCGACACAGTGCTGGCTTGTTGGTCTAGCGGTATGATTCTCGCTTCGGGTGCGAGAGGTCCCGGGTTCGATTCCCGGACAAGCCCTATTTTCATCCACGACCCAACATCGAAATGGCTTCCATTTTTTCGTGCGTTGGCGGGAACGTGCACGGCTGAGAATCGCCCGCGAAAAGTCTGTGTTGGCAGATGTACATGTGTGGTATAGGCGACGGCGGCGATCAAACTGACTGGCTTGGAGATTGGCTTTCAACCGAGATATCGTTGTGACGAAAGGAACATTAAAGCTTGTTTGATCGGTTTCTCTTCTCAATCAACTGTCGGCTGACGTCAACTTGAAGGAAAAGGCTGGTTTTCGCATCCAATCAAGCATGTCAAGTGGAAAGCGCAGTGGCTTTTGCGATCGATTCTAATCCGAAATGTTAAAAACCGAATGGCTTCCTCGTTTTCTTAACGGCGGCTTGTTGGTCTAGGGGTATGATTCTCGCTTTGGGTGCGAGAGGTCCCGGGTTCGAATCCCGGACAAGCCCTGAAAGTTTTTTTTTCCATTTTGACTCATTTCCTTTTTCTCAGTATCACCGTTATCTTTTGTTTCGGGAAATGTTTTGAACTCTCGTCCGGCTTGTTGGTCTAGAGGTATGATTCTCGCTTAGGGTGCGAGAGGTCCCGGGTTCAATTCCCGGACAAGCCCAACTTTTCTTTCACGTCCGTGTGTATCTGGCAGCGTTATTTCCATTCGTTTCTTTCTCCTTGTTTCCTGACGACAGGAGTTAACTCGTTTTTAATGCTGTACACCGGCCAGAACGATGTAGCTAATTTTCTGCCGACACAGTGCTGGCTTGTTGGTCTAGCGGTATGATTCTCGCTTCGGGTGCGAGAGGTCCCGGGTTCGATTCC
>NW_008709517.1:25470-31592 GCF_000327385.1 Lottia gigantea
GTTAGGGCTTGTGGCGCAATGGATAACGCGCCTGACTACTTTAACGAATTGGAGTAACCTGGTTTCGTGGTGTAGTGGTTATCACGTCTGCTTAACACGCAGAAGGTCACGAGTTCGAGCCTCGTCGAAACCTCGGATTATTTTATTTTTTGACCATTTTTCAAAACTAGGATATAAAATATGCTGTGTGTGCTTGATATAATTCTTCAGTTGTCTAACACAATTGCAGTGCATGGTTCGATTTAAGGATGAATCCCGCTACCATCAGGACGTATCTTGTCGGGGGTGTAGCTCAAATGGTAGAGCGCTCGCTTAGCATGCGAGAGGTACCGGGATCGATACCCGGCATCTCCAAGCTTAATTTTTTTTCTTAATGCTGCACACTTGCTGCTACTCTGGAGGAGAAAATACCGCTCGCCCTTTTTCTAAACAATTTAATTTACTATCTCCTGTTTAAGAAATAAGAAAGAGAAGAAGCAAATAAGTAAGAAAATGTACCGATGAGTGAGGAAAGGTGGCAAGGAATATGATGGCCAGGCTGGTAGATTTGTTACCTGCCCACAGCTGAGCCCTAACCCTAACCCAAACCCCCAGATTTGCAAGATGCGGCCTATACGGTAGTCAGGCCACAACGGTTCTATGGTGTAATGGTTAGCACTCTGGACTTTCAAGTCTGGCTTCCGCTTTCATAGTGAAAGGACGTATTTACCTTAGCTCTGAAGTTCAACCAAGCGAGACTTTATTACTAGTGTTCAAAAGTGACTTGTAAATAGATTGTGTATATAACAACTTTATATATAGTGTAAATTTGTACATAAACTACGCTCGTTTAGGGGCCTTTTGGCCCCATTAACTGTGATATTTAACTGTGATATTTAACTGTGATATTCAATTTTTTGTGATACCTTTACTGTGATATTTTTTCTTGGATTTTCTCCACCCCGCATAGGATAGCGGCGGTGTTTGACTGGATTATAAAATGGCGACGTCGGGACGACGCTACGCCAAAGAAAATACTGTAAAGGTAAATGCTGTTGATTTGAAAAAGGTTTTCATGATTAATTTTATTGAAGCTGCAGAAAGATGTATTGGCGAAGGCTCTGTATTTGCATGCGTGCCTAGACCCCCAAATAGTATAGAAATAACTTTGAATTCTGTTGAAAATGCAATGAGACTATGCGAAGAAGGATTGACCATTGATAATGATAACTATTCAGTTGAGTTGTGTTTCTCTAAAAACACAGTTGTTTCGATATTTAACCTACCTAGCCATATCGATGACAATGTAATAACCGACAAATTAGAACAATACAAAATTGAAATAGTAGATAAAGTTGTGAGGCATTATTACAAGCAAAGGCCAGATGTTGCTGACGGTACTAGGCACGTTAAGTGTACATTCCCTCCTAATTTTCATTCGCTACCTTGGGCCATGCAGTTCGATACACCCGATGGCCCACAGACATTTAAGGTGGTACACAACAACCAATCTAAAGTATGTTTCAAATGTCTTTCACCTGATCACGAAAAAAAGGAATGCCCAAAAATACAGTGTCGTAAGTGTAAAGTGTATGGACATATGGCTTTCAAATGTGAAACGAGCAAGTGCGATAAGTGTGGCAAATATGTAACATTATGCGGATGTGAAGATGATTTTTACGATACGAATGACGGGACAAATGAAAACAATGTGATTAGTGCTAATCAAGTTGACAAACCTACTAAACGTGACTTGAGTTTATCTCAAGATGACGCTCAGTTTGACAAAAAACAACGCCAGGACAGTAATGCTCATCAACAACCGACCGAATCAACGCGACAGGAAGAAACATTTATACACGACTTTTCAATAATTAACCCACAGTCCCCACCCGAAAACATAAACATCCCCGCAAAAACAATAGATATAGACCATAATGAAACTGATTTAGATCAAGAACCACAAACAACGGGAGATATAAATGTTACTTTCGGATTACAAAAGGACAGCACTGGCAAACTGAGACGCACCCCCATACCAAAAATCTCTCCCAGTAAACTAAAAAATATTAATACACGTAAAGAATATCCGATTAGTTCGACTCCGATGCCTAAGATAAACCCCCCGAAGAAATGACAATGTGTGTTTTTAATATGATATGTTGCAAACTTTGTGTATATTTAATTTTTAATACCCTATTCTTTATTTTAACAATGCCGAAAATAGTGACTTTTAATACGAACGGATTGCGCGATTTTAATAAATTGGAAAAAGTGTTTGCCCACTTTAAGGAGAACAAATGTGACATTGTGGCACTACAGGAAACTTTCTGGGATGAGGACTATTTGGAAAAAGCAAGAACGCTATGGGACGGACCCATCTATGCCAGTAATTCCGATAACAACCGCCGGGGGGTTGCGATTTTATGTGCTAACAATTTTAAGAACTCTATTGTAAACAATTTTAAAGACACAAATGGCAGAATAGTGCGTGTAGATTTCAAAGTTGATGATTTTAATTTTAATATTTTAAACGTTTATTCTCCTAATAAGGAACTAGAGAGAATCGATTTTTATAGTGATATTTTAAATTTTTTAAGCCCAGATTCAATTTTATTAGGAGATTTTAATGACGTTTTAGATCCTTATGTGGATAGAGCCAAGGGCATGGGCTCCAGCAAACAGAGTGTGTCAGTTTTTAACCATTTTATTTCACGCAATAATTTATGCGACATTTTTAGACATAGAAATCCCGATAAAGTTCAGTACACCCGGACTAACTTTTTAAATAACGTTTTAAAGGCAAGTCGTTTAGACTATATTTTTATACCTGTTACCTTTATTCACCATGTTTTTAATGCTTTTATAACACATACAACCCTTTCAGACCATAATATGGTATCAATTTTAATAGATTTTAATGAATGTGAGAGGGGTCCGGGTGTATATATTTTTAATAACTTACTTCTTAAAGATTTTAATTACGTTCAATCCATTAAGGATATAATTAAGAAAGAAAAGGAAAGCCCCCTGTATTCCACTGAGATCCTAGTTTGGTGGGACAACCTAAAATATAAAATTAAAAGTTTTTCTCAAAAATATTCAAAGAAAAAGAAAAGGAAAGAAAAGGAGGAGTTCTGGTCCCTCCAAAATAGGATCTCGAGGGAATACAAGGGGCTTTCCCACCAAATGGCCCCTGATTTAACATTAATAAAAGAATTAGAGCTTAAGTTACAAGAAATGGAAAATGTTAAATGCTCAGGGGCCATTTTAAGGAGTAAATTTCAATACTCCACAGAGGGTGACAGATGCACATCATATTTTTTAAAATTAGAAAAACAAAGACAAAATAGCAATCTTATTAAAGAACTAGAAGACAGTGAAGGCAATATCTTAAATAATACTGAAGATATTTTATATGAATGTTCAAGCTTTTATTCCAAGTTGTACTCCAAAGACAAAGAGGATGATTTTTTTTATATCAATGAAGTGTGTAATAAGGTAAACACTTCTATATGTAATATTGATCAAGAATTTTTAGATTCCCCTATTTTAATTGAAGAAATTTTTACTGCTCTTAATTCAATGTCAAGAGGCAAAAGCCCAGGGCTTGATGGTTTGACAGCTGAATTTTATATGTGTTTTAATGATATTTTAATGCCTATATATTTAAATGTTTTAAACTCTATATTTTATAATAATCTCTTATCAAAATCTATGAGAAGAGGTGTCATTGTTTTAATTTTTAAAGATAAAGGTGATAAGAAACTTTTAAAAAATTTTAGACCAATATCCCTTTTAAATGCTGATGTTAAGCTCTTATCTAAGATTTTATCCAACAGATTAAAGACGGTTTTACAACAAATTATCTCCCCTGAACAGTCTTGTGCTGTACCAGGTCGAAGCATCTTAGAAAATGTCGCAGGTATTCGTGACGTCATAGAATATGTAGAAAGAGAAGACGAGGATATGTGGCTCTGCCAAATAGACGCAGAAAAGGCGTTCGACAGAATNTCGTTCGAATACCTGCAACATGTTCTAAGGTGCTTCGGGTTTGGGCCAACTTTCAGGAAATGGATAAGGATTTTATACACTGACATAAAGAGCACAGTTAAGGTAAATGGGCATCTGTCACCTTACTTCCCTATTTTAAGGTCAGTGCGCCAGGGTTGCCCATTGTCTGCATTGCTGTATGTATTATGTGCTGAGCCTCTTAATCAAATTATAAAGCAATCACCTGCAAAAGGCATTAAAATTAAAAACAGTGAGGCTCAGTCCCTAATATATCAACATGCAGATGATACAACCCTGACACTTGCTGACCTTAACTCTGTAAATACTGTTTTAAGTTGTATAGATACTTACTGCAAGGCTTCAGGTGCCAAAATAAACATCCAGAAGTCAACAATTATGCCATTTGGCTCTGCTATTAATAAAACAATTAACATAGATTTACCTCTCAAAGTAGCATTTGACATAATTTTGATTCTGGGTGTTTATTTCGGACACAATATAAAGGAATGTATAAAGAATAACTGGGAACATAAGATTAATAAAGTGCAAATAATTCTAAACTTGTGGCATAAAAGAAACTTGACCTTATTAGGCAAGGTCACTGTCATTAATACATTGCTAATGTCTAAATTTTACTATACAATGTCTATTATCCCCATGCCTGACCATATTCAACAAAAACTAAAGTCATTAATTTTAAAGTTTTTATGGAGTGGTAAACCTCCTTTAATAAAATATGACGTCATGACATCAGACAAATCCTGTGGAGGCATGGGGTTAGTAGACATTAAACTGAAGGGACATTCCCTACTTTTAAAATGGCTCAAGGCGTATTTTAACCCTGAAAATTGTAATATATGGAAACAAACAATGTCTTATTTTTTAAATTTGTATGGCCCTTTTGGTCTCGATAAAGACATTTTTAAAATTCATTTTAATTTTAAACTTTTAAGCGTTCTACCGCCTTTTTATTATAATCTTTTATTAGCATGGGATGAATTGAACAGCAGTTCAAGACCAGATCCAACAATTTTAAATGATATTGCAATTCAGCCTATTTTTAATAACATTTTACTAAGTAATAATAATAGAGTTTTATCTTTTAATTATTTTATACAATGTGAAATATTAACTTTTTATGACATTTTATATTATGTCATACCAGGATTTTTAAAAAATCATTCTATTATTGACATGTTAGAGGAAAAATTCCCTGATTTAAATAAAGACAGGGTTATAGAGACCTATAATCACATCAAGCAGTCATTACCACAAAAATGGACAGACATTATAAACTTTTGTTCATTTGTAGTCCATACTGGTGAAAATTCCTTTAATATTAGTGGTAACAATGTTCCATATGACCAATTGACTTCCAAATTTTGCTACAAAGCACTGATAAAATTAAAAGATGTAATTCCAACTGGAGTCAAGTATTGGGAGAAGCAAAATTTGGAAGTCAATTGGCCTGTTACATGGGCTAACATCTTTAACAACTATAAAACACCAAAAATGATCAACTTAGACTTTAAAATTGCCCATAATGTCATATGGAACATGGTTAAACTTAAAAGAATAGGTAAAGTCGATGGAGAGATGTGCCCAGTTTGCAATGATGAGCCTGAAACCACGGAACATCTCTTCGTCGACTGCCTAGATCTTAGCATTTTTACATATCTTATTCAACAAATGTTGCTTGATATTTTACCGTTTAGTTTTACTTACCATGATTTTAAATGTTTTATCCTTTTTGGACTTCAATCTTTTAATAAATCCATTCCAAAGGAACTTTTAAACATAATTTTATCCTGTGCAAGGCAGACTATTTATATTAGAAGGAACCTGCATATAGAAAACCCTCAATGCAATATAGATCTTGTCCTTTTATATAAAAATATTTTAGCTAATGCATTAATCTATTTGAAACAATTTTATCCCAGACATGCTTTTATCCAAAAGTTTATTCTACCTTCTTGTTTTATTAATATCACTCTTGACAATTCAATTAACATTGAATTTTCATAGTTTTATTTTATAAGTGTATATATATACCTTTTATATATTTTAACATGTTTTTAAAGTACCTACCATCTTAATTCATCAGTATGGACTAGTCTCTATACCCTATA
>NW_008709517.1:33459-40798 GCF_000327385.1 Lottia gigantea
GTTCGCTTTGCATGTGAAAGGCCCCGGGTTCGATCCCCGGCATCTCCATGTAACTTTTGCATTAACTAGGTTTTATCAATGTGTCTTTTAAATGATTGGACGTCTTGTTTTCATATCGATGTCCAAAAAAATACACTCCCAAGCGGGGAATCGAACCCCGGCCGTCGCGGTGAGAGCGCGAAATCCTAACCACTAGACCACTTGGGACATACTTGTACCAAGAAACCACTGCATGAAAATTCGGCAGAACGTGAAAGGCCATATTAAATGGCTCAAAATGGTGTTAATAACGTCCACTGACATGTCAGCAGAGTGGCGCAGTGGAAGCGTGCTGGGCCCATAACCCAGAGGTCCGTGGATCGAAACCACGCTCTGCTATGTCTATTCTTTTTCCCAATTTCCCAATTTTCCTAATTTTTCTATTTTCTCTATTTGCACACGAACAATGACGTCAACAATAGTTAACCATAGTGATGAAGTTTGTGACGTTTGTTTACTTGTTCAGCATGGATACAATCAAAACAGTGGATTTTAGCTGTGTTTTGTGTCTCCTGTTCGCTAAAAAGGGATGGAAATGTGTTAAGGATTAACCCAATGAAGGTAAGAACACATTAAAACTATTATGTCAGAAGTGGGATTCGAACCCACGCCTGGAGAACCAGACTGCGACCTGAACGCAGCGCCTTTTTTTTTTTTATATATATTTATTCAAAACAAAACGTACATACAGCTACATTATATACACTTATTACCATTAGGAGGTCAAAATATATGGAAAGCAAAGAAAAATAGCATTAGAGGCTCAATATATATAATTGTACAAGTATAAAAGCATATTTTTTTTGTTTTTCAATACTTTTTGATGAAAGAGGTAGTATAGTACAACTGAATAAAAAGTATGAAATTTGTAGTATTTACAAGTTAAAAGCAGAGCCTCTTGAATGCCTAGCATACGGATATAGTCATATATTAGCTGCAGATTATATGTGATATTAATAATTTGGCTTTACTAAATAAAAAGGCTTTTAAACATCTCATAATATATTTAGGTGGACACCAAACTCCCTGTAGAAAGAGTGGAATTTATTAAAAAGCAAATAAATTTCGTCAAAATGCTATGTAAATTTTGAAACCCATTAGAAATGGTGTTAATGATTACATTGGAAGAAATACTACTAAAATTTATTTATAGAAAGTGACTTTTGGGTAGTAAAAATAGTGGAAATAAGAAGCAGAGAGCTCAATTTGGTAGAAAAGGCTTGGTATACGAGACTATAGTGAAGCAATAAAATAGAAATGATCACGTGATTTGTGGCTGGCATGAATATACCGGTGAGGCAGGTCATGTGGTGTCGCAGACCGTTAGATAACGGTTGAGCAGTCAATGAAATCACGTGATACAAAATGTAGACGAGCCAAATAAGGTAACTACTACTACACAATATATAGGTCAAAATAAAATCGTCTGCTAGCGAACTAGAGACAAAACAGCAGGTCTGCTGGAGGTGTGAATAAGACTAGTTTTACATAATTTTGAGTTTAAAAAGATATATTATGAGATGTTGACTATAGGTTCTAAATTGACTACATCAATATAGGGGGGATAAGAGAGTAATTTCTTAAATTCACAATCCTTAAGATGAAAATACAAATATTTGACATGATTATCTAGTAACTTAAAAAATAAAAGTTTGGCATCAATAAAGCGATTCATCTTAGAATGGAAATTTCTACGTTTTATAATAGTTAGGCGAATGAGTGATAATACAATATTAAGAATGTTATTTACTTTCTTTGAACTTGACAATTTGTAACTAAATAATACATAAGAATATAATTCGGACTGTGAAAAACCATTGGGCATAAATTCCGTTAATAAATTGCACACAATATCAATAAGTGGAACTACTTTAGGGCACAGAAGGAACAAATGCATTATATCTTCAATGCTATGATTATTGCAGAGTTTACAGTAAGGGCTATCTATGATGTTGAACTTGAATAGTTTCTCATTAGTAAAAATAATATTATGTGCTATCTTAAAATCATTTAAAATGCATTCATTGCTCTTAAGTTGACAAAATATGTTTGGAAATACAAGATTAAAGTTAATATGGGGATAAATATCTTTGAAATAAGTTATTGAGGTGGGGGGCTGTGCAACTTTGATTCGTAAAGCATCATAGAAAATTTTGGACGAACCATTTAAGACATTTACCTCAGAATCGTTGAAAACAAAGTATAAATCTATTTCGTCCTCCAAGGGATGGCATTCTGAATTGATAGTATCCATCCACTCTTTAGGTATTGCATTGCAAATTACATTATACTGGTTTTCAATGGCTCTGGGGTTAATGTCTAACTCATCACAAGTAAACATATCTAGAATGTAATGAAAGGGGAGTAAACCTGGTTTAACCCATAGGGTTAGGTCTGAGATTTTGGTTAATTTACATTGTATAAAAGAATTAAAATACAAGGGTTTACCATTATCTAGGATAATGGGATTATGAAAAAGAGGTTGGTTCAAAATGCTATTATAGTTATGTGGTGGAACTCTACTATTGCCATTTAACTTTTCCCATGCTGCAAGCATATTTCTATAAAAAGTAGGAATGTGAATAAAACCCTCCTTAAGCACATTCATGTAAAATACCTGTGAGCTTAAATTACAATTAAAATATAGATTAAGAAAATATTGCATTAGAGATTTCCAAATGTGTGAAAAATTGGGGTTTAAAAAGCGTTGAAGCCAGACTAACCTAAAGGCATATTGTCTTAAATGAATATCAGGGATGTTGAGTCCTCCTAATTGAGGACAATTTACAATAGTAGTAGCTTTTATCTTGGGAGGTTTGTTGCTCCATAAATATTTGGAAAAAGATGAGCTAATTTCTGAGATAGTAGGGTCCGGAATGTCAAAAACTCTTAGAACATACCATAATTTTGATGTACATAGGTTATTAATTACTATGGACTTACCAATGATGGAGAGGTGTCTCTGGCTCCATATGTTCAAGATATTTTTGATATTTTGAACCTTACTATCCCAGTTGTACTTATTGCATAGTTTTGCATTGTTACCAAGGAAAACACCTAAAATTTCTATGCAATTTGAGACTAGCTTAACATTAAGTGTGTGTGGTATAATGGAATTAATGGCTGATCCTTGGCAAAGTAGTTCGGATTTTTCCGGATTAAATTTTGTACCTGAGGCTATACAATAGTCATTTAGTTCGTAAAAAACGTTATGTACTGAATCAATGTTGGAAAGGGTTAATGTGCAGTCATCAGCGTGTTGGAAAATGAGAGATGGGGTGGAGCTAAAAGGGATGGTTATGCCTGTAATGTTGTTGGAACTTTTAATAATTGAGTTAATTGGTTGAGCTGTAAGGACATATAGGAGGGCACTAATTGGGCAACCTTGACGCGTCCCTCTTGACACAGAAAAATATGATGATAAATGGCCATTCACCTTAATACAGCTTTTAACATCATTATACAAAATATTTATATGAGAAATAAAATTAGGGCCAAAGCCATAAGAACTTAAAATTTGAAATAAAAATGAAAATTTTAATCGATCGTAGGCTTTTAAGGCATCCAATCGTAAAAGATATAATGGTATATTTTTAAAATTGGAAAAGGAGATGACATCTCTAATGGAGCAAATATTGTCTGCAATGTCTCTGCCAGGTACACATGACTGCTCAGGGGAGATAATAGAAGGTATAACTGTTCTTAATCTAAGAGCTAAAATTCTAGTGTATATTTTGTAATCAACATTTAATAATGAAATAGGCCTATAATTCTTAAGATCTCTCTTATCCCCCTTATTTTTGAAAAATAAACTAATAACACCAAATTTCATAGTTTTACTTGATATCTTATTTTGAAAAATGTTATTTAAAATATGTATATATGGGGATCCTATCACGCCCCAGAAATGAATATAGAACTCCACGGTGAGTCCGTCTGAGCCAGGTGACTTCCCACGCTTCATGCCTGTAAGAGCTCTATAAGCTTCCTGCAGCGTGATAGGGCCCTCACAGTGTAGTCTCTCAGATTCATCCAGGCGGGTACAGGTCATATTGCAAATTGATCTTTGTTTGTTAAAGATGTTATCGTCCTCTGGTTCATTGGTATATAATGCTTTGTAGTATTCTGTACACGCCTGGAGGACATCGGAGGGGCTACTTACAAGAGTATTATCCAGATTGTAAACAGAATCTATAAGGTGGTTTTCTTGTTTTTTCTTTTCAAGACCTAGAAAGTAGGATGTACATCTGTCTGTTTCGAGGGCATCTTGAGACTTAGATCTTAATATGGCTCCTTGACATTTAGTGTGCTCATATTCTGCAATTCTACTCTCTAGGTCTTGAATGAGAAGAGGGTCATACGTAGCTCCCCTGGCCGCTTTGGCCTGTTCTGTAAAAAGCGAGTTATTAAGATTCCATAAATCTTTTTTTACAATTTGGTGTTTCTTTTTTGCAAATTTTGATGTTTCCTTTTTAATAAGGTATTTAAGGGAGTCCCACCACAGGAGTGGGGCCTCCTTAAATACCTTATTATCAAGTTGGCTACTAATTACATTGTTTATAATGTTACAAAATGAAATATCTTTTAAAAGAGAACTGTTAAAAATCCAGAGGCCAGGTCCTCTTTCACTGGAATCAAGGTTTAAAATAGAGATTGCAGCATTGTGGTCTGATAAACTGGTAGGTTGAATAAAAGAATACTTGAAATAATTAATTAACGAAATGCTACAGAACATGTAATCTAAACGGCTTAATTTGAGTGAATCTTGTCTAAATTGGGATCTTGTAAAGTGTTTTGAATCAGGGTTAAAATACCTAAAGGTGTCTATAAGATTAAAATTATTAACAAAATTATTAAAACATTTGGAACTAGAGGCTACCGTTGCCATCCCAGCACCTCTATCTTTATTTGCATCAAGCACATCGTTAAAATCTCCAGCTATTATATTACTCTCATTGGCAATTAAAAAGTCAGTAGCAAAATTATTTAAAAATTGAATCCTACTTTGATAATCGTTCGGGCAATAAACAGAAAGGAAATTAATATTCTTATTACAAATGTTTGCTGAAACTTTTAGAACTCTACCTTGATTATCTTTGTCTACACTAATTATATTGGTTTTAAGTTTATCACTCACTAGGATGGCTACACCTCGGCTATTTCCTGTAAAATTGTTGCTGAAAATTGTTCCTTTCCATATGTTTTGGCAAACGTCGACTTTTTCTTGATCCCAAAATGTTTCCTGAAGAAATACTATGTCACAGTTTATTAAGACACATAAAGTTATTAAGTTCTGGATTTTTTCAACATTTCGGAGGCCATGAATATTTAAGGACAAGAGTTTCATGGTGGGGTTAAGGGAGTTAAGGGTGGATCACACAAGGGATTCAGTATCACTCTCCATAGCTTTCTTACGAGTATTTGATTTAATATTTGGTTTGATGATATTAGTTGGGAATCTTGGATTTGACCAGTTTTTTCGTGTAGATCGTTTGCTTATCAGTTTATCCACGTTTTCGATGGAGTTGATAGTTTGGGCTAAATTTTCGGCTAAGGGGGAGGGGGATCTGTTCTTCTGGGAATCAATATAGATGTCTCTTGCTAAGACTCGTGTGGCACTTTGTGATCTTTTGGGTACATCTCGAGCTCTTGGTGGTAAGCTTAAATCAGTGAAGGGACTCGTATTATTACCAGACAAAACGGTCTCTGATGGCATGGCTTCGCCGTCAGATTCTATGGACTCAATGGAATCGTCTTTAGTTTTTCCCTTTTTGTTATTATCTTTGGGGGGCGTGATGGTTTCCGAAATCGCCCGTTTTTTAGAATCTGCTGGATTGGAGCTATTAGAAGTGTCACTTGTCTTGTTCGGGGGAGATAATCGGTTAGCAAGAGCATTAATTTGTTCATTTTCAATTTGGCTTTGATCATCTTGAGAAGGGTTAACGATTTCATTATCGATAAGTTTAAGTGCGGGTTTGACATGAGTTTGGTCACTATTGACCCAGTTTTCATTATCGTTTGTTGTTACTGGATTACATGAACACTTATAATTAAATTTGGTACACTCGGGGCAGATCTCCTCTGTACAAAATTTTTTGATGTGGCCAGTATTTTTACACTTCCTACATACTGTTATGGGGCAATCCTTAATATCGTGTCCAGTCTGGAAACATTCAAAGCAAACTTTTTGCTGGTTATTATGCTTGATGGTGAAAGAGCGGCCATCAATAAAAGTAGCATACGGGAGGCTTGCAACATCTGGGGGGAATTCGCACTTTACGAAGCGGGTGCCATCGGGAATGTCTCTATCTTTAACTTTTATAGTTCTGTGTCTCACAATACCAAGAGGTTTAACGTTCCATTTTTCTAACTTGGCGAGAATTTCGCTGTCCGGGATGTAAAAGGGAATGTGCATAAAGGACACCACCATTATCTTGGCGCCGATCAAATTGTACGATAGAACTTTGTCATTCACAATGATTGGTTTATTTAATAGGTGTGATAAGCGATCAGGGCTATCAAAAGTTAACTCGATATTACCTTGTAAAGGGACAGCGGCAATTACGGCATCCTCTCCAACAATTTCCTCAATTTCACATATTAAATCCACAATATTTATTCCTTGTTGAATTTCAACGTTGATAGTATTCCTCTTCAAATGATTTGCATTTATCGTATCCATCTTCTTTGATTTTTCCATCTGAATATCACTAAGTAGTGATAATAACACAGTAAGTCATTTTCACACTTGAGTAAATCCTAGAGCGAAGTGAAATGCGACTTTCGAGCTCGGCTACTCAACCGGATCCAAGCAGACGTGATAACCACTACACCACGAAACCAGGTTACTCCAATTCGTTAAAATGTTTGCTTGTCAGCACTCTGAGAGTTGTAGGGCACAGAAATTTTCAAAAAAGTTTGATTACGACAGGAAAAATAACATCGCCCAACGTGGGGCTCGAACCCACGACCCCGAGATTAAGAGTCTCGTGCTCTACCGACTGAGCTAGCCGGGCATGTAGTACCGTTGCAAGGAATCTTGCCGCCAAAAAAAACAGATACCATTTCAGAGGTCCCGGTAAGAGATCACAAAGGACAACTGGCGCTTGTGTTAGGGCTTGTGGCGCAATGGATAACGCGCCTGACTACGGATCAGGAGATTCCAGGTTCGAATCCTGGCAAGCTCGGAAACCTTTTTCCATTTTTCGATGAAACCTGCAATTAAGACCACTGTGTCAGTTGTGTAAAGGCGCTCGTACGACCACTTACGCAATTGCGACCGCAATTCACAAGTCGTCGG
>NW_008709517.1:43166-44115 GCF_000327385.1 Lottia gigantea
GAAGGAAATAGATAGCCCCCTATATTCCACGGAGATTTTAGTCTGGTGGGACAATCTAAAATACAAAATTAAAAATTTGGCTCAGACATACTCGAAGAGTAAAAAAAAGCAAGAAAAAAGAAAATTTTGGTCCCTCCAGACTGATCTCGCCAAAGAATATAGGAGACTATCTCTGGGCACCACGCATGATTTAACCTTAATAAAAACCTTAGAGCTACAACTTTCTGCAATGGACGAGGAAACATGTCGTGGTGCCATATTACGTAGCAAATCCTTAGACGCTACGGAGGGTGACAGGTGTACCTCATATTTTTTGAATTTAGAGAAACAACGACAAAATTCTAATTGTATTAAGCAGCTTACAGACAGTTCGGGCAATGTAATTAACCATACACAAGATATAGTATATGAGTGCGGTGAGTTTTACTCTAAACTATATACACAAGAAAAAGCAGACGATTTTGTTGCTATTAATAACGTCTGCAGTACTCTCACTAACACTATAACTACAACCGAGCGAGAGTACTGTGACACACAAATTACATTGTCCGAATTGTCTGTCGCTATAAGGACTATGTCAAAGAATAAGAGCCCAGGCTTAGACGGACTCACAGCTGAATTTTATTTATATTTTTGGGATCTTTTATCACCTATATTTTTAAATGTTTTAAACTATATTTTCAATTCTTATACGTTATCACGTTCTATGCGGAGAGGCATAATTGTTTTAATCTATAAAGATAAAGGTGATAAAACCCTTTTAAAGAATTTTAGACCTATATCCCTTTTAAACGCAGATTTAAAGATTTTATGTAGAGTTTTAGCCGCCAGATTAAAAAGTGTTTTACCTTCCATAATTTCTAAGGAACAAAGTTGCATGCCAGGACGAAGTATTTTAGAGAACGTCATGGGTATCCGAGACTTAATCGATTATGTTAATAAAGAAGAT
>NW_008709517.1:44165-45461 GCF_000327385.1 Lottia gigantea
CTAACATGTCAATAATAGAATGATTTTTTAAAAACCCTGGTATGACATAATATAAAATGTCGTAAAAAGTTAATATTTCACATTGTATAAAATAATTAAAAGCTAAAACTCTATTATTATTACTTAGTAAAACGTTATTAAAAATGGGTTGGATTGCAATATCATTTAGAAGGGTGGGGTCTGGTCTTGACCTACTATTCAAGTCATCCCAGGCTAATAACAGGTTATGATAAAAAGGCGGCAGAACACTTAAAAGTTTAAAATTAAAATGGATTTTAAAAATGTCTTTATCAAGGCCAAAAGGGCCATACAGATTTAAAAAATAGGACATAGTATATTTCCATATATTAAGATTATCAGGGTTAAAATAGGGTTTAAGCCATTTTAAAAGCAGAGATTGTCCCTTTAATTTAATGTCTACTAACCCCATGCCTCCACAGGATTTGTCTGATGTCATGACGTCATATTTTATTAAGGGAGGTTTGCCACTCCATAAAAACTTTAAAATTAACTTCTTTAGTTGTTGTTGAATATGGTCAGGCATGGGGATAATAGACATTGTATAATAAAATTTAGACATTAGCAATGTATTAATGACAGTGACTTTGCCTAATAAGGTTAAATTTCTCTTATGCCACAAGTTTAATATTATTTGCACTTTATTAATCTTATGTTCCCAATTATTCTTTATACATTCCTTTATATTGTGTCCAAAATAAACACCCAGAATTAAGCCAGGAATCCTAACCGCTAGACCATATCGGAGCGCTGAGTACCAGTCCATTTTTCACAGCCAGAAACCTACTTTCCATTGAGTGGTGCGAATTTTGAGTTCGCACCGTACGCGAGCATGGAAAAAGAGAGAAAAAGATATCTGTGCATCGACCGGGAATCGAACCCGGGTCACCCGCGTGGCAGGCGAGTATTCTACCACTAGACCACCGATGCGGACATCTTCGTAGGCTCTGGAACTCAAGAGAATCACGCATTGATGTAGAAATCGTGCAAATTGGGGAATGCAAGAAATAGAGGTACTCTGTTTCTTGGCGAATGTGAGAAGCCGATAAAAAATTTCCAGGTTCTGGCGAGGCTCGAACTCGCGACCTTCTGCGTGTAAAGCAGACGTGATAACCGCTACACTACAGAACCTTGACAGCAAAGGTACATCGATCTAAAGCCCGAATTGGACACAGTTATGCAGAAAAAAGAAAGTGTGGCATAAATGGTTCGGCTGGGGGTCGAACCCAGGACCTCTCGCGTGTGAGGCGAGCGTGATAACCACTACACTACCGAACC
>NW_008709517.1:45950-46994 GCF_000327385.1 Lottia gigantea
CCTAGGCAACTATCTATATTAGAAGAAACACCTGCATAGACAATCCAAATAGTAATATTGATCTAATTAAACTTTACAAACATATTTTAGGAAAATCTCTCTTATATATTAAACCCCTGTATAAGAGACATGTTTTTATTCGAAAATTTATTTTACCCTCCTTTTTTATTAACATACAACTAGATAATTCTATTGGTATTGATTTTAACTAAGTTTTAAATCCTTACTATAATGTTTTCTTATTTTATTCAAGAGTGAATTACCATAGTTTTAGTAGGCGACGTTTTTATAGCGCTATACACAAACACATGTAGTCTCATATGAATAAGTATTTTACTTTTTTTACTCCAATAAAGAAACTTCATCTGTGATAATGATTTATAATTTTTCCTTTTAATTATATGATAACTGTGATATCATTGTATTATATTGTATTGTATATTATAACTTATGATGAATAAATATTTACAAGAAAAAAAAAAAAAAAAAAAGGATTCCTGGCTTTCACCCAGGCGGCCCGGGTTCGACTCCCGGTATCGGAACATATGTTTTTTCCCCCGTTCACCACGTTGTTTTTCTTTTTCTCTCCAAACTCTTGTCGCCTTCCTCTCCAATTTGGCTCAGCAACTCGACCTACCACTTCGAAGCCTCACTCGTGATTGCAGCCTCATCCACCAGCCCCACGGACACCGCCGTACCTGATTGGGCAGGGTGCTGCGAGAAGGGAAACAAAAGCCCTGTGTCATGCAATCAAAACTCATGTGTAATACTCTTTTCTCCGTGTTTCCCTGTTCAAAGGAGGGAGAAAGAATACCAATGAATTTTAAAGGAAATGCGCTGCCGAAAGTAGAGTTAACAAAAATAAAAAAAAAACTCATCCTCCCCGGCGGGGAATTGAACCCCGGTCTCCCGCGTGACAGGCGGGGATACTGACCACTATACTACCGAGGACATGAGAAGAGCGCCGTTCAATCCCATTTCGCCGTGTATGCACTTTACGGGCCCTGACTGCGGCACCAATATCACTGGAAATACTGAGAATTA
>NW_008709518.1:0-2675 GCF_000327385.1 Lottia gigantea
CCTCCTATTTATATTTTACACATGCTTCGGATACACAATACTCGTCAATACAGCTAGTTTTAGAAAGAGAATGAGGACAGGTAGTGAAATTAGTATTTCTCATTACCTCTCATATTTAATGATTACCTCCCTTCAATTGTATTTTGTTATTTATATAAGAATATTTAATAGACTCTGACACTATCGAAGTGATAATTATTTTGTTCAAGTTAAATAAACCATAATCTCTAATCCAGCTACATTCGCATTTTATACCATAAATGATATTGCTCTGTAGAGCAGATTATTGCCTTATAAAGACGCCTTTCGGAATTAACCTAATAGCATTCCCAAATCTGTAGTTCAAATACATTCGCAGAGAATACGAACAGGATCGTGTATCATAATATCACCTTAGCATGTCTCCTGTTTTTGTTACATTAAAAACCTGTTAACAATCACTTTAAATCGATTTTCATTCTCCAGCACCATGCCACCTGAATTTATTGACATATTATGTGACATAATGAGACTTTTGATAGAAAATAATCGCTTTTAAAAGATCACAAGTTATTTTAAGGAGCTGGTTAGGTCATCAGACATCTTTAACGAGCCATTGTAATGGTTACACAAGCTGATCTATTCAACATTAATGTATACATGTATACTGACGTCCGTTATATGAGATTACGAGGTATTTTCTATTCCAATAAGGATACATACATGTCTTGGTGACATATTAAATTCTATGATAAATAATTTGAGGAATATTCTTGTTTTTACAAAGCTTTACTAA
Organism: Lottia gigantea; assembly: GCF_000327385.1. Lineage (NCBI taxonomy): Eukaryota > Metazoa > Mollusca > Gastropoda > Lottiidae > Lottia > Lottia gigantea. The sequence continues at coordinate 776 of NW_008709518.1, forward strand.
CTATTAAATCTGTAAGTCACAACAGTAAAATTACTGGAAATCAAAATATCAGGGGTTAAAAAAAAGTATTTGATAGAAAGGCCTGGTTAAAATTCGTAGTTTGTAATGAATTACTTGGGTTTTATGATAATTTGCTCCCGAGTGATTGTCAGATTTCCTTTTTTTCTTATGGTTTCTTCATTCGATTAACCATAACTCTATTTTTTTCGTTTTTATTATACCACATGAATATATCGTATATTGTCGTTGCCCCTGTCCGTCGGTCCGTCGGTCCGTCGGTCTGTCCGTCGGTCAACATTTCTTGTGAGCACTATAGAGACTACAGTTTTTATCTGATTTTGATAAAACTTGGTGTGATGCTTTAGATTGATAAGATCTCGGTCAAGTTCTATGAACGGTTTTTGAGATATTGCCCTTGACTTAGAACGCCTTGAAATTTGTTAAAAAATTGTTCGTGAGCAGGATTGAAGCTACAGTTTTCATCCGATTCTGATGAAACTTGATGTGATCATTGGAATTCATAAGATCTCGGACAAGTTCTAACTTGACGCATTTTTGATGAACGGTCTTTGAGTTATTGCCCTTGACTTTGTTAAAACGTGTTGAAATTTGTTAAAAATAGTTTGTGAGCAGGATTGACGCTACAGTTTTCAACCCATTCTGATGAAACTTGGTGTGATCATTGGAATTGATAAGATCTCGGACAAGTTCTAATTTGACGCATTTTCGATGAACGGTTTTTGAGTAATTGCCCTTGACTTTGTAAAAACGCGTCAAAATTTGTTAAAAAATAGTTCGTGAGCAGGATTGAAGCTACAGTTTTCAACCGATTCTGATGAAACTTGGTGTGATCATAGGAATTGATAAGATCTCGAACAAGTTCTAATTTGACGCATTTTCGATGAACGGTTTTTGAGTTATTGCCCTTGACTTTGTTAAAACGTCTCGAAATTTGTTAAAAAACAGTTCGTGAGCAGGATTGAAGCTACAGTTTTCATCCGATTCTGATGAAACTTGATGTGATCATTGGAATTCATAAGATCTCGGACAAGTTCTAACTTGACGCATTTTTGATGAACGGTTTTGAATTATTGCCCTTGACTTTGTAAAAACGCGTCAAAATTTGTTCGTGAGCACAATAGAAGCTACAGTTTTCAACCGATTCTAATGAAACCTTGGTGTGATCATTGTAATTGATAAGATCTCGGACAAGTTCTAACTTGACGCATTTTTGATCAACGGTTTTTGAGTTATTGCCCTTGACTTTGTTAAAATGTGTTGAAATTTGTTAAAAATAGTTTGTGAGCAGGATTGACGCTACAGTTTTCAACCAATTCTGATGAAACTTGGTGTGATCATTGGAATTGATAAGATCTCGGACAAGTTCTAATTTGACGCATTTTTGATGAACGGTTTTTGAATTATTGCCCTTGACTTTGTAAAAACGCGTCAAAATTTGTTCGTGAGCACAATAGAAGCTACAGTTTTCAACCGATTCTAATGAAACCTTGGTGTGATCATTGTAATTGATAAGATCTCGGACAAGTTCTAACTTGACGCATTTTCGATGAAATGTTTTTGAGTTATTGCCATTAACTTACGAAAAATGCGTCAAAATTTGTTTGTGAGCACAATAGAAGCTACAGTTTTCAACCGATTTTGATGAAACTTGGTGTGATCATTGGAATTGATAAGATCTCGGACAAGTTCTAACAAGAGATATTTTTGATGAACATTTTTTGAGTTATTGCCCTTGACTTTGTAAACACGCGTCAAAAGTTGTTTTTTGCCCTTGATTAGAGCTGTGTGATTTAATTGTTTGATGTATTTGGGTTATTGATATTGATTTTAAAAAATTTTGTGGAATTATTTAAATTATTTATATAATTTTTTTAATACA
>NW_008709519.1:0-2672 GCF_000327385.1 Lottia gigantea
TTTCAGTCTCGCTTGTTTTAAAGAGGCATTCAGGTTTTTAGTAGGTCGAGATTTTTTTTGGTTAAATTTGTGAAACCTATACACAAAAGTTCAGAGAAAAGTGTCCCTTAACGCATCTGAAACCTTGAACTTAAAAAATTTAAAACCGTTAATTTCAAACGCTAAAATGTTTCCGTAAACTTTTTAGGTTCGTTATGCTTTTTGGAAGGTGTAAGAAAAGTATTGTACGTATTTAGGCAAAACAACAATAATAATAAAATGAAACACTATTATAGATATACTACTCCTCTTTAATTCAAGCAACGTTTCAATTCGCATACAGGAATCTTTTTCAAGCAATAAAATAAGAAACAAGAAACAATTAGGAAGCACAAGATGTATGATATACTATTTCTGACATTTATTAACTCAACATTTCGCATGCTCATACAGACAGTGTTATCAAATATTATATAGAATCACTAGATATATAGATATACTATTTCTGACATTTATTAACTCAACGTTTTACATGTTCATACAGACAGTGTTATCAAATATTATATAGAATCACTATATATATAGATATACTATTTCTAACATTTATTAACTCAACATTTCACATGTTCATACAGACAGTGTTATCAAATATTATATAGAATCACTATATATATAGATATACTATTTCTGACATTTATTAACTCAACATTTCACATGTTCATACAGACAGTGTTATCAAGAGAAGTGAATATTATAACAAGACTAACAATATATATAGTAAATAAATGAGTAACAATTAACAGTATAAAGGGACCACAGGATTAATTGTTACTCATTTATATACTGTATATATTGTTAGTCTGTCATGCCTGTATGAGCATGAGTTAATAAATGTCCGAAATAGTTTATCCATATAACTTGTGCTTCTTTACCTACTCCTATTTCTATATGTCTTATAAACAGTAAGAAACAACAAGTATAAATAGCAAAATTATGATATCTATAACTCACTAGGATTAGTGAAGAAACCTAATAATATAGGAGGCAAAACAACAATAATAATAATAAAAATAATAAAATCTTTATTCAAAAGGGTGAAAATCAGACTGTGAAGCAATATATTGCCCCCAACAAACAACAACAAACAAATTGAAATTGAAAGAATGGAAATAAAACATAAATTATACATTTAAAATACAACAGAATATGAAAAAAACTTATAGCTGGGGATAAAATGTGATGAATTTTACGTACACTAGAGATGTTAATAGTGTTTTTGACGAGATTCGGTAACATATCCCATATCATAGGGTCGACATACTTTAAACTGTTTTTATATATAGACTACAGTTAAACGCATAATTGTAAAGAAATAGATCTCCTATTTATTCTAAAGGGTTCAAGTAATAATATCAAGCCGTTATACAGTCAAACACTGTGGTGTTTCTAGGAAACATTAGTTGAAGGGCCACGGGTTATTCTTTCACTATGAGATTTAACAGAATTTGCACTAGAAAGACAGATTTTGATTCGGCTTGCGAACTTGTATTCTTAGGGAACGGGGTTATTAAAAACTTTTTTTGCGCAAAATTAAAAACGACACTTTTCGACCATTGAAAAGAAAAATAACCCGAGTCCCCCGCCAAACGGTTTCGGTTCTGTACCATGTGGAGGTTCTAGGTGTCGTACCTGTGAATACATACAATTTTCTCATTATTTCGAAAAACAACAAAAACGTAAAATTTTCGAACTTACGAACGCACTTTCATGTATCGATAAAAACATCATATACCTAACTTCCTGTAAAAAATGCGATGTACAATATGTTGGCGAAATGCAAAACGAGTTGAGTACAGCATGACATACAGCATGAACATCAAATTATACCTTATACGGCATTTAAGTGTCTATGGGTTTTCAATATTGCACAAGTTACTTGGCGTAGTGACACCAACAGTGTGCAAGTGTGCGTAGTGCAATATTGAAAACCTATAGTAGTAGGGGGCTAGGGCTAGGAACTTTGGTTGCTAGGCAACGAATGACGTCATAATGGTTGCTAGGGATGACGTCACATCCGGTTTAAGGATGCGCATGCGTGACTTCCGTTGCTAGGGAGATGACGTCATTTGGGGAAACCCCTACGGGAATCCCGATGACGTCATGGGAAATCCCAAGGGGGAAATCCCAAGGGGAAATCCAAAGGGGAAATCCCAAGGGTAAAACCTCAAGGGGAAATCCCAAAGGGAAATCTCAAGGGGTAAAACCCAAGGAAAAGGGAACTCTTTTATTTTGATTAGGTAGCCCTGAAAAGGGCTGTTTTTTTATTGGACTTGGGCGATCAGACTTGGTCTAATCAAAGTAGGACCGACGACAAGTACAGATTTCTTTCGGTTTTTCCTTCCTCTAGCAATTTGATTATCCAAGCCCTATAAAAAGGAGAGGCTTTTGCAGCCAAAGTCAGAATCATCATGGAATTCGACACGGCACTCAGACACCCGTTCACAATGTTAGTTTCCGGTCCCACAGGTGTTGGGAAAACGGTCTTTGTTCAAAAATTGTTGGAGGCCAACATGTTTGACCCAGTACCCGAACGAATCGTGTGGGCCTATGGCGAATGGCAACAGTCTTACGAAACGTTTTCTTACACTTACGTCCATGGCTTAGGAAATATCGATGATGTCATGGCTCAAGTG
>NW_008709520.1:0-909 GCF_000327385.1 Lottia gigantea
TGGCATTAATAGCTCTCCATAGTATCATTACTATTATTGGCATTAATAGCTGTCCATAGTAACATTACTATTATTGACATTAATAGCTGTCCATAGTAACATTACTATTATTGGCATTAATAGCTCTCTATAGTATCATTACTATTATTGGCATTAATAGCTCTCCATAGTAACATTACTATTATTGGCATTAATAGCTCTCTATAGTAACATTACTATTATTGGCATTAATAGCTGTCCATAGTATCATTACTATTATTGGCATTAATAGCTCTCTATAGTAACATTACTATTATTGGCATTAATAGCTCTCTATAGTATCATTACTATTATTGGCATTAATAGCTCTCTATAGTAACATTACTATTATTGGCATTAATAGCTCTCCATAGTATCATTACTATTATTGGCATTAATAGCTCTCTATAGTATCATTACTATTATTGGCATTAATAGCTCTCTATAGTATCATTACTATTATTGGCATTAATAGCTCTCCATAGTAACATTACTATTATTGGCATTAATAGCTCTCTATAGTAACATTACTATTATTGGCATTAATAGCTGTCCATAGTATCATTACTATTATTGGCATTAATAGCTCTCTATAGTAACATTACTATTATTGGCATTAATAGCTGTCCATAGTATCATTACTATTATTAGCATTAATAGCTCTCTATAGTAACATTACTATTATTGGCATTAATAGCTGTCCATAGTAACATTACTATTATTGGCATTAATAGCTCTCTATAGTAACATTACTATTATTGGCATTAATAGCTGTCCATAGTAACATTACTATTATTGGCATTAATAGCTCTCCATAGTAACATTACTATTATTGGCATTAATAGCTCTCTATAGTAACATTGCTATTATTAGCATTAATAGCTCTCTATA
>NW_008709520.1:26867-28503 GCF_000327385.1 Lottia gigantea
AAAATTTATAAATCTAAAATTAACATCTAAAATTAACATCTAAAATTTATAAAACTGGAATTAACATCTAAAATTTATAAATCTAAAATTAACATCTAAAATTTATAAAACTGGAATCAACATCTAAAATTTATAAATCTAAAATTAACATCTAAAATTTATAAATCTAAAATTAACATCCAAAATTTATCAATCTAAAATTAACATCATAAATTTATAAATCTAAAATTAACATCTAAAATTTATCAATCTAAAATTAACATCATAAATTTATAAATCTAAAATTAACATCTAAAATTTATAAATCTAAAATAAACATCTAAAATTTATAAATCTAAAATTAACATCTTAAATTTATAAAACTGGAATTAACATCTAAAATTTATAAATCTAAAATTAACATCTAAAATTTATAAATCTAAAATTAACATCTAAAATTTATAAATCTAAAATTAACATCCAAAATTTATAAATCTAAAATTAACATCTAAAATTAACATACAAAATTAATAAATCTGGAATTAACATCTAAAATTTATAAATCTAAAATTAACATCCAAAATTTATAAATCTAAAATTAACACCTAAAATTAACATCCAAAATTTATAAATCTAAAATTGACATCCAAAATTTATAAATCTAAAATTGACATCTAAAATTTATAAATCTAAAATTAACATCTAAAATTTATAAATCTAAAATTAACATCTAAAATTTATAAATCTAAAATTAACATCTAAAATTTATAAATCTAAAATTAACATCTAAAATTTATAAATCTAAAATTAACATCCAAAATTTATAAATCTAAAATTAACACCTAAAATTAACATCCAAAATTTATAAATCTAAAATTGACATCCAAAATTTATAAATCTAAAATTGACATCTAAAATTTATAAATCTAAAATTGACATCTAAAATTTATAAATCTAAAATTAACATCTAAAATTTATAAATCTAAAATTAACATCTAAAATTTATAAATCTAAAATTAACATCTAAAATTTATAAATCTAAAATTAACATCTAAAATTTATAAATCTAAAATTAACATCTAAAATTTATAAATCTAAAATTAACATCTAAAATTTATGAATCTGGAATAAACATCTAAAATTTAAAAATCTGGAATAAACATCTAAAATTTATAAATCTGGAATAAACATCTAAAATTCATAAATCTGGAATAAACATCTAAAATTTATAAATCTGGAATAAAAGTAAAATATCTATTTAGTATAGTTCAATAATTGACATCTAAAATCTAGAAAAATAACTGACTTACTATTCATTATGATTATTGTTGTTGAGATTATAAAGATGTAGTTGAGCTCGAGCTAGCGAGGGACTGTAGGTGGAGATAACTCCATGTATACCAGGACTGACACGAGGATCTCGACTACGAGGTGGATGTTGTTTGGAAGATACCTGACTTTTATCACGGACAGCGTTTGCCACCCCAGATGTAAAATCTAAAACACCTGTGACAGGTTTAGTAACTGTTCCAACAATTCCCTTTCCTGCTCCTTTAAAAAATCCCTGGAATTTAAACAGCGGACATAATTAGTCTTTTACAGTCAAATGTTCTTATGGTAGATTTCTTGCTGCTGTTCAATGAGATGGAAAGTGGAA
>NW_008709520.1:33390-37359 GCF_000327385.1 Lottia gigantea
TCAAATGATTTAAAAATGATTATGGAACAGGTGAGCCTTACATATCATGCATAAATCTGTTTTAATATCAGTATGGGCAAATTGAGGACAAGTTATCACATTTACAGTAGACAAACCTCAGTGAATCATCATATCTTACCTAAATCCACTTTGGCATCTTCGAAGGCTATGAGAGGAACAGCCAGACTGTGTTTAACTAGCTGAAGATCAGGAGATAGATTGCTAGACGTGGCCATACTTAACGTTACTCGACCAGTTTTAATCTTTAATGAACTAAAATAATATCTTGTAGCCTGGATGGTAGAGGATGTTGGTAACACTCTACAAATAATAAAATTAAACTATTAAACAAGTCCTTTTCTTTAATCATTAATCAAAGTAAAAATAACTGGCAAAAAGGGGAAAAACACATCAGCTCATGTGAATGATAGGTAAAGTAGAAATACATGTGGTTCAGGGGCCCAGGATATAAAAAGGATTATATATATAATGGTAAACTATTATATGAAAGATGTAATAATATTCGTACTGAAAAATCAGGTTCAGATTCAGGTTTTGTCTAGACTTTAATAGAAATATTTAATTTTTATTGAAACACAGTATATCAAATAGTTTCTTTAATAGATATCTACTCGTATTACTAATAAATGACATTTTAAATTTGTTTGATCTAAAATCCAGATTTTGGCAGGTAAATATAATTTCAGTGTTTTAGGTTTTTATTCATAATAATGGGGCCACTAAATTAAATTCATAGCAGATAGCAGTGGCTCAAACACCAAAGAGACTAATTGAACCAAGTCCCAGAAGAAATGCAGGAAGCGAAAAGAATTTCCCTAGTGAGGGCCCCCTTCATCTAGTTGAGCCAAAGTTGGAAAATAGTTTTCCATAGTTAAAACCATTGACACCTTCACTAGATGGATTTGTCTTCCCCTTTATTAAAGCGACTTGAATTTTTGAATGTGAGTCCCATCTTCATTGGGGTCATAAAATCTTAAACAGATATACAGCAATGATCAAAACTTTAAAATTCAGAACGAATAAAACCCAAATCTATCACTTAACTTTTTAGCTACTGATATTATCAGTGTCCCTGATACACAAACAAAATAAGAAAACATCTTCACAATCCCTTCTAATTAAGTTAACTTACTGATGGTTATTATCATCTAGTTGGACCATATCTGATCCGTTTGTTTCATATCCCAATAACAACAATAACTTTAATATCAACCTCTCTTCTAGTAATATTGTTAATCTTTTAGTTGTTACAATTACATGCTGAAATATAACTAGATAAATAAAACTCTGTACAAACAAGACAATTCTCTTAATCAAAATCTTGTCTAAAGTATGGTAAATTGGGAGTTAAAGAGAAGTACCATCAGGTGTTTCAAAAAGAGTAAACATGATCTGCTTTGCGAGCGACACCAGCCACTACTATAAGGTCAACATCATCAGATACAATCAGATCAATTTATACCAGACCAAACAAATCAGCAAAGATGCTAGATATTTGTCCAGAACTTATCATTAACGACCATTAACTTTCCTAAATGATGTTTGAAGTCTTGTGTCAAATATCCCTGGTTAAGCAATTTCAAAGCCAAAACTAGACCTCTGGCCAGAAAGTCTTCATAAATTAAACAAACCCTGGTATAGTGGATGAGTTGTGAAACGGACAAGTGATAACATTAATAGTCATCCTCAATTAACAATAAATTGAAAAAAAAGAAAGTTGATCAGTGGATTAAGTGTAGTTCTGTTTTACGTCTTTCTTTGGTGATTGTATTCAATGTATATCCAATGTGTTGCCAATATGTTGCGTTGTGTTTTACAATTCTAATCGTTAGTACTAAGGTTATTTATTTACCTTGTATATTTCAGCGTTCCACTTGCCACTAGGTAGTTTATGAGCTGTTATAAATAAAGCTGGAGTATTATCAACTGTTTCACGCTGGTTTGTCTGAGTAACAAATAACACCACTGGACGACTTGCTCCTATCATCTGATTATCAACCTGAAATTATAAAATAGTCATCTGTTAGTGAAGCTGATATAGAGGTGAATAAAAGCATGTCTGATAAATTATCAGGCTATGCGGATACTATCAAAGAATCAAACTGTACTTAAACTCTGTTCTACCCGAAGCTACCCGAGCCATGTTCCCTTTCCTCTCTTATAGACACACAGAACCTTTTATCAACTACAACCCAAATAATCTAACTGTATCCTACCTGTACAGAAGCTACACTGGTTTCTACTGGGAGCCATGTTCCCTTTCCTCTCTTATAGACACACAGAACCTTTTATCAACTACAACCCAAATAATCTAACTGTATCCTACCTGTACAGAAGCTACACTAGTTTCTACTGTTAGTAAAGCTGATGATTTAACAACCTCCAAACTGATATTACTCAGTTTAATATATAACAATTCTTCTGGTAGATGATTTATAACAGATATACCTAATCCACCTTTTAATGACATTGTCACCTACAAAATTAATCCAATCAATAATGAAGCGGCATTAAGGCTTGAGTGTTGTTTGGTTATTTAAAAAAAAATCAAAGTAATTATTCCTTAACAACATTTTTTGGGGTCTAAAATTTTTCTTGTTTAGATATGAACCTGAGTGTCTAGTACAAGTTAAACTGGAGCTGTGGAATATGCAATATTACTTCTCAATATTATGGTGTCTGCATTTTGCCAACTCATTGCTTTCAAATAATTATTGAGCTTTTACATAATACAAAATAGCTTCTCATATGAACCATTCAGATATTTCACTTTAGTTTATTGTTCAATATTATGGTGTCTTCATTTTGCTAGCTTGTTCATTTTCATTGGGTGACATTACTTACAGTGACAGATTCTTTTACAAATTTACTCATGGGTAAGAAGGGGTAGGCAATTACAATACTTACTATAAACCAAAACATCGGCTGGTGTAGAGACAGAAAAACTAGGCTCTGTTTGAGGGGATTTTCCACACCTCTGAGGTGCAGGGTTTTTAAACCTATTTATTCAGTTAGAGGCTGATATTTTGGACTATACTTACTTCTAATTGTTTTGGTCCAATAATTTCCTCAGTTGATCCTTGAACTCTTTCTGAGACGTCGTAAACCTCCCAATCACTCATATCCTTCAATTCACAGTGGACAATTTCCTAGAAATAAAGTGTAAGTAGAGGAGATACTTCTGGTAAATTTTGAAAAGAAGAATCAATCACACAAACACATGACACAATCTTTTGATTGATAAACTTCCTCATGTAAAAAGTTCATTAGCTGCTACCAATGTTTCAGGTTTCGTTTTGGGGTTCGGATCGTTAGTATTTGGTTTATATAAAACTTTTATTCTATAAAACTCAACTTACAATGATTTTAGTATTCCTGTCATCTGATTGGTCAATCACAAAAATTGATTTTAAATTAAGTTCCATTATCCAATCAGATAACTGTATATATTAAAATCTAGATTTTATCTTAGTTAAGTTATCAAGAACAAGTGCCCAGATCAATTCATGCCTGATTTATCTATCAAAACTTACAGTAGATTGTCTGTCAGCTATTTCTAAAACTCTGATTGGTCCATCCATAACGACCTTGACCGATAAACATCCTGACCCTGGCCGTAATTTCTGCCGTGAGATCATCTTGTGGGGTGGCACACCCAATACAGGGAGGTGAGGGGGTGAGCCAGGGATATTACTGGTTGTTTCTGTATGACATGGTCCCAGCACTGCCACTGCCCCTGAAATATAAATAATCATAATTAGAAATTTTATGGTAATTTCTGAAGATCACAATGTTGGAATGAATGATTCAAATTCTGACCCGAAAAAACAAAAAACAAAACAAAGGCTGTGAAAGATGATCTCCTGCAGGAAGAAAATAGATAAGATCAATTTTAATGCAGATACGCCGTGGGATATAGATTACAAGAGATAAGATAAGATATTTATA
>NW_008709521.1:0-2237 GCF_000327385.1 Lottia gigantea
ACAGATTTGAAAGTGGACCTATTGATCGTATTAATGAGTGAAACAACATTAGTATATACTGTTTTTAGAGGGTTTGTTACCCCTGGATCAGGTGTTTTCAATTGTTTCTTTCTATGAGCTATTTCAGGATCCTTTGTTGATTACATTATCCCCTTTCCCTCTTGAGATCTTTACTGTCTTGTGGTTTTATCTTTTTTTTACCTGTAATCAATTTCATGTTGGAGAATATAGCCCGTCTGAATAGAAGTACTTCAGGACAAAATGGAAAGCGCCTCATCACCCAGAATGAGAGGTAAGAAGTAGGCGTAGTGCATGTATGTTTTTTTTTTCAGTGTTGAGTTTCGTCTTCTCATTTCATAACACACCATTAGCAATTCATTTTATTATTAGCAGCTTATGTAACAGTATGGTTTTAGCAGTCAATTATTCGCAGAGAATTAATAATAATAATGGTAATAACAATAGTAATAATAATAATAATAATAGTAATAACAATAGTAATAATAATAATAATAATAGTAATAATGATAGGAATAATAATAATAATAATAGTAATAACAATAGTATTAATAATAATAGTAATAATGATAGTAATAATAATAATAATAATAATAGTAATAACAATAGTATTAATAATAATAGTAATAATAGTAATAACAATAGTATTAATAATAATAGTAATAATGATAGTAATAATAATAATAATAATAATAGTAATAACAATAGTATTAATAATAATAGTAATAATGATAGTAATAATTATAACAATAATAATATACTCAAGATAATTCTGAGATGAATGAAGGAGTTGCTCACAGGCGAGTTGCCCACAGGCATAAGTAATAAGAGCACAAGCTATTTTGCTCACAGTAATACTGGCACATGGTATTATGGTCATGCACGGTTATACGGGCACATGGTATTAATATTATGATCACAGTAATAAGCTACAGGGTAATTTGGTCATAGTTATAAATATATATCTAAAATTCCCCATTCAAAACTTATCAGTGCTAATTAATTAAAATTTCATGCCAATTTCATTTTTTCACTTATAGGTGCAGTAAAGTTATAGTGAAGGTGATATTTTGTGCTCAAGATGTTAAACGTGGATTTCATGCCCAACACTTTAATCAAATATGTCTAAATCAAATATATTTTAAGACCCATTGAAATCAGATAATGTCTCACATCCTGACTGTATAGACTGGGAACGTCTGCCAAGAAGAGAAAATTACAAATCGTTCGCTGTTCTTCGTGAAGCTGCAACGTTTGACTTAGAAAAACGAGTACGCGTAATACTACTGAAGACATGTTCATAAAGTTAAGGGTGGGTCATATGGTTGCCTTGGAAGCCAAATACCATGCGAGCAGCCAGTATAACTGGAGATTATGTTACTGAAGATCAAAGGAACTTTGAACTTGTGATGTATATAGAGGAAAATCGCATGGAATATGGAACAGCTCTATTCTTCAAATTCGCAGATCTTGCACATCTTTATGAATTAAGATTGTGGCAGTTTGTTCTAGTACCTAGAGTTGCCATGTGCTCCCGAATTTATCTCAGATGAAGATCATTGAGAAGTATTGATGTATGACAGTGACTCTGAGTGAGTCAAGAGGATTCTGTCCCAAGTTTATTGCTGGCTTTAGTAGGAATGATACTAGAAGGTGTCAACATCAAATACCAAAGCCATGAATCATCTCATCTCATCTCATCTCAGGCGACACTGTCTCACAACTTTGAAGTACAAGCGCTGACCAACATAATATGCAACCCCTAAAAGACACAGCCCGTATAAGAAAACCCCAATCGCTACTTACATTTGATTGATGCTTCATGCTCAGACGCGGAAACGGGAGTTAGTTGACATGATCTTGGCGTCTCGTATCTCCGTTCTCCGTAACTCAACTGATTTAGGCAACAAAGTGTGTGAACACATCGAGAAAGAAAACGCAGTGTGCCCACTATCAATGCAAAGTCAAGTATTCACAACTCCGCCGTGTTATGATCGTCATATTCGCCAACGGATTTGATCATGACCATTTCAAAGTACCGAGTGCGTTCTCGGCTATTTCGATTGACTAAGTCCACGAGTAAATAATGCTTGTATAAAGGGGGGGAGGGGGGTGTAGTGGGGGTGGTGGTGCGGTTAGTGCTCTTCGACCTTGGGTGTGTTCTGGACCAGAAGTGTCCAGAGTGATCAGAGAATTTGAGGATGCCTTACATCAAAAGG
>NW_008709522.1:0-4424 GCF_000327385.1 Lottia gigantea
TTCCTGCTCGGTAGACCGTCAGCACTTGGAAAAAACCCACCAAAGTAAAGGAAAAACGATTACAGCAAAAATGCAAGTTTCCTATAGGCCACATAGAGCGAAAATGCCAAGACCTAACTTTGCCAAATGGAGTTATTTTGCCCAAGTGTTGGGTCTTTTCCTGCTCGGTAGACCGTCAGCACTTGAAAAAACACACCAAAGCAAAGGAAAAACGATTACAGCAAAAATGCAAGTTTTTCTAGGCCACATAGAACGAAAATGCCAAGACCTAACTTTGCCAAATGGAGTTATTTTACACGGGTCTTTTCCTGCTCGGTAGACCGTCAGCACATGGAAAAAACCCACCAAAGTAAAGGAAAAACGATTACAGCAAAAATGCAAGTTTCCTATAGGGCACATAGAGCGAAAATGCCAAGACCTCACTTTGCCAAATGGAGTTATTTTGCCCAAGTGTTGGGTCTTTTCCTGCTCGGTAGACCGTCAGCACTTGAAAAACACACCAAAGCAAGGTAAAAACGATTACAGCAAAAATTCAAATTTCTTAAAGGCCACATAGAGCGAAACTGCCAAGACCTAAATTTTCCAAATGCGATTAGTTTGCCAAGTGTTGGGTCTTTTCCTGCTCGGTAGACCGCCAGCACTTGGAAAAACACACCAAAGCAAGGGAAAAACGATTACAGCAAAATGCAAGTTTCCCATAAGGCCACATAGTGCGAAATTGCCAAGACCTAACTTTGCCAAATGCGGTTAGTTTGCCCAAGTGTTGGGTCTTTTCCTGCTCGGTAGACCGTCAGCACTTGGAAAACACACCAAAGCAAGGTAAAAACGATAACAGTAAAAATTCAAATTTCTTAAAGGCCACATAGAGCGAAAATGCCAAGACCTAACTTTGCCAAATGGAGTTATTTTGCCCAAGTGTTGGGTCTTTTCCTGCTCGGTAGACCGTCAGCACTTGGAAAAACACACCAAAGCAAGGGAAAAACGATTACAGCAAAATGCAAGTTTCCCATAAGGCCACATAGTGCGAAATTGCCAAGAACTAACTTTGCCAAATGCGATTAGTTTGCCCAAGTGTTGGGTCTTTTCCTGCTCGGTAGACCGTCAGCACTTGGAAAAACACACCAAAGCAAATGAAAAACGATTACAGCAAAAATGCAAGTTTTCTATAGGCCACATAGAGCGAAATTGCCAAGACCTAACTTTGCCAAATGCGAGTTAGTTTGCCCAAGTGTTGGGTCTTTTCCTGCTCGGTAGACCGTCAGCACTTGGAAAAACACACCAAAGCAAAGGAAAAACGATTACAGCCAAAATGCAAGTTTTCTATTGGCCACATAGAGCGAAATTGCCAAGACCTAACTTTGCCAAATGGAGTTATTTTGCCCAAGTGTTGGGTCTTTTCCTGCTCGGTAGACCATCAGCACTTGGAAAAACACACCAAAGCAAAGGAAAAACGATTACAGCAAAAATGCAAGTTTCCTATAGGCCACATAGAGCGAAAATGCCAAGACCTAACTTTGCCAAATGGAGTTATTTTACCCGAGTGTTCGGTCTTTTCCTGCTCGGTAGACCGTCAGCACTTGGAAAAACCCACCAAAGCAAAGGAAAAACGATTACAGCCAAAATGCAAGTTTTCTATTGGCCACATAGAGCGAAATTGCCAAGACCTAACTTTGCCAAATGGAGTTATTTTGCCCAAGTGTTGGGTCTTTTCCTGCTCGGTAGACCGTCAGCACTTGGAAAAACACACCAAAGCAAAGGAAAAACGATTACAGCAAAAAATCAAGGTTCGTACAGGCCACATAGAGCGAAAATGACAAGTCCTAACTTTGCCAAATGGAGTTATTTTTCCCAAGTGTTGGGTCTTTTCCTGCTCGGTAGACCGTCAGCACTTGGAAAAACACACCAAATAAAGGGAAAAACGATTACAGCAAAAATTCAAGGTTCGTACAGGCCACATAGAGCGAAATTGCCCAGACCTAACTTTGCCAAATGGAGTTAATTTACCAAAGTGTTGGGTCTTTTCCTGCTCGGTAGACCGTCAGCACTTGGAAAAACACACCAAAGCAAATGAAAAACGATTACAGCCAAAATGCAAGTTTTCTATTGGCCACATAGAGCGAAATTGCCAAGACCTAACTTTGCCAAATGGAGTTATTTTGCCTAATTATTGGGCCTTTTCCTGCTCAGTAGACCGTCAGCACTTGAAAAAACACACCAAAGAAAGGGAAAAACGAATACAGCAAAAATGCAAGTTTTCTATTGGCCACATAGAGCGAAATGGCCAAGACCTACATTTGCCACATGGAGTAATTTTGCCAAAGTGTTGGGTCTTTTCCTGCTCGGTAGACCGTCAGCACTTGGAAAAACACACCAAAGGAAATGAAAAACGATTACAGCCAAAATACAAGTTTTCTATTGGCCACATAGAGCGAAATTGCCAAGACCTGACTTTGCCAAATGCGTTTAGTTTGTCCAAAGGTTGGGTCTTTTCCTGTTCGGTAGACCGTCAGCACTTAGAAAAACACACCAAAGCAAAGTAAAAACGATTACAGCAAAAATGCAAGTTTTCTATAGGCCACATAGATCGAAATTGACAAGACCTAACTTTGCCAAATGCGGTTAGTTTGCCCAAGTGTTGGGTCTTTTCCTGCTCTGTAGACTGTCAGCACTAGGAAAAACACACCAAAGCAAAGGAAAAACGATTACAGCCAAAATGCAAGTTTCCTATAGGCCACATAGAGCGAAAATGCCAAGACCTAACTTAGCCTAATGGAGTTATTTTACCCAAGTGTTGGGTCTTTTCCTGCTCGGTAGACCGTCAGCACTTAGAAAAACAAACCAAAGCAAATGAAAAACGATTACAGCAAAAAATCAAGTTTCCAATAGGCCACATAGAGCGAAAATGCCAAGACCTAATTTGCCAAAAGTAGTTATTTTGTCCAAGTGTTGGGTCTTTTCCTGCTGGCAGACCATCAGCACTTGGTAAAACACACCAAAGCAAAGGAAAAACGATTACAGCAAAAATGCAAGTTTCCTATAGGCCACATAGCGCGAAAATGTCAAGACCTATCTTTGCCAAATGGAGTTATTTTGCCTAAGTATTGGGCCTTTTCCTGCTCAGTAGACCGTCAGCACTTGAAAAAACACACCAAAGAAAAGGAAAAACGAATACAGCAAAAATGCAAGTTTTCTATTGGCCACATAGAGCGAAATGGCCAAGACCTACCTTTGCCACATGGAGTAATTTTTCCCAAGTGTTTGGTCTTTTCCTGCTCGGTAGACCGTCAGCACTTGGAAAAACACACCAAAGCAAAGGTAAAAGTATTACAGCAAAAATGCAAGTTTTCTATAGGCCACATAGAGCGAAATTGCCAAGACCTAACTTTGCCAAATGCGGTTAGTTTGCCCAAGAGTTGGGTCTTTTCCTGCTAGGTAGACCGTCAGCACTTGGAAAAACACACCAAACCAAATGAAAAACGATTACAGCCAAAATGCAAGTTTTCTATTGGCCACATAGAGCGAAATTGACAAGACCTAACTTTGCCAAATGAAGTTATTTTGCCCAAGTGTTGGGCCTTTTCCTGCACGGTAGACCGTCAACACTAGGAAAAACACACCAAAGCAAAGGAAAAACGATTACAGCCAAAATGCAAGTTTTCTATTGGCCGCATAGAGCGAAATTGCCAAGACCTAACTTTGCCAAATGGAGTTATTTTAACCAAGTGTTGGGTCTTTTCCTGCTCGGTAGACCGTCAGCACTTGGAAAAACACACCAAAGCAAAGGAAAAACGATTACAGCAAAAAATCAAGGTTCGTACAGGCCACATAGAGCGAAAATGCCAAGTCCTAACTTTGCCAAATGGAGTTATTTTTCCCAAGTGTTGGGTCTTTTCCTGCTCGGTAGACCGTCAGCACTTGGAAAAACACACCAAATAAAGGGAGCCACGATTACAGCAAAAATTCAAGGTTCGTACAGGCCACATAGAGCGAAATTGCCCAGACCTAACTTTGCCAAATGGAGTTAATTTACCAAAGTGTTGGGTCTTTTCCTGCTCGGTAGACCGTCAGCACTTGGAAAGACACACCAAAGCGAAATTGCCAAAACCTAACTTTGCCAAATGCGATTAGTTTGCCCAAGTGTTGGGTCTTTTGGGTCAAAAGTGTTGGGTCAAAGAAAAGGAAAAACGATTACAGCAAAAATGCAAGTTTCCTATAGTCCACAAAGAGCGAAATTGCCAAGACCTAACTTTGCCAAATGCGTTTAGTTTGTCCAAAGGTTGGGTCTTTTCCTGTTCGGTAGACCGTCAGCACTTAGAAAAACACACCAAAGCAAAGTAAAAACGATTACAGCAAAAATGCAAGTTTTCTATAGGCCACATAGATCGAAATTGACAAGACCTAACTTTGCCAAATGCGGTTAGTTT
>NW_008709522.1:8666-9440 GCF_000327385.1 Lottia gigantea
GCTCGGTAGACCGTCAGCACTTGGAAAAACACACCAAACCAAATGAAAAACGATTACAGTCAAAATGCAAGTTTTCTATTGGCCACATAGAGCGAAATTGACAAGACCTAACTTTGCCAAATGAAGTTATTTTGCCCAAGTATTGGGCCTTTTCCTGCTCGGTAGACCGTCAACACTAGGAAAAACCCACCAAAGCAAAGGAAAAACGATTACAGCCAAAATGCAAGTTTTCTATTGGCCACATAGAGCGAAATTGCCAAGACCTAACTTTGCCAAATGGAGTTAGTTTGCCCAAGTGTTGGGTCTTTTCCTGCTCGGTAGACCGTCAGCACTTGGAAAAACACACCAGAGCAAAGGAAAAACGATTACAGCAAAAAATCAAGGTTCGTACAGGCCACATAGAGCGAAAATGACAAGTCCTAACTTTGCCAAATGGAGTTATTTTTCCCAAGTGTTGGGTCTTTTCCTGTTCGGTAGACCGTCAGCACTTGGAAAAACACACCAAATAAAGGGAAAAACGATTACAGCAAAAATTCAAGGTTCGTACAGGCCACATAGAGCGAAATTGCCCAGACCTAACTTTGCCAAATGGAGTTAATTTACCAAAGTGTTGGGTCTTTTCCTGCTCGGTAGACCGTCAGCACTTGGAAAGACACACCAAAGCGAAATTGCCAAGACCTAACTTTGCCAAATGCGATTAGTTTGCCCAAGTGTTGGGTCTTTTGGGTCAAAAGTGTTGGGTCAAAGAAAAGAAAAAACGATTACAGCAAAAAT
>NW_008709522.1:36117-37361 GCF_000327385.1 Lottia gigantea
GTTAGTTTGCCCAAGTGTTGGGTCTTTTCCTGCTGGGTAGACCGTCAGCACTTGGAAAAACACAGCAAAGCAAAGGAAAAACGATTACAGCAAAAAATCAAGGTTCGTACAGGCCACATAGAGCGAAAATGCCAAGTCCTAACTTTGCCAAATGGAGTTATTTTGCCCAAGTGATGGGTCTTTTCCTGCTCGGTAGATTGTCAGCACTTGAAAAAAACACACCAAAGAAAGGGAAAAACGATTACAGCAAAAATTCAAGTTTCCTAAAGGCCACATAGAGAGAAAATGCCAAGACCTAACTTTGCCAAATGGAGTTATTTTGCCCAAGTGTTGTGTCTTTTCCTGCTCGGTAGACCGTCAGCACTTGGAAAAACACACCAAAGCAAATGGAAAACGATTACAGCCTAAATGCAAGTTTTCTATTGGCCACATAGAGCGAAATTGCCAAGACCTAACTTTGCCAAATGGAGTTATTTTGCCCAAGTGTTGGGTCTTTTCCTGCTCGGTAGACCGTCAGCACATGGAAAAACACACCAAAGAAAATGGAAAACGATTACAGCCTAAATGCAAGTTTTCTATTGGCCACATAGAGCGAAATTGCCAAGACCTAACTTTGCCAAATGGAGTTATTTTGCCCAAGTGTTGGGTCTTTTCCTGCTCGTTAGACCGTCAGCACTAGAAAAAACACACCAAAGCAAAGGAAAAACGATTAAAGCAAGAATGCAAGTTTTCTATAGGACACATAGAACGAAACTGCCAAGACCTAACTTAGCCAAATGCGGTTAGTTTGTCCAAGTGTTGGGTCTTTTCCTGCTCGGTAGACCGTCAGCACTTGGAAAAACACACCAAAGCAAAGGAAAAACAATTACAGCAAAAATGCAAGTTTTCTATAGGCCACAAAGAGCGAAATTGCCTAGACCTTACTTTTCCAAATGCGGTTAGTTTGTCCAAGTGTTGGGTCTTTTCCTGCTCTGTAGACCGTCAGCACTTGGAAAAACACACCAAAGCAAAGGAAAAACGATTACAGCAAAAAATCAAGGTTCGTACATGCCACATAGAGCGAAAATGCCAAGTCCTAACTTTGCCAAATGGAGTTACTTTGCCCAAGTGTTGGGTCTTTTCCTGCTCGGTAGACCGTCAGCACTTGGAAAAACACACCAAACGCAAAGGAAAAACGATTACAGCCAAAATGCAAGTTTTCTATTGGCCACATAGAGCGAAATTGCCAAGACCTAACTTGCTAA
>NW_008709523.1:0-2661 GCF_000327385.1 Lottia gigantea
GAGGAATTGATAGAGGGTAGAATGACTAAATACTGATTTTGGTTCGTTGTCATATTTAAACAGAAGACAACGATTTCTTATCCAATCAGGAACATCACTTTGTTTACTTCCATTAATCAGAACAGGGATAAGTTCTTTAGAAGCTGCACCCTTCTTACTAAACCTTTTTTCCACCATGCTGTAAATCTGTTTTTGTGCCTCGCGATGATGTTGATTGGTCTCATTATTTCGATGTAAAAAATCTTTTAGGTTAAATTTTGGTTTTACATAGTCAAGATAATGTTCTGTTGCCACCATTATGACGCAGTCACACTGAAAAATAGCAAACACATAAAATATACATTTTAATATTTATACTAGATATATAGATATACTACTTCTAACATTTATTAACTCAATATTTCATATGTTCAGACAGACAGTGTTATCAAATATTATATAGAATCACTAGACATATAGATATACTATTTCTAACATTTATTAACTCAATGTTTCATATGTTCATACAGACAGTGTTATCAAATATTATATAGAATCACTAGATATATAGATATACTATTTCTAACTCAATGTTACACTTACTCACACGGACAATGTTATCAAATATTATATAGAATCACTAGATATATAGATATACTATTTCTAACATTTATTAACTCAATGTTTCATTATGTTCATACAGACAGTGTTATCAAAATATTATATAGAATCACTAGATATATAGATATACTATTTCTAACATTTATTAACTCAATGTTACACTTGCTCACACGGACAGTGTTATCAAATATTATATAGAATCACTAGATATATAGATATACTATTTCTAACGTTTATTAACTCAACATTTCATTATGTTCATACAGACAGTGTTATCAAATATTATATAGAATCACTAGATATATAGATATACTATTTCTAACATTTATTAACTCAACGTTTCATTATGTTCATACAGACAGTGTTATCAAATATTATATAGAATCACTAGATATATAGATATACTATATCTAACATTTATTAACTCAATGTTTCATATATACTCATACAGACAGTGTTATCAAATATTATATAGAATCACTAGATATATAGATATACTATTTCTAACATTTATTAACTCAATGTTTCATATATACTCATACAGACAGTGTTATCAAATATTATACAGAATCACTAGATATATAGATATACTATATCTAACATTTATTAACTCAATGTTTCATATATACTCATACAGACAGTGTTATCAAATATTATATAGAATCACTAGATATATAAATATACTATTTCTAACGTTTATTAACTCAATGTTTCATATGTTCATACAGACAGTGTTATCAAATATTATATAGAATCACTAGATATATAGATATACTATTTCTAACATTTATTAACTCAATGTTTCATATATACTCATACAGACAGTGTTATCAAATATTATATAGAATCACTAGATATATAGATATACTATTTCTAACGTTTATTAACTCAATGTTTCATATATACTCATACAGACAGTGTTATCAAATATTATATAGAATCACTAGATATATAAATATACTATTTCTAACGTTTATTAACTCAATGTTTCATATGTTCATACAGACAGTGTTATCAAATATTATATAGAATCACTAGATATATAGATATACTATTTCTAACGTTTATTAACTCAATGTTTCATTATGTTCATACAGACAGTGTTATCAAATATTATATAGAATCACTAGATATATAAATATACTATTTCTAACGTTTATTAACTCAATGTTTCATATATACTCATACAGACAGTGTTATCAAATATTATATAGAATCACTAGATATATAGATATGCTATTTCTAACATTTATTAACTCAACGTTTCACTTGTTCATACAGACAGTGTTATCAAATATTATATAGAATCACTAGATATATAGATATACTATTTCTAACGTTTATTAACTCAATGTTTCATTATGTTCATACAAGACAGTCTTATCAATAACGCTGTCATAGCATATTTATGTATTGTTTGCTTCTTTAACTATGTAAAAAAAACTTTTTACTTTTACTCATACAATAGATAAAGTCATAATTACCTGTGTAAATATCTGTTTCAACCAGGTTTTGTGTTGCAACCGAATGCTGCTGAGTTCTTCTCGACTGGGCGGTGGATTGATTTTCAGTTCCTCACGAAGATATGCCACGTAGCCAATATCATGTTTGCTGAGATCTCGCACTAGATTTTGAACAATACTTGAGGTAAGTTCATCACTGACCGCGGTCACCAAAACTCGTATAGGTCTTCCTTTTTCTGAAATATAAATCATTTTTTTACTTCAGCTTAAAACCAGTCTTTCATGTGGGCTTATAAAAAACTAGGAATTTTACTTTCTATTTCTATATAAAGTAGAGTCTCAAGAAGGACAAGTCGTCTTTTTAACTTTCAAATCTAAACACGGCTAATGTTGAACACACATGGATCAAATTTTGACGGTGAGCTGAGAACACTATAATTGATTAGCTTAATCAGGAACTTTTCGTTTCTGAGACTTATGCATGATTAGTAAAACGAGTGGCGAGTCTGTCCATTTCATATGATTTTCATATCAGATTTAACCAACATATAGGAGTGACAGTTACATAAAAAATAAATAGAAGCAGAAGGAAAATTTC
>NW_008709524.1:0-2651 GCF_000327385.1 Lottia gigantea
TTGTAGAGTACTGACCCCTCAAAATACTGACTCCTGTTAATTCTGTGAAATTGAACTTTCGTTCCGTTTTTTGTTATTAGCGTTTATTTTTAATATAGCCAATTCAGTTAGGGTCTCACGACAGCCCTCTTAAACGTTCTTCAAATTAACCGTTGACCAAACCTGATAAATAACGCGTCACGTCACTTACTTTGTAGTATTTTCACCTGTAACAGATGTTAGTTGGCATTACGTGACTTCCAAGGACGGATAGAAAACGCTATATGATGACATAATACCTCATGCCACTCTAGTTATTTTACGTTTTGATCATATTACCTATAGGAGTTCACTTTTTGACCTCATAATGACATCACAGAAATGTACCTATGCCATGGAAGATCACCATGCATTGCTATGCAATTAAGGAATGACCTGAGTTTTTCGAAACGTGTCGAATTGTGTAAAAAGAAAAAAACTTGTTTACACTATATAAATCCGCGTAGTGTTTTATGTATGTACGCAGATTTTTTCTGTTTATACATCGAACTGAAAAATGTTCAGGTAATTCCTTTAAATTAAATCAACTCGAATATGTGTGTAAATATTTATTTAATATAACAACAACTTATTTGCGCATAAATACATAACATTAATGAACTATTGCTTACAATAATACAACAAACAGGACTGTTTTATTTGTGTTTGCCTGCATATCATGATGGGAATCTAGTACCCAGACCTCCGGAATACAGATATGGACAAGGAAGATTTGGAACACAACCTGGAGAGTGGAGAAACTCAGGGGAGATGCAAGACTTGGCCGCTCACTTGTATCGCAACAGGGACAATGCTGAAGGGGAGAAAGTCAGGGATATGGAGAACTACTTCAACGGCCCGGTTGGTTCTGTTACATGGCAACGATTTCTTTGTGAAATGGTCACATTATTGATTAACCGGAGGACTTCAGATATCTTTTTTTTTATTGACAAACAGTCTGGAACACAAAGTTGTGAATGCATTAACCCATCTTCACAATATCAAACTTTTACGAAATTCTTCTTATACCTTGACTGCAATAGCCAGCTTTCTTGTATCTCCGAATGCAGCGATTTTATGGGATTTTACGCCAGTGAATAAAGCCAATCAGAGACCTGGACATAAAGTCTGTAAAGAGTATATCTTATGGCTTACACACATCGAGGGATCTGATTGGTTGTATCCGGTAGCGTACACTCCAGTCAAATCGCTGCTCTGACTAACTTCCATGATACAAGGACCGTTGCTATTGCAGACAAAGCATGAGATAAAGTTCGCAAAAGCTTGACAATGTGAAGATGACATTAACCAAACAAGAATAAACCATCCTTCTTTCTATTACTAAGAATCGATGTGGAACAAAGAATTCCAAGTTGAAATGGTTCCCTATATTTTATTTAATATTTAAGGCCTATTACATATACAGTCTGATAATCATTGGATATTTCAAATCAGTCTCTCTTCTACCTAGAAACGTTATTCATATTAATAAGTAGTTTGAATTTACTTTCATTTGTTATCTATTGAGATGTCTGATGGTCGAAGAGTTTTGTTTCATATTTTGATTTTGTTAATTTCAAAATCATGGAGTTTCACTATCAACAGTTTCTGGAAGAAATTTCCTTACACTGGACCTGTTACATTTAATTATTACAGTTTGATACCAAGCTGTAGTTTAATCTACTGTACAGCAACTTGTTCATCTCTCTACAACTGGGATCAGATTTATTATCAAGGAGAAGATTGTTATTGTTTAGCACCAAGTTATGTTTATGGTACAGGAATGATAACGACCAACTCATCCATGTGGACTATTTTTAAGGGTATGTTATATTGACATTTTTCTTGTGGTTTGGGTAAGAGTATAATAGCTTAGTAACTTGATAATTTATTTAAACTCCAACTTGTTTCTGAAACCATAGATTTTCTATAATTATGTTTGTATTTATACTTCTATTGTAAATCTTGAATAAATATTATTAAGTCAGTATAATATCATGCATTTACATTGTGACCATACGACTGTTGCCATTCTTCCCTGTGATCATATGACTGTGACCAAGTACATTTGTGACCTGACGACTTTTACTTACTGTGACCATACGGCTGGTCATTTATTTTGTAACCATACATCCGGCCATTTTACCTTGTAACCATACGGTTGATCAGTTAACTACTTTATTTGACATTATTCGAGATCAATTAATAAATGTTTTATATTGCAGAAGAAAGTTATTGTACTGAGAAGGAATACAAGATATTTCCAGATCAAAAATATTGTTTGAAACATTTTTTAACGGGACAAACATGGGAGGATGACAACATAAGATGTCGACAAGACAGCGGGTATTTAATATCGGTGTATACTCTACAAGATTTGACTAATTTAAGATCTCTTTACACACGTAAGTTAATTTTATACATAATGACTAGGGTTAGGACTAGCAGGTTGTACAATAAGAGCCACAAAGATTACTGCATCACCATCAACAATACTTTATATTGGGTAATTTTACAGACGTCATTTCTCTAATGTCATTCAAGAACAGACTGGGGAAAAGTAAAATTTATTCAATGACGTATCATTTATTTGAAATATAAAACATGAAACAAGGAACTATCTCCTTTCAGAT
>NW_008709525.1:0-1840 GCF_000327385.1 Lottia gigantea
ATATCATCTGGTAAATTACCTTCATCTAGTTTCCTCTTTTCACCTGGTACTAAAAAAAAAAAATATTTTCCAATTTTAGACTTGATTTTAAAATAGGCTGAGATGATACTCTATACTTAAGAGATTGGTCATATCAATTTCTGTTTTGCCAATTCAATAAAAACTTTGTAACAATTTGTTTGCCAATGAAATTACTTGGAATTAAGGCCAAGACTTAGGTTCTGGTACAACTTTAATACTAGAGCAATATCAAAATCCTATAATCATGAGCTACCAATTAACCTTCCATGAAAAATATACAATTTAATTCGATTATAGTTTATAGTGATAGATTTTGATTTGGCTAATCAAAAAGAAAGAATGATCATTTTGAATTCCAAAACTGCGTTGCAATACTTTCCAAAGTGAACCCTTATCTTGACCAAGGCGTATTATCATACTGTTACATATAAATCATACTTTACCTGCTTCTTGTGATTTAGAAGATCTGCGTGTTGTGATAGATGGTATTAGGCCAGGACTGACATTAATCAGGGTAAAATTATCACCATTACTATTAGTGCTGTTACCACTAGTAAATCTACTTAAACCACTTACACCAGTAGCACTATTTGGTGATGTCGCTACAATAAATGATACATGAGAAACTTTTATATTTTTGTTACCATACAATTACAAGATGCCAAATTCCTGTGTTTTGAAGAGTGTCAAAATCAGGAATATCTCTTATTTTTCTGGTTCAACAGGGACATCTATCTCAAAGACAATTATTTCTCTTTGCTTGCCTTTTCCAACCATATAAAGCTAGTTATGTTTCTTTAAGACCAAACCTTTCATTTATTAGATCATGACATTATTTGTGATTGAGGCTGACTATCTGAATCACTGGCTGTGGCATAAGTTAAGGTTTAGCAGTCTTATCAAACCCACATTTGCTCATAAGTGTTGGTTCACTAAGCAGAGCAGATGATTGAGTGACTGTGAAAACCTGTTTTCCCTACCAATTTAACAAATAGTGTTTACCTAAAACTTGTGCTTGAGTAAGAGGCATATTTGCAGGATTCTGTGAGAAATCAGGATCCCATATTGGTGAATTATTATTGTATACTTCCTCTTCTAACATAGACAGAAACCTAGAAAATAATGAGGATATGCCATTATAACAAAGGAAGTATCATTATTTTAACAAAAGTGCATATTCCAATAACATGGTATCTGTTTATGCTGATATCTTTATTGTGTTTATCAGTTTGATACAGAAGTCAAAAACAGTGATACAAAAATTCAAATTTGAAATTAAACATTGGCAATATATTTAATATATTAATGTCTATATTAATGCAAGATTTACAAATTTTAAATAAACTTTGAAGAAATTTGAAAACATTCGGGATATTTCAATTATATTGTCATAAGTGTTTTTTTATTGTGGACTTATATTTGGTTTATCAACTTTATTTATCCTTAAATAAGACTATCAGTTTTGATTCCATTTTATTTACTTCACAAAATACTTTTGTTCTGAAATTATTGTATTAATACTGAAATCATTACCAGTAAGTGCCAGTGTCATTTTTTCAGCATCAAAATCATGCTTACATTCATTTCTTACTTTTCAGTATGTAACTTACCTAGGAAAATGTGTCAAAACAAGTGTCCTCTTATCTGGTGGCATTTTATCTTTTTCTGCTCTGAATTTATCTAACAACTGTCTTCTCATAGTTCGAAATACTGAACGTAATAATGTTCTACCAAATATAACGGTAGTTTCAGATCGAGGTAAACTATCACATAGGCCTGGTACATGACAATAACATAACCATCTACAAAATCATAGAAA
>NW_008709525.1:7792-8604 GCF_000327385.1 Lottia gigantea
AGAAATCAAATCCAAATCTGTAAGTTTTCAATCTAGCTAAAAGCAGTCTGCATATTGGTGCACAAGAAGTGCTCAAATCTAAATAAATTTTTTGCTTGAAAAGTTGCAAAGCTACAAAGCTGAAATTTTGCACCAATATTCACATGGACTATCTGCACATGTCAGAAAAAACAGAACTCAAATATCTGCCATAGAACAGAAAATAATTTTTTACATTTTTAATGCATATTGGCCATAGAGGCAAATATGGCCTAAAGACAACTTTTTCAAATACAAACTTTTGGCTCAAGTTTTGATCTTTTCCTACTAATTAGACCCCAAGGACTTCGAAAAACACAAGAAATCAAATCCAAATCTGTAAGTTTTCAATCTAGCTAAAAGCAGTCTGCATATTGGTGCACAAGAAGTGCTCAAATCTAAATAAATTTTTTGCTTGAAAAGTTACAAAGCTACAAAGCTGAAATTTTGCACCAATATTCACATGGACTATCTGCACATGTCAGAAAAAACAGAACTCAAATATCTGCCATAGAACAGAAAATAATTTTTTACATTTTTAATGCATATTGGCCATAGAGGCAAATATGGCCTATAGACAACTTTTTCAAATACAAACTTTTGGCTCAAGTTTTGATCTTTTCCTACTAATTAGACCCCAAGGACTTCGAAAAACACAAGAAATCAAATCCAAATCTGTAAGTTTTCAATCTAGCTAAAAGCAGTCTGCATATTGCTGCACAAGAAGTGCTCAAATCTAAATAAATTTTTTGCTTGAAAAGTTACAAAGCTACAAAGCTGAAATTTGCACCAAT
>NW_008709526.1:0-1621 GCF_000327385.1 Lottia gigantea
GAAAGAAATGCTGCTCGATCAATGCTTCTAAATCAATCATATACAGAGGAACAGCAACACATTCAGTTGACAATTTATGTTAACTTATTTCCCCATCGTGTCCAAACCACACCCCCATTTGGGGCTGTGGTAATACAAGTGAGAATTCCATATTCATAGATAAATATTGTCTCATCAAAATTAGCCCTAATGTATTGGTAACAGATCTCGGCCAATCAAAACTCATTATGATGCTTTGTTTGCGAACTTAAACAAAATGATAGCAGCGTGCCATTACATATTTTGATGAATATGTATGATACAGAATTCAGCAAGATTTTTGATAAAGAATTGAAGCCAAGTGAAAATCAAACCTTACTTTGGAATATTTACTTGGAAAGAATGTGTTCTTATCTCTTCAAACGGGCGGTGTTGTGTTTTGTTCACATGACCTCTGTTCTACCGATTTGATTGGTTAATAAGACCATGTCAAAACCCGTATTCATGATACGATTCTGTTTTCCCCTGCAGCTATCTTAAAATAACAAAACACAACACAGAATGCTTTGAAACATTTAGCTTTATTGAATGCAGTCCTGCAAGTTTGTTGGGAGTGCAAGGATCATCTGCCCAATTATTTTCTTTAATGATCTTTTTCACATTCACCATATTTAAAATCATAATTTAGTCTTATAATCATTTCAAATACGCCACTCATACAGATGCCCACCAATAACAATATTAACTTATATTGTTCACTTCAATTCAGCAATGATATTCCCCTGTTATATTCTATATACCCCTTAGCCATTTACACAATATGTTAGGTTTGAAACGGATATATTAGTTTCATCTTATGCAAGAATAATAACAAAATGGTTGACTGAATATGAAAGTATGTCAATAAAATAGTTCTAGGTAATAAGTATGGTTAGTAAGGTAACAGGTGTACAGGTTATCTTATCATATATCTACCTTTATATTAAATTTATACCCTTATTGTGGGACTTTGCTTTCAGCAAAGTCCCAGTTTGTTATCGAAATGTCAATTCTTTTTTTTTTTTTTTTTGTGGGACTTTGCTACGGCAAAGTCCCAGTTTGTTATCGAAATGTCAATTCTTTTTTTTGTGGGACTTTGCTACGGCAAAGTCCCAGTTTGTTATCGAAATGTCAATTCTTTTTTTTTTTTTTTTTTTTCGATTTTTACACACCTTCCTGAGCTTAGACTACAATAGTTGCAGCAACCTTTCAACGTTCACGAACCTTAGATATAGGCGACGATGTGCATAAATATATTTTGGATCTTTTTTGCAAAACCGGAAGTGCCACAGTTCAATATGTGCAAGAATAGATAATCGGCTCTAGAAGTCGTATTTTCCGGTCGATTTTCTTTGGGTTTGCATTTTTGGAATCTACTGTTAAAATCTGAAAGAATAGCCGTTTCAAAATTTCAAAATTCGAAAATTTGTCGCAGACATTTTTTTTGCCAAATTTTGCATTTTTTTCATTTTTTTTTGCTTTTTGTCTGATTAATCTGAAAAAAATTGAGCAAAGACAGTTTAAGAAAGTAAACAAAACGGTACAGTCAAATTTTCAATTTCACTTCCGGTTAAACAGGAAATCGATGTCACTTCCGGTGAAT
>NW_008709527.1:0-2646 GCF_000327385.1 Lottia gigantea
GAGGATCCCCCTTTGGTTTTGCAATGATACAACAGAATGCTTGCCACCAGGGATTATGTAGACCTAAAGCTGTTAAGGAATTTAGGCTATTCTGTATCTAATTTTCTATATGAACTATATGTAAATCTGCTTTTTTTTTTAATTTAACTCTTTTCATATATATATTTGTGTATAGTATAATTTGTAATATTTTTAGAATTTTCCTTCACTTCTTAAAAAAATAGAAATTAAAAAATTCTGATTTTAATTATCTTTCTATGTGGACGAACACAAGATGATGAGCTGGTGACCCCACATCTAGCATACACAGAATATAAGCTTTGGTCATACAGATGAATATGCTGGTGACTTCAAATCTAACAAATGTTGATTAGTAAACCTACATCTTACTTGATAAGCCACTTTAGCCCCAATCTGAATTTGATGAAATCCTGAAAATGATATGTTTCTTGTTGAGAGGAAAATGTATCAAAACACCAGAAATTGGGAAACATGAACAACTTTATTCAGTACATATTCACAACTTATAATAAACATGACATATACAGTGCAGTAGAAACAGCCAAAATTAGCATTAAATACAATACAATCATGCAAATCAGAATTTGCTAAGTTTTGGAAAGTTTCAGAATTAAAGGTTATTTGAGATCAAAGAAGTAAAAACACTTGATGTTTAAAGTACATTTTTCTTGTCGGGGCTGTTGGGTTCACCATATACCAGTCCTAGACATGACAATTTTACCCACAGCTTTACAATTCTACCTTGCTTCACTCATTTATTTTTGAAAATGCTTGCTTGCTGCTTGAAGTAAAAAATATGGTACCTCCCCAGTGCTCCTTGGTTCTGCCTATCCTTATGCTTTAGATATTTTAAACATTATTGTTTTATTCAGAAACAATTTTGGCTGAAAAACTATATATTTTTGTATATAGTGCTCAATTTTTGTCTAAAAAGGCTTGCCAAATTAGACACTTGAAGTTTCCCAGTCAATATTGACAGTTCACCATTTTTTTAGATGATTGCTGGAGGACCATACCCCAACTTGACAATGTGTTATCAATGGTATTGGTTTTTTACTGATATTATTATTGTGTGATATTTCCATGACTATGTGTCAAGATAGATAATACTGATCAATTTTTTATTTAGTATACTTAAATGATAATTGTACAATGAATGTTTATATAAATATTATGTTTCCAGTATTCGCTATCAGTGATTGGTTCCTGTGATCACAACTTAATCTATTTTCATGTACAATGTTAAAACAAAACAAAACCTAACACTCCCTCAAAAATCTTTTCATTTTATCTTTAAGAGAGTCATTATGAATGTTTTTTCTAAATTCCATAGAACAGTATTTATAAACATTGGCATGCATTTAGTTCATTAGTATTGCTTAATTTGCATTGTATTTGGATAACTTTGGTTTTGCAATGATACAACAGAATGCTTGCCACCAGGGATTATGTAGACCTAAAGCTGTTAAGGAATTTAGGCTATTCTGTATCTAATTTTCTATATGAACTATATGTAAATCTGCTTTTTTTTTTAATTTAACTCTTTTCATATATATATTTGTGTATAGTATAATTTGTAATATTTTTAGAATTTTCCTTCACTTCTTAAAAAAATAGAAATTAAAAAATTCTGATTTTAATTATCTATGTGGACGAACACAAGATGATGAGCTGGTGACCCCACATCTAGCATACACAGAATATAAGCTTTGGTCATACAGATGAATATACTGGTGACTTCAAATCTAACAAATGTTGATTAGTAAACCTACATCTTACTTGATAAGCCACTTTAGCCCCAATCTGAATTTGATGAAATCCTGAAAATGATATGTTTCTTGTTGAGAGGAAAATGTATCAAAACACCAGAAATTGGGAAACATGAACAACTTTATTCAGTACATATTCACAACTTATAATAAACATGACATATACAGTGCAGTAGAAACAGCCAAAATTAGCATTAAATACAATACAATCATGCAAATCAGAATTTGCTAAGTTTTGGAAAGTTTCAGAATTAAAGGTTATTTGAGATCAAAGAAGTAAAAACACTTGATGTTTAAAGTACATTTTTCTTGTCGGGGCTGTTGGGTTCACCATATACCAGTCCTAGACATGACAATTTTACCCACAGCTTTACAATTCTACCTTGCTTCACTCATTTATTTTTGAAAATGCTTGCTTGCTGCTTGAAGTAAAAAATATGGTACCTCCCCAGTGCTCCTGGGTTCTGCCTATCCTTATGCTTTAGATATTTTAAACATTATTGTTTTATTCAGAAACAATTTTGGCTGAAAAACTATATATTTTTGTATATAGTGCTCAATTTTTGTCTAAAAAGGCTTGCCAAATTAGACACTTGAAGTTTCCCAGTCAATATTGACAGTTCACCATTTTTTTAGATGATTGCTGGAGGACCATACCCCAACTTGACAATGTGTTATCAATGGTATTGGTTTTTTACTGATATTATTATTGTGTGATATTTCCATGACTATGTGTCAAGATAGATAATACTGATCAATTTTTTATTTAGTATACTTAAATGATAATTGTACAATGAATGTTTATATAAATATTATGTTTCCAGTATTCGCTATCAGTGATTGTTCCTGTGATCCA
>NW_008709528.1:0-810 GCF_000327385.1 Lottia gigantea
AGCAAAGGCCGCACGTAGCGGAGACAAGAAGAAGAAACGACGACGAAAGGAGTCTTACAGCATCTACATCTACAAAGTGCTGAAACAAGTCCACCCCGACACTGGAGTCAGCAGCANAGCTATGTCTATCATGAACAGTTTCGTCAACGACATTTTCGAGAGAATCGCTGCCGAAGCTTCAAGACTCGCTCACTACAACAAAAGATCGACCATCACCAGCAGGGAAATCCAAACTGCCGTTCGACTTCTGTTACCCGGTGAGCTCGCCAAGCACGCCGTTTCCGAAGGAACAAAGGCCGTCACCAAATACACCAGCTCCAAATAAGCTGTGTGTCGAACTTTAGTTCAAAACTAAAAAAAACAACGGCCCTTTTCAGGGCCACCTAAAATCTCCCAAAAAGAGTGAAAACAGTCTTTTCATACAACTAAATCAAAGCGAAAAATAGAAAAAATGTCCTCCAGCCCCCTACCCCCAAACTGTCAACAAACACCCTTGTCTATAGAGAAAAATTGAAAAGATGTATAGCTATAGTTATAGCGTTTGAAAATGAGTTTTGTGTATGTAGAGGCTATTCAGTATACTGTTATCACAAATCACACCTTACACCCTACCGATCAACCCTAAACCCCATGAAATTTACAAATTTTTGCCCCACTGCCCCAAAATCGTTTTTCTATCACTGAATTCTGTTGTGTAGGCTACTATTGAATTTTCTGCAGTCGTACGACTGTTTCAAGTTAAGAAATGTGAGGGCCTCTCATAGGTCCGCGCTCGCGCCATACGTTTACAATGGCAAGCGATAAAGCTAG
>NW_008709528.1:26905-27782 GCF_000327385.1 Lottia gigantea
ACAGTCAATAGTAGAATGAACCCAATACCACTCAAACAAACACACACATAAATTTCCCCTCTCTCTCTTTCTTTAGTTTGCTTCACGCGCCGTCAAAGCCCATTGGTTGCTTTTAACTCAATGCGGCTCTCTGATTGGCCCAAAACGACGTCACGCCATTGGCTAACTTTCGATCCTCTTTTTCTAGTCAGTTTGTACCAAAAAGCTTTCGACTCCTTTTTTCATGTCGTTTTGAACTAAAAAGCTTTCGACTCTACTTTTTCGTCGTTTTGAACGAAAAAGTGTTGGATGCTTCTTTTTCGACCGTTTTCTATCACTCATTTACCTTCATATCGCCGAAAAAGCGTTCGATCCCCTTTTTCTGGTCATTTTGTACCATGTACCATTTTTCGAAGAATTTTGTAAAAAAAAAAGTGTTCGATCCTATTTTCAAGCGAAAAGTGTCCCTTTTCAACCGTTTTGCCTCTCGGCATAGGGGGGAATGAATTTTTTGTCTATTTCACCTCACCCGTGGATCTGCTTTGATCAGGGACGAATAACGAGAGTGTAAGTTGGTTTGTACAAGAGAGAAAATCTAATTAGTAATTCGTTAATCTGGTTTAATCCAGACGAGTGATTGATTGAGTGAGTGAGTGACTATGTAAACGAACGTATGGATAAACGAATGAATGAATGTATGTCACGCTGACACACCACAAGCCGTGAGTGTTTATATAGCGATTTGTCCTTATTAGACAGGGGATATTGNGGACATTCCTTTATTTTGAAATGTAAGATTTAGACTTTTTCCCTCTTTTTTGAGATTTTGGGTGGCCCTGAAAAGGGCCGTTTTTTTGTGTATTCTAATAAATCGCTAGATTTATTTGGATGCAGCCTT
>NW_008709528.1:34476-35440 GCF_000327385.1 Lottia gigantea
AAATGAGTTTTGTGTATGTAGAGGCTATTCAGTATACTGTTATCACAAATCACACCTTACACCCTACCGATCAACCCTAAACCCCATGAAATTTACAAATTTTTGCCCCACTGCCCCAAAATCGTTTTTCTATCACTGAATTCTGTTGTGTAGGCTACTATTGAATNTTCTGCAGTCGTACGACTGTTTCAAGTTAAGAAATGTGAGGGCCTCTCATAGGTCCGCGCTCGCGCCATACGTTTACAATGGCAAGCGATAAAGCTAGTGAAGTGGGTCAAATTAAAACCTTTCCCCTTGCCTTATTTTGAAAATTTAACCAATTTTGACTATTGGGAAAGATGTCTTAGGCTCAAAACCCCATTTCAACGCGAAAGAAGGATTTTGAACGTATCAGGTATTTGGTCAAATTCGTAAAATCAAATGTGAGGGCCTCTCATAGGTCCGCGCGCGGCATTCATATAGTCAGGCTAAAAATTTTCGAATCATTATTCAGTTTACGTTACAAGTGTAAGGTACGAATATCAAACTGCTACCATGTCTGGACGAGGAAAGGGAGGAAAAGGTTTAGGAAAAGGAGGAGCCAAGCGTCACAGGAAAGTTCTCCGTGATAACATCCAAGGTATTACCAAGCCAGCTATTAGACGTCTAGCTCGACGAGGTGGTGTCAAACGTATCTCCGGCCTTATCTACGAAGAAACCAGAGGTGTATTGAAAGTCTTCTTAGAAAACGTCATTCGAGATGCTGTCACCTACACTGAACATGCCAAGAGGAAGACCGTCACTGCCATGGATGTCGTCTATGCTTTGAAGAGACAAGGCCGAACCCTCTACGGATTCGGAGGTTAAGCTTTTGCTTACCAGTCAGTCTCCCGAAGAGCACTCAAACGGCCCTTTTCAGGGCCACCCAAATTCTCACAAGAGAGTAAATTACAGTCTTATTTCAAAATACCATCCAGTAATGAAA
>NW_008709529.1:0-2647 GCF_000327385.1 Lottia gigantea
GTATCAATCAAACAGGAAAATAACTGTAGATCTGGAAATGAATATTTTAAGTTAAGAAAACTCCAAGAAGAGGCGTCGTGATTACTAAAAAGATATTTTCTGTCGCCTTCTTCTGTCAAGTCAACAAAAAACATCTAAATCATGAATGTAAATGTCACTTCTGCCGGAACCAGAAACCTGTTTCCTCTTGTCAGTAACTGTCGAAAGTTCTGACAGGGGAGAAAGCGTCCAGTCGATTATGTGCTACAGGTTGTGGTTTCCTTGAGGCAAAATTTACCTCATTGCACACGACCTGACGTTAGACGTCTTCATAAGCCCTATGAGTGCAGCAAAGTAAGGAATTTAACACCTTTTCATTTTTAAACTGCTTTGGTCTGGACATCTTGACGTTTAAGTATCTGCTTTCCGTGTCGCCCCCTCAATATAAATCGCCGTCTAGGGAATAGTACTATCTTGAAAAATATTATTTACTCAGAGATATTAAAACGTCATTACCTTTGATATTCCGTACTTAAAATAAAAATCGATACTTGTATTATTATAACCTATTAGTAGTATTATAACCTATTAGTAATTTACTTTGTTAAGAAAATTGGCTTTTTATTTTACTCTATTTCGATAACATAACCCCTTCTTTTTAACAAAGCTTTTTGACAAGACAACAATTGCAATTGTAAGCAATATAAATCGTTCACTGGAGGAAATCCTACTTATAGAGCTGACAAAGCTGTATTGTTGTTAAAACCCAGTCAGACAAGAGAAGACCTATTACAAATGAGATATTAAAACAAAAAGAAATATCTTATCATTATATCTTTCTGCAAGTGTTGTCTCTTTATAGAACATATTGAAAAACCCCAGTTAGAAAATCGAAATCGGAAAGACTGTAGCCATCCTTTGGGATACTAATATATTTTAGAAAAGGGAAGGGGAATTCCAAAATTCGCTATTGCGAGCAAATCATTTTTTCAGTAAACGCACTTCTGTTATAACATTCAACGATGTCATCATCTGAATTTTCTAGTAACTGGCTCCATCCGCCCAATTGTTATTCAGTAAAGATTTATTTAATGATTTAACTATTATTTATTAATCAACGTAATTATATCCCAGCCCTTCTTTCTTCATGCTTTATAATCAAGAATCAGTTCAGTTAGAAATTAAACAGTATTGATCGGGGAGATCGCTACCGTTCATCTCATCTTGACCCATCAACCATATGAAATTAAATATTGGTCCGAAAGAAACAACTTCACTATCATCACGGTACATTGTAAAAGTCTATAAAGTTTTAGGTATAAACTTGGGTAGATGATCAGATGATAATGATTCGATCTGATAACAGAAGTGGATGATTAGATGGTATGATAACAGAAAATTGTATCTTATATGAGCTGAATCTTCCAGAAAAACAATAACAGTCAGTTGATATTAAAGGGAGCTTTATGAATCTCCAGATTGTGCATATAAAAAAGAACCCTGTTTTGAAGAATAACAATTTTGTTAGGATAGTCGTACACGCCTCGTACTTTGACGTGTGAAGGCCCCGATTTATCAGTGACTTAAACCCACTTGATTCTTTTCCATCGCTGATCAATTCGCCTGTCAAACAGCATTTAGATACATAAGCTACCAAAACAAATGCAGGACTGTAGAAGAAGCATTGAAAAAGATCGTTCGTTAACCTGTAGTCTACTCTGCTCCTTGCATGAAACTGATAAATACATCATTAAACTAAACAATAACTGTTCTGTTATAAACGGAAATGCCACTCTAACACCGATAGAACTTGTTTCTACAAAGAAACTAGACAGACTGCTAACATAAAATAATCACCACATAAAATAGAAGATTGCCTCTAATTTTTTACAGTCCATTGATCTAGCTTTGATTGTTTTGTTTTTAAGGAAATCGGAATTGGAAACAGTTAATTAAGAAAAATCTCAGAGAATATAGTTCATATAGTTTTGTGTTACTAACAGCGGCTTGTAAAGAGTACTACTTCAGAAAATGTATAACTTTTTCTTAATTAAACCTAGATAATAACCCGCCAAAACCTAAATTTATTGACCTTTACTTATGTCGGTTTGTTGTTTCCGAAGTTTTTACATTTTTTTATTAGATCTGTTGCATCAATTTGTTTTAACTAATCAATGTAAAATTAACTTCTTTAGGTATAATTACTGGGCGTTACAGTGCAATTGGGCAATTATTTAAATAAGAAAACTGCTTGTCAATAATCTGTTACGTGTTTTGAATGGCCTAAATATTGAAATCCGATAAAATATAGAAACTAAGTGTGCAAATACCATTTGAATTTGATCATATGAAAAGAAACTAACATCATGTAGACAAACTTTTATATTTCAGAGCGACTTCAGTCTTGTCGACTATCAGCAACTGCGATCAACTTGATGGTCGAATATCCGGGCAGATATAATTGCTAGAAAAAATGGAGTAACTACTGCGATGTATCATTAGGTCGACAAAAAGCAGTGATTGATCAGCTTCCTCGGAAACTACCAGTTGAATCCA
This sequence comes from Lottia gigantea, assembly GCF_000327385.1. Lineage (NCBI taxonomy): Eukaryota > Metazoa > Mollusca > Gastropoda > Lottiidae > Lottia > Lottia gigantea. The sequence continues at coordinate 2,536 of NW_008709529.1, forward strand.
GACACTGCGAGTCGTAGCTACAATTTACTTGAAGACACTTGTCAAGATTGATATAGAAAATAGAAGTTTAACTGATGCGTAAAAGCTAAATAAAGAAAAACATACATTTAGA
>NW_008709530.1:0-821 GCF_000327385.1 Lottia gigantea
AATATCTAGCTGGATTTCACCTATATTTAGCTGGATTTCACCTATATCTAGCTGGATTTCACCAATATTTAGCTGGATTTCACCAATATCTAGCTGGATTTCACCTATATCTAGCTGGATTTCACCTATATTTAGCTGGATTTCAACAATATTTAGCTGGATTTCAACAACTTTCACTGATTTCAACTATATTTAGCTGGATTTCACCTATATCTAGCTGGATTTCAACAACTTTTAGCTGGATTTCACCTATATCTAGCTGGATTTCAACAACTTTTAGCTGGATTTCACCTATATTTAGCTGGATTTCACCTATATTTAGCTGGATTTCACCTATATTTAGCTGGATTTCAACAACTTTTAGCTGGATTTCACTTATATTTAGCTGGATTTCACCTATATTTAGCTGGATTTCACCTATATTTAGCTGGATTTCACCTATATCTAGCTGGATTTCAACAACTTTTAGCTGGATTTCACCTATATTTAGCTGGATTTCACCTATATTTAGCTGGATTTCACCTATATTTAGCTGGATTTCACTTATATCTAGCTGGATTTCAACAACTTTTAGCTGGATTTCACCTATATCTAGCTGGATTTCACCAATATCTAGCTGGATTTCACCAATATCTAGCTGGATTTCACCAATATCTAGCTGGATTTCAACAACTTTTAGCTGGATTTCACCTATATTTAGCTGGATTTCACCAATATCTAGCTGGATTTCAACAACTTTTAGCTGGATTTCACTTATATCTAGCTGGATTTCACCAATATCTAGCTGGATTTCACCTATATTTAGCTGGATTTCACCTATA
>NW_008709530.1:7343-9169 GCF_000327385.1 Lottia gigantea
TCATTTGATTGGTTGATAAGGTATATTTGAAATAAATTTTAGTGACTGAATAATCAAATGATTGGAACACTAAAATAATCCTAGGTTAAGTTTTTTTGGAAAAGGCTTCAGCAAGTCTATTAGCCAGTAACATTAGACAGCCAAACTAAGCTGGCTTAACTATACAAGCAAGTTTTTAAGCCACCTCAAAAGCAAGTGCAAATTTAGGCAGGTTAAGTTTAACCGGTCGCGTTTAGACAACTAACAAAAATGCACGAAGCTGCCTTAACTTAAGTGGTCTAAATGCACTAAAAAATCAACAAGTTTGGGATTTGAGACAGAACTAAAGTTGAAAGTTTCTAGTTGATTAGGTCTGACAAGTCAAATGAAAGATGTCTCAATACACTTTCTCCATTTATATACTGTTAAAATACAGAAACAGTCTGCTGGTATTTCAGATGGTGCAAATTGAAGCACGGAGGTCAAGTTTTAAGGTCAAATTTTTCTTGCTGAATGAATTAATGAATGATTGAACTAAGGAATGAATGAGTTGAAGAAAAATCAGTCTGCTGGAATTTCAGATGGTGCAAATTAGAACACAGAGGTCAAGTTTTAAGGTCAAATTTGTATGTTACTGAATGAATGAAAATTGATGAATGAAAGAAAGAAAAAACATAAGTGGATGAATGAATTGAAAATCTGCTGGCATTTCATAAGGTGGTATTAGAGGTCAAAATTTGGGGTCAAATATCTCCAAAAAATTAATGGACGAATGAATGAATGAATGAATGAATGAATGAATGAATGAATGAATGAATGAATGAATGAATGAATGAATGAATGAATGAATAACTGGGTTTGTATAATCAGCATCCCTTTTCATGCAATCCAAATAAAGTTATTTTTGTATCTTGTTCCATAAATATTCTTGATAAGTTCAGTAAGCTCATTTGAAAAAACTTTTTGAAAGGAACTCCACTAATTTACCCCCATTTAGATGCTAAAGAACTCGACCAAATGGTTTATCAAGCAATTTAACCAGAAGTAATGCCATTCTCAGACCTATTAACTTCAAACTCAAGTAGTCTGTCCAGAATTCAACTTGGCCGTGTGTTTTTATGGCAGTTTTGAAATAAGAATTTTTTCTGGTCGTACATAGGTGTTGTTATTGTTTTTTCTTGGTTTGGAAATAAATTGATTTGCAAGAATCAACTTGAAAATACCTGGTTTTTGTTTTGTTTTTCTAGAGCGATCATAACTTTTAACTTGAAAATATTGCAATCACTTGATTAACCAATCAGAGAACTTTCATCAGACATCATAACTTTATATTAAATCATAGATTTCAATGATAAGTTCTGATTGGTTGAAATAAATGCAGTGGCTTTTTTATATGCCAACATCTCTCTATGTGGACGTATATTGTCGGCACCCCTGTCGGTCCGCCAGTCTACATTTGCTTGTAAACGCTCTAAAAACTATATTTTTTGATGGAATCAAATGAAATTCGATATGTGTATACATATTCATAAAATGAAGATCAAGTTCGAATTTATTCGAGTTATTGCCCTTGCCCCAAAATCTTGAATATTTACCATCCGCATGCCGTGGTGGGCGTATATGGTTCTGGTCCACAATGTCAATTCCACTCTTACAACAAATGTCTATCATAAGATTTCTGGAGGAAAAGGACTATCGGACTCCGACTTCTGGTGTGTGGAAAAAGTGGTTTAAAAAAAATGATTGGAACACCTGATGCCACTGTATTCTGCTTGTCAATCTTATGTCACTGTGTGTAATTTATATCAAAGTTTAGATTGGATGTATTTAGCATTCTCCATATATTC
>NW_008709531.1:0-1608 GCF_000327385.1 Lottia gigantea
TCATATCACAAAATCTGCTTTTTAAAAGTTGACAGACTCTAAAACAAAATGGTGTCGAAGAGGCATTTCTGTGACCAGTTCACCCAAATAACAAATATTCCAGCTATGAGGACATATTCCAATGCTATATCCATAGTAACATTAACCCGTGAGGACAGTTTCAATATAGTCAATGAACTCTTGTGGTGTGTTCTAGATAGAAGGATCATGCTTCCTCCAGAAGAACAGATGTTGCTCTGTCACTGACCATGTCAGCAAATCTGAAAATGATGCGATGTATGATGCTAAACTCTGCTTTTGGTAGTTGATAGAGCAATTCTAGAATAAGTTTACAACATTAGAGGTTGACAGACAAAAAATAAATCTATAATTTATAATTATCATTTAAAACGTAGATATAAATTTATTTTCTCCAGGTAATATCCAAATGATGCAAATTTTAAAGCGCAGTTTCATGTTCTATTGTTTCATTTTGCTCTAAAGGGGTATCCAGTGGGAGTATATTTACACGTAAAGGAAGTTCTATACCCGAACTATTTTCCGGGATGGTGGCACATGGACTTGACTGGGGTGTTGTTAGTCAGCTATGTGTACTTCTCGAGCTTCCTGATATAGTAGATTCCATTGTTTCCCTTGGCAACGTAATATGAATCGTGCTGTTGATATGAAGTGTTCGTGGCCTTCGGCAGCATTTACTCAAAAATATCTTTTTCAAATCTTTTCGGAATTTGCTTCCTACAAAACAATAAATTAGAATGTTCAAGCAACTGTTAAATACGACCAGAATATTGGCCAACGCTGTTCCAACGATGTACGGCTTGGTTAAATTTGGATAAGTTATCTCCCTTATAAACCTCTTTATAATTCCCACTATTTGCCTCAAGTAACTTTTGCCGTGCTGAAGAACAATTGTTTATTTCACAAAATAATGCAAAATATTGTGATTCATTTTGTTAGTGCTATACGGTACAGGTTATCACTGGGGCTTAAGGGTTAATCCGAAGTGCAGTTCTCTCTGCAGTACCCTTTACAGGGATATGTGAAAAACACTGAATTTACAAAACTAAGAAATATATTACCAAAATATACAAAATATAAATAAAAATACTTCAATATAAAATATAAAAAAGAAAAGGGACTTTAAACTATCACTGACATCTGGACGAGGAACTCCAGATGACACAGCAGTTGAAACTCTTCGCTTCAGGTCCTGTGGACTTGAATCTCCTATCGACAAAGCAGTTTCTTTAGCAGTTGGTTTCTTTGTACGACCATTCATCCTCATTGCAAGCTTTTCTTCAGTCATACAGGACAATTCCACTAACATAGCGTCTATGGCGTTTCCAGGTGACCAAGTTCTTTCATATTCAGGCAATTTATATTCTGAATTTTTAGTTTCTTCTAGAAATTCGTTAGCACCGAAAGATGGCCGGAGCTTTAAAGTATCACTGACATCTGGATGAGGAACTCCAGATGACACAGCAGTTGAAACTCTTCGCTTCAGGTCATGTGGACTGGAATCTCCTATCGACAAAGCAGTTTCTTTAGCAGCTGGTTTCTTTGTACCACCACTGATCCTCATTGCAAGTTGTTCTTCAGTCATACAGG
>NW_008709532.1:0-2644 GCF_000327385.1 Lottia gigantea
TAACCCGAGTTGACTCAACTAAACTGAGAAAGTTGAGTTAACTACGAGTTAACCGCGTCTCAAGGTTAACCCCGAGTTGAGTGGTCTGGTTAACCCAAAGTTAACTCGACTCACTGGTAACTCAAAATTTGACCTCGAGTCGAGTTAACTCGAGGTTAACTCTGGGTTTACCTGACCACTCAATTCGGGTTAATGCGGTTAACTCGTAGTTTGTGCTTCTTCAGGGTCTCGGTACTGCACGCTGGACGTCGGTCATGATTCTCGCCCCTCTCTTCCGCACCGACTACTTGAATAAATGGCATCATCACGAAATCTTCACTTGACTTTTTCAACTCGATTTCAACTCGGGATTGACCTGCACTTCAAGCTAACCCCTCGGTTAACTAACTCAAAAACGGGAGGTCAAATCTCAGGTTGAAATGGGGGTTGAGTCAATTAACTGGGGTTAACCCCAGGGTTAACTCAATCCTAAATCAACATTTGACCTCACCCAATGTTTTATTGTTCTTTATTGTTTGTTTTATTATTGAGGAATTTTTTTTATAGATCAATTCTCGACATTCTAAATACTATTTATGTCACTAACTTTGCTTCTAGGGTACCAATAGACATAATTTTGATGTCAAAATTGTTGAAGTTAAAAGTAGGGGATGATGTAGGATTCGTCGTAGATGTTGTTAGAATGGTAGATGGAGATGGTGTCGGACCGGTGGTATGAGATGTTATAGGGCTGGTAATAGTCAAATGATTTTTTGGGTAAAAGTTATGTGTTACAGTGTTTTTACTGAGTATTAAATATTTTATTTCAATTTAAAGGGACGATTGCGACAATTTTTGACCAATCATACCTTAGTCTCAGAAAAGGGATTTTTTTTTAGCTAAGCCTATAAGTAATAGTGTTCACAGCTCACCGTCGAAATTTTAGTTTTCTAATCCATGTGTTTCCAGAATTATCCGTGTTTGAAAGTTTAAAAAGACGAGTCGCCTGTTCACGAGCCACTGCAATTATATAGAAAATACATCCATAGGAATAGGAATATAAATCCCCCCCCCCCCCCTCCCTCAATGGCGCATCTGTTCCTTCAATCTAATTTTCACGATAATAACCTACCCAGAGGGATTAAAAATTCTTTGACCCTGAAAACATATATTTTGACACCAAAATTATGTCTATTGGTAGTCAGAAGCAAAGTTAAGATAAAATAGTTTTCGGAATATCGAGGATGGTGTCCATTTTGAATTTGGTCCATAAAAAAATCCCTACGGATGCCAAAGTGGCGCCTGGAGGAAATGTGTTCAGAAAGGCTATCTGAAGCAGAAACAAGTGGTTGCCTGGCAAGATACGCCCACTTTCCTCATACTTTTTCAGTATATCAAGGGCAGTCACCTATCTGTGGCAAAAATCACACCAAAAATCTAATCTGTGCAAGATATTGTTGGTTTAAACTGTAGTCTCTATTGTGTTCACAAACAAATTTTGACGCGTTTTTCATAAGTCAATGGCAATTACTCAAAAACCGTTCATCGAAAAATCGTGAATATCGAACTTGTCCAAGATCTCATCAATATAAATGTTCACACCAAATTTCATTCAAATCAGATGAAAACTGTAGTCTCTATCGCGTTCACAAGCCCATTTATACGCGTTTTGGCTAAGTCAAGGGCAATAACTCAAAAACCGTTCATGGAAAAATCGTGAATATCGAACTTGTCCAAGATCTCATCAATATAAATGATCACACCAAATTTCATTCAAATCAGATGAAAACTGTAGTCTCTATCGCGTTCACAAGCCAATTTGGACGCGTTTTGGCTAAGTCAAGGGCAATAACTCAAAAACCGTTCATGGAAAAATCGTGAATATCGAACTTGTCCAAGATCTCATCAATATAAATGATGACACCAAATTATTATTTATAAGTTTTTACTTTGATATACCCATTACAGTAAGGGTCATAGAGTTATAAATTATATATCTATGGAAAGGGTCAAAAGACCGGTCTCTCAAACATTCGTCAAAATTACCATTTGACCTAACCCTGCTTTACCCAAATCAATCAATTTTAATCAAATTTCTGCCATTTCCAGCGCTGGCAATTATTTAGAGAAAGAAGGAATTTTGATTGGTTAAAGCAGATGTCATCAGATTAGGTCAACAGGTTATTTTGACGAATGTTTAAAAGGCCAGTCTTTAGACTCTAACTGGGGGGTATACTGAAATTAAAAGCTAATTAAAAAACTAATGTTTGTCTAATTTTGATAAGACTGCATGGAAGGAATGTATTTTCTGGAATATAAGATGACTAACCTCAAAGCTAATTCGGTGACAATAGGGGAAAATACCACGACACCTGCAAGTCTCTTAAAATCATACCCCTATCATCTTAAATGTTTCTTAGGAATTTATTGCTACCAAATTGTTTAAAGAAAGCGATATACTTGTCAGTCTTTTGATTGAATTTTTTGAGAGAAAATTTAGTCGACAGCAGAACACATCGTTGAAGATTTAATTTGTTTTGTGATCTGGTTCTTTTAAAGAGCAAAGTTAATAAAACTATTAACAATCAAAATTGAAAAGATCTGATTAGAATTGTAAATGAAGGCCATCGCAAATAGAAAATTGATCCTAAATCTCAGGTTAACA
>NW_008709533.1:0-1750 GCF_000327385.1 Lottia gigantea
TTTTTATGTGTATCAGGGACACTGATAGCATCAATTTACACCATTCTAATTTTCAATCAGACGTCTGTGGTTCTTGTTAAAGAGATTGTAAAGAGGTTTTCTAAATTTTTTATGTGTATCAGAGACACTGATAGCATCAATTTACATCATTCTAATTTTCAATCAGATGTCTGTGGTTCTTGTAATTCCACTAAAGCTAAGTGTTTGATAAACATAAAAAATTTAGAAAACCTCTTCACAATCCCTTTAAGGCTTTTTAACGAAATAAAACGAAAATTTCGTCCATTTGCAAATATGCGAATCTATTTTTAAGAACGATATGCAATTCTCCATTACTAACTAAACTTTATAAAATGTGTTATTATTTGATTAAGAATTCACTACTATTTATTTTGTAGTGTTTGTTAATAGTGAATATTAAAATTCTAGAGTAATTCAATCCTCTCATTATAAACTATTCAAAATACAATATTCGATATCTACAGTCGCCATGATTAAACAGTTTTTAAAATTTATTTCCAAATTAGGTCGTCAAAAGGTCCTGACCGGAGTATGACGTCACTATCGTAAACACCATCAACCCCTTCGATGCTTTCGATTCCAACAGAAAGAATGAAATAACTATATTTTACAAGGATAACAACTTAGGCTCACATGGATCCTTTCTACCAGCTGATCCTTGGTCAAACCTCTTGGTAATGATTTTACAAGGATAACAACTTAGGTTCACAAGGATCCTTTCTACCAGCTGATCCTTGGTCAAACCTCTTGGTATTGATTTTACAAGGATAACAACTTAGGCTCACATGGATCCTTTCTACCAGCTGATCCTTGGTCAAACCTCTTGGTAATGATTTTACAAGGATAACAACTTAGGCTCACATGGATCCTTTCTACCAGCTGGTCCTTGGTCAAACCTCTTGGTAATGATTTTACAAGGATAACAACTTAGGTTCACAAAGATCCTTTCTACCAGCTGATCCTTGGTCAAACCTCTTGGTAATGATTTTACAAGGATAACAACTTAGGTTCACATGGATCCTTTCTACCAGCTGGTCCTTGATCAAACCTCTTGGTATTGATTTTACAAGGATAACAACTTAGGTTCACAAGGATCCTTTCTACCAGCTGATCCTTGGTCAAACCTCTTGGTATTGATTTTACAAGGATAACAACTTAGGCTCACATGGATCCTTTCTACCAGCTGATCCTTGGTCGAACCTCTTGGTAATGATTTTACAAGGATAACAACTTAGGCTCACATGGATCCTTTCTACTAGCTGGTCCTTGACCAAACCTCTTGGTAATGATTTTACAAGGATAACAACTTAGGCTCACATGGATCCTTTCTACTAGCTGATCCTTGGTCAAACCTCTTGGTAATGATTTTACAAGGATAACAACTTAGGCTCACATGGATCCTTTCTACTAGCTGGTCTTTGGTCAAACCTCTTGGTAATGATTTTACAAGGATAACAACCTAGGTTCACAAGGATCCTTTCTACCAGCTGATCTTTGGTCAAACCTCTCGGTATTGATTTTACAAGGATAACAACTTAGGTTCACAAGGATCCTTTCTACCAGCTGATCCTTGGTCAAACCTTTTGGCATTGATCTCTCCCGGATTATCAGGACCCATTTACAGCTGGGTCGACTGGAATAATGAGGAAAGATGACTTATTAAAGTTCATCAGACTTTCACACGCCGACCGAGATTAGAATCAACGATCACCATTTGTTTGGCATAACC
>NW_008709533.1:34771-37293 GCF_000327385.1 Lottia gigantea
GTAATATATCCGGAGGGGCAAGTAATATATCCAGAGGGGTAAGTAATATATCCGGAGGGGTAAGTAATATATCTGGAGGGACAATTAATATATCTGGAGGGACAAGTAATATATCTGGAGGGGCAAGTAATATATCCAGAGGGGCAAGTAATATATCCAGAGGAGCAAGTAATATATCTGGAGGGACAAGTAATATATCTGGAGAGGCAAGTTATATATGAGGAGGGGCAAGTAATATCAAGTCATATATCTGGAGGGGCAAGTAATATATCTGGAGGGGCAAGTAATATATCTGGAGGGGCAAGTAATATATCTGGAGGGGCAAGTAATATATCTGGAGGGGCAAGTTATATATCCGGAGGGGCAAGTTATATATCCGGAGGGGCAAGTAATATGCCCTTTTAGATTATAAAATTAGACCCAACGTGTCCTTTAATGCAAGTGGTGTAGTTTCTATAATAAATTTAGTTAGAACAAACATGTCCTTTAAGATTATGAAATGGGATGTGTCCTTTATTACCAACGGACTATTAAAGTAATCAGGTTATATTGATTTTAAGATAAGAGAATATTTATATGGATCAAAATAAACAACAGGACAAGCTGGTGGAGAGTATTAACTTTCAGTTTAATTCACCAACAGATTGTTATCTGCTTCAAAGGAAATGTCCTTAAAGGGACAGATGAGCCATTTTTTTGATCAATCATACCTTAGTCTCAGAAACAGGAATTTTTTGATGTAAATTGATGCTATCAGTGTCCCTGATACACACAAAAAATTAAGAAAACCTCTTTTTAATCTCTTTAAGGTTAAGATATGGCACACATGTCACTTTAAAGAATTGGGCGTATAATTAGTAGCCTACAATGGATTTAGTGATATATTTCTTTGAATCTCCAAAAAACTGCTGACTAATCAAGTTTATATTGAGGATATACAAGGTGGAGTTATTCATTGATATTAATGTACATATTTGTATAGATCTTGCTAGACTAGATATTGTTATTGGACCTCAATAGCCTATTTCACTCATATTTTTTTTATAGCTTGTCATATATCTATTAGTTTGTATTTGGCTTGTATTTTTGTAAAATTTCCCTCATTGCACACTGCATGGTGTTTGCTTGTTTTAACCTTAACAGGTGCAGAAAAGTAGGGCAAAAAACTCCATTTCATTTTATTTGGCTATTATGTTTAAGATCCCTCGAGATTTGGAAATCGAATAAGAGTATATTTTGAGTTTGCTAAATTTCCCTGATTGCACACTGCATGGTATTGCCTGTCTTTTTTAGCTTAAAAAAGAGTTGGACATGCAATTCCACAAAAACTAAGTGTTTATCATATAACGCCCTTCGTGATTAGTGACGTCATCAAACACTTAGTTTTAGTGGAATTGCAGGAACCAGACATCTGATTGAAAATTAGAATGATATAAATTGATGCTATCAGTGTCTGTGATACACATAAAAAATTTAGAAAACCTCTTTACAATCTCTTTAACAAGAACCACAGACGTCTGATTGAAAATTAGAATGATATAAATTTATGCTATCAGTGTCTGTGATACACATAAAAAATTTAGAAAACCTCTTTACAATCTCTTTAACAAGAACCACAGACATCTGATTGAAAATTAGAATGATGTAAATTGATGCTATCAGTGTCTCTGATACACATAAAAAATTTAGAAAACATCTTTACAATCTCTTTAACAAGAACCACAGACGTCTGATTGAAAATTAGAATGATATAAATTTATGCTATCAGTGTCTCTGATACACATACAAAATTTAGAAAACCTTTTTACAATCTCTTTAACAAGAAACTGATACCCTGACAGTATCATAACCCATAAAAAATAAACACAAAGTATAAATATTCATTATTCGATAAAAATCAGATTTATGAGTGTTTTTCAAACAAATTGACAGGTGAGGTTTGTGTATCAGGGCCATTTTATACCTTTGTACTTTTCAACCTGGTATCCCTCTGTCAGTGATGCAGGTCAGAGGGGCTGACATGGAAAAAGTGTCTAGTCGTTGGGATGGGACAATAAATCAAGGCCCTGTGAGCTACAGGCTGTACCCGTTGAAGATCCCTCGACAGTTTGAAATCGAAATAGAATAGGCTAATGCGGCTGTCAGGACAAAATTTCCCTCATTGTACACTGCATGGTGTTGCCTGTCTTCATTAGTCCAATTAGGTGCAGAAAAGTAGGATGTAAAACTCCATTCATTTCAAACACCATATACATACCTACTGTCTACCTAACACTTTTCCTCATTGCACACTGAATGACGTTGCCCGTCTTTATTAGCCCACATGGTGCAGAAAAGTAGGATGTAAAACTCCATTCGTTTTATTTTGCTTGTTTTTAAAAACAAAGGACTTTATTTATTGCAGGTTTCAGATTAGTGACTGTGGTCATCTTCAATGGACAGGGCTGATGGCAATATACCTACTTCAATACTGGAAAGTGGGCGTGTAAAAAGTAGCATTCAAGTCTCCATTTCATTTAATT
>NW_008709534.1:0-1586 GCF_000327385.1 Lottia gigantea
TCAACTATATTTGCCGAAGTGAAGTGCCTTCTAAACAGTCGACCAATTACCTATTCGTCTAGTGACCCAAATGACTATTCTGCTTTAACTCCAAACCATTTTATCCTGGGTAGAGCAACTGCTGATTTGAGTTTGTGCAGATGCTCGTCAATAGATTCTTTAGTAGATTTGTGAAAGAATATTTCCCGACACTGATGAAGAGATCTAAATGGATTTGTAAAAAACGACAACTGAAAATTGGTGACATTGTTTTGCTTACTGATCCTAATATACCACGCGGTAAATGGGAATTATCAAATATAATTGAAGTTTATCCAGGAACAGATGGGATAGTACGTAACGTGAAGGTTTAAACTAAACATGGAGAATTTAAGCGCTCAATACAGAGATGTTGTCCAGTGTTGGAATGTGATGAACAATAATTCAAAATTGTAGTGATGTTTGTAACAAGTCATTTAGTTCAATTTTAGGACATGTTTAAAATAATGTTAACATTTGGACAAAATTTACATCACTGTTAATGATTTATGTTATATTTACTTCGTACACTCCTTGTTGTGTGGAGGATGTTGTGAAATTGGGGGTTTTGTCTCTTATTTCATTTATTTCATATTTTGTCGGCCGCAATTTAATTTGTTGTAGTCTGTAACATTTAATATAATCAGTGCATGAGTTAAATACCCTTGACACAACTTAGTTGCACGAGTTAGATACCCTTGGCAACAGTTTAGTCCAGCGCCATTTTTACTTGTTCATTCACTGCACAAGAGAGATCTGTTCCCGTCTGAGTGGTATGATTTGGGGTGAAGGACAAAATTCTTCAGAATGTACATGTATATGTATTAAAGTCTTAAAGTTTTAAATATCCACACTTTCAAGTTCATAGTAAGACATTACTGAAACTTGCCCCTTTCACCCTTCCTCATTCCCACTATAATAGGTTTGATCCTCGGTTAGAACGGTATCTTAGCTATACAATGGACACCTGTTGAAAATATACCGAGATAGTGGTTGGGATTGGGTTTCTGTGATTAGAATGGTTGAAGTGTCTTCTGTGGCATTGTTCATATAGCTCTGATTGTACCTACAGCTATTCTCTTTGTCCTCTTTCAGTCATGTCCAGACAACACAACAGATTTCCGAGATTTGCAATGTTCGTTTTTCAATGGAAGAGATTCGAGTGGATTATTGACCAAATGGAAAGGTAATTAATAATTAATTAAGAAATATAGTGATCAGACTACTTCACACTTCTGAATGACATCTGATATTTGTAGGTATCATTTTACCCGAGACAGACGAAACAGACTGTGCCTTGATATGTTCCACTGTTAACCTGAAAGAGAATTTGACCAAACAATTCTCTGAGAAAGTTGTTGATGGAACCTTGTGTGGTGGTTCTGGTGTGTGTGTTGACGGTAAATGTAGGGTGAGTGGACTTCTTATGATATATGAATGGCAGGATTCAAATTTCACTTTTATAGAACTTAAAGGTTGGATATTCACAGCTATTTGACCAAGTAAGCCAGTTCTGATTATCCAATTATCTGTTCTAGAGTATTGGATGTGATGGTATATTAGATTCC
>NW_008709534.1:7859-8918 GCF_000327385.1 Lottia gigantea
ATTCCTGTCAAAAAGTGAATTATGAATTTCTGTGTATTTAGAAATTTGAATACATTTATCATATAAAATAGATATATTTTTAGACATGGGGTCAGCCCTATCTCAACTTAACTTGTGAGAAGTCACATATTTAAAAATGAGATCTAACACAAATTCACCCCAGGTTGGCCCTCAGACATCAGTTTGACATGTAAAAAGACAAATAAACACAACCTCACATTTGTTCTAAATTCCATTTGGATATAAAACTGGTGTGAATTCACACCCTAGATTGTAAATTCTTTCTGTTCTTATCTTGTACAAGGATACTAGTGAATGACATGATGTGTTTGTGGGTACATTATATTCTCTACTATTCTCTTATATTATGTACTACCTGTTCTACATTTAATTACATTATAATCTCCATTACTACATGTACTACATTCAATTACATTGTAATCTTCATTACTACATGTACTACATTCAATTACATTATAATCTTCATTACTACATGTACTACATTCAATTACATTATAATCTCCATTACTACATGTACTACATTCAATTACATTGTAATCTTCATTACTACATGTACTACATTCAATTACATTATAATCTCCATTACTACATGTACTACATTCAATTACATTGTAATCTCCATTACTACATGTACTACATTCAATTACATTGTAATCTTCATTACTACATGTACTACATTTAATTACATTGTAATCTCCATTACTACATGTACTACATACAATTACATTGTAATCTCCATTACTACATGTACTACATTCAATTACATTATAATCTTCATTACTACCTGTTCTACATTTAATTACATTATAATCTCCATTACTACATGTACTACATTTAAGTACACTGTAATCTCCATTACTACATGTACTACATTCAATTACATTGTAATCTCCATTACTACATGTACTACATTCAATTACATTATAATCTTCATTACTACCTGTTCTACATTTAATTACATTATAATCTCCATTACTACATGTACTACATTCAATTACACTGTAATCTTCATTACTACATGTACTACATTCAATTACA
>NW_008709535.1:0-710 GCF_000327385.1 Lottia gigantea
TTGACTATATCTTTTGACCTGTATGATGTAGAAGCTTTAAATTTGGGATACTACATAACATTCAGAATATCAATTAACCTATGCAAAAGAAATTGAGGTGGGCGTAGCACATCCGGGTTAAATTACTCATTATTGACAATTTTGACAAGGGACTTAACTCGCAACGTATACATTTGTTCAAAATGGAACTTTGCATACAATTACTTCATCCGTTGAGCCACGTTGTCTTAGAAGTTCGATTGTTTCAGCTTTAGAGTTCAAAAAAAGGAACAGGTTTTGAAAATTCAAAATTTTCAATTTTTGACCTTGACCTTTTTTGACCCTGATTTTTGTAGGATCAAAGGTCATTCAAATTGGTTATCTATTTATACTTTTATATTTGCTGTCCTATCTCAACTTCCGGTTTTATAGCCGTATATATTTAAAAATTTTGATGACTTGTATCTCGTAACCTTGACCTTTGTTGACCCTCTCCCTTTCAATGTTAAATGTCATTGACCTTGGCTATCTTCTGATACTTTCATTTGTGAGGTCTGTCTACTTCCGTTATAACAATCTTCCAAAGAATTCTTCTCAACTTTAGACTGCTCTTGCGCGTGATGTAATTATCGTAGAAGGTTGATTTTTTCAGAGTCTTTTGCAATTTGCTACATTTGCAAAGTCCCACTCTGTGCCACGTGTGGCTCTAGTCTTTATTTGCAACAGGAGCC
>NW_008709535.1:6837-8772 GCF_000327385.1 Lottia gigantea
TTATTTATGACACCAGGTATATCTACTGATGAATATATACTCTTATTGGCCAAGTTTAAAATTTTTAAATTTTATGTTTATTCTAAGACGTAGTATCCTCTTTAAAATAACATCTATTTGAACAAGAAAAGGTTTGGTTATCCCACTTTTGTAAAATATTCCAAAGAGTGACTGATCAAGAAAGGTCAAAAAGTGTTGTTTTGTTTATCAAGACTGTACATACATGGACATTTATGATTGGTTAAAACTCTTTATTATATGCAATAATGCTATGATTAAGGATACATGATAATTCATTAGAAACACCAATTATTAATCAAATAGTTTGCTTAATTTGACACTAAAAAATAAGGAAACCCATCTTTAAAGTTTTAATATAGCCTCTGCTGCAATATGTCATGTCATATCAAATAAAGTAATTATTAAGAGATGTTCTAAAATTTGTATGTGTATTGGGAACAGAATTTGCACCAATTTCCAATCAGATGTCTGTGGTTTCTGCAAGTCTACAAAAACAGTCACTTGCCCAATATACCCTTTATCAAAGACCCTACGTGATTAGTGACATCATCAAACACTTAGTTTTAGTGGAATTGCAGGAACCACAGTCTACATCTAGTTGAAAATTGGTGATGCAAATCGATGCTGTCAAAGCCTCTGATACACTTTTAGAAAAACTTTCTACAATCTTTTCATACCGATCTTAAATGTGGCCAATACTTTAGTGTTTGTACAATAACCACTACTAAAAGTTGTATCATAAAAATCCTTGCCGTAAGCTATCATATCGTGTATTGAATAGCCCTAGCCCTAGGGGAATTAACCTTGATTTACATTTCATCATAACAGTCAATCAATCATTACAATAGACACGAAACAATCCACACAAACTCAGCCATTTTCTACACTCTACTTAGTTTTAATTGGCTCAATATCACCACAATCATCAACCTAATCATTACAAGACAGTGGCTGTGTTTGTTTACACTTCAATTGATGATATATTGTTCTTAGACCAACAGTCATCATTCCACAACTAGAACAAATCAAATTCAGTTTTAATTGACTGAAAAATAGGATGCACTAAAAGCACAGAACAGTAGAAAATAAAACTCCATTTCATTTCATTTCATTGGACCAATAATATACTGAAGAGTAGGATATAAACTCTTATTTCATTTCATTGGACCAATAATATACTGAAGAGTAGGATATAAAACTCTTATTTCATTTCATTGGACCAATAATATACTGAAGAGTAGGATATAAACTCTTATTTCATTTCATTGGACCAATAATATACTGAAGAGTAGGATATAAACTCTTATTTCATTTCATTGGACCAATAATATACTGAAGAGTAGGATATAAACTCTTATTTCATTTCATTGGACCAATAATATACTGAAGAGTAGGATATAAAACTCAAATTTATTTCATTAAACCAATAAGAGAACAGATCAGTAGGATATAAAACTCTTATTTCATTTCATTGGACCAATAATATACTGAAGAGTAGGATATAAAACTCTTATTTCATTTCATTCGACCAATAATATACAGAACAGTAGGATATAAAACTCAAATTTATTTCATTAAACCAATAAGAGAACAGAACAGTAGGATATAAAACTCTTATTTCATTTCATTAGTTCAATAAGGTACAGAACAGTAGAAAATAAAACTCAATTTCATTTCATTGTCCCAGAAAGGTACAAAACAGTGGATTATAAAACTCCATTTCATTTCATTAGTTCAATAAGGTACAGAACAGTAGAAAATAAAACTCAATTTCATTTCATTGTCCCAGAAAGGTACAAAACAGTGGATTATAAAACTCCATTTCATTTCATTAGTTCAATAAGGTACAGAACAGTAGAAAATAAAACTCAATTTCATTTCATTGTCCCAGAAAGGTACAAAACAGTAGAAAAT
>NW_008709536.1:0-1382 GCF_000327385.1 Lottia gigantea
TTTTAGAAAAGCCAAAGCCAGACCACAATATCACTCTACCTACCTGTTTCATAAAATCTTCTGATAAAGTAACCTTAGAGCCAAAACTCTTGGCTTGTAGGGTCATATTTTCTTTTGTTTGAGAGTCAAAGGTGGGATTCTCGATCAAACAGTTCACAAATACCCACAGATGGTTTTTAATTTGAAACGGCTTAATCTTGATTCCACCCTTATCCCTTTTCGAAACGATTTCTAATAATTTCTTCACAATTTGATCCGCTACAACATCTACGTGACGACCACCCTGAAAATAAAAAAAAAATAATGAAAAATGAAATTTGTTGACTGATACATGTTTGATTATTTTGAGGGATGGGGAAGGGGAAGGGGAAACCAGGTTGAAAAATCTGAAGGTATTATCTCAATCTATGCTGGGATTGAACCCTGGACATTCAGGTTAGCTAGCAAGCATCTAACTCACTGACAGAGGGAAACCAGGTTGAAAAATCTGAAGGTATTATCTCAACCTATGCTAGGCTTGAACCCTGGACCTTCAGGTTAGTGAGCAAGCATCTAACTCACTGACAGGGGGAAACCAGGTTGAAAAATCTGAAGGTATTATCTCAACCTATGCTAGGCTTGAACCCTGGACCTTCAGGTTAGTGAGCAAGTGTCTATCTCACTGACAGGGGGAAACTGGGTTGAAAAATCTGAAGGTATTATCTTGACCTATGCTAGGATTGAATCCTGGACCTTCAGGTTAGTGAGCAAGCTTCTAACTCTCTGACAGGGGAAAACTGGGTTGAAAAATCTGAAGGTATTATCTTGACCTATGCTAGGATTGAATCCTGGACCTTCAGGTTAGCGAGCAAGCTTCTAACTCACTGAGCCACCTTCCCTCTTTACTACAACAAAAGTATAAAAATAAGAAATTTAAACCCTGACACGTACCTTTGTGGTAGCTATACTGTTAACGAAACTAGCTTGTTGAAAACCTTTATCACTAAGGGTAACAGCTACCTGCCATCTTGGATTACTATCATAATAAACAACTTTTAACGGCTGATCATTCTCATCGTATTTATCTTTCAAAAATAAGTTAATATAATCTCGGAAATTTTTCACCTGCAAATAAAATAGTATTTGGTTAACTAACTGTCCTGATGAGGATTGTGTATCTGAAACATGTCAGCAGTTTGAGATGAGATGTGCTCTAGTCAATTAGCTAACATTAAGTCCTATATTAGAAAGTTAACCTCCATTTCTAAAACAAGCTGTCCTGATGCGGATTGTTTATCTGAAACATGTCAGCAGTACGAGATGAGCTGTAGTCAATTAGCTAACATTAACTCCCATTTCTAAACTAGCTGTCCTGATGAGGATCGGTATCAGAAACGTGTGTC
>NW_008709536.1:7780-9041 GCF_000327385.1 Lottia gigantea
ACTGTTTATTGTAATATTTTATTTGTTGATTACTGTTTATTGTAATATTTTATGTGTTGATTACTGTTTATTGTAATATTTTATATGTTGATTACTGTTTATTGTAATATTTTATGTGTTGATTACTGTTTATTGTAATATTTTATTTGTTGATTACTGTTTATTGTAATATTTTATTTTTTGATTACTGTTTATTGTAATATTTTATGTGTTGATTACTGTTTATTGTAATATTTTATGTGTTGATTACTGTTTATTGTAATATTTTATTTGTTGATTACTGTTTATTGTAATATTTTATTTGTTGATTACTGTTTATTGTAATATTTTATTTGTTGATTACTGTTTATTGTAATATTTTATTTGTTGATTACTGTTTATTGTAATATTTTATGTGTTGATTACTGTTTATTGTAATATTTTATGTGTTGATTACTGTTTATTGTAATATTTTATTTGTTGATTACTGTTTATTGTAATATTTTATTTTTTGATTACTGTTTATTGTAATATTTTATTTGTTGATTACTGTTTATTGTAATATTTTATTTGTTGATTACTGTTTATTGTAATATTTTATTTGTTGATTACTGTTTATTGTAATATTTTATGTGTTGATTACTGTTTATTGTAATATTTTATGTGTTGATTACTGTTTATTATTTTATTTGTTGATTACTGTTTATTGTAATATTTTATGTGTAAGGAGGAAATGGAAGTAAAATTAAGGAGATTGTTTTGACAGTGTGTCCAGTTATAATGGGCAGTAATTCTGTCCAGTTTATGTTTAAAATGCCCATTAATTTGATGTATTATTCTTTAATCGATGAAACAAATGGAATGAGATATTTCCCTATACCAAAACTATTTTCTGATACATTGGAGTTTATTTTCATGTTTTCTCTAAAATTTCAATTAGTTTCAAGATTTAAAAGATGTATTTTTTTATTAACTATTCCTCCAGTCTTCAAACATGTGCTGAGAAATACATTTCATTTTTTACCTTTCTTGAAAATGATACTGTAAGAAGCATTTGTTGTAAGCATAGTAGGTCATACTCACTCTTCTAGAGCACATGAGGCTACTTTGCGATTGGTTTTGTACATTAACTGTGATGATATCTTCTGATAAAATTAATGGATTTTCATCAATAATTTTAAAATTTACCGTTTTATGTTTTTTTTTTATCTATATGCAATAATTTTATAACTATAATTGTATAATTTGATTTGTATTAACATTCCAAAAATTATTACAACAA
>NW_008709537.1:0-1233 GCF_000327385.1 Lottia gigantea
CGATAAGCTTGATATCCCTACACCATCTTCAATCGCGGATTATTCTCATTATCTTACATGACGTGTCTTTCTTCTTGTTTCCTGTGACCCATTAAGTGAAAGATATTAATTTCTATTTGGATCTTCACAAATTATCAAAAGCATTAAGAACTTAATAGGAATTAAGATGACAATTTCCTGTACCACTTTGTAAATTAAAAATTTTCTATTCTACTGTGCTTAAATTAATTCAGTTTATTAAGAAGAGAATGTCCCTTTAATTCAACAACTATTCTTTCTAAAAATCGCACAATTTTATTTTTTAAAATAAATAATAATTTACGACCTTCAATTGATATATAATATCATCGATATCCCATGAATCTTTGTGCATTGCCAGTATGTGGGCAATTTACATAGTGCTAATATGTCTACCCTTTGGGGTCTTAGGAGGTATGTATACATTTCTTTTCAAATTAAAGATAGCCGCGGTGGCTCAGTGAGTTAGACTCTTGCTCGCCAACCTGAAGGTCCAGGATTCAATCCCGGCATAGGTCGAGATAATACCTTCGGATTTTTCAACCCGGTTTCCCCGTCAGTGATGCAGGTAAGAGGGGCTGAAATGGAAAAAAACGTCTAGTCGTTCGGATAGGACAATAAACCGAGGCCACGTGTGCTACAGGCTGCGCACGTTAAAGATCCCTCGACAGTTAGAAATCGAAAAAGAGCAGGCTAATGCCGCTGTCCTGGCAAAAGTTCCCTTATCGCACCCTGCATGGCGTTGCCCGTCTTCATTAGCCCACATAGTGCAGAAAAGTAGGACGTAAAACTCCATTCATTTCATTGCATTTCTTTAAAATGTTTGTTTTGTGTTTTGAGGTGAGGGTGGGTTGTTCTATTGTCGTATTCAAAGAGAGACATAACCATAATGACATTTACACAAATATATCAAGACGAGAGAGGATGGTGTAAGTAAATATATAAAAAATAAATATAATAGCATCAATACTTCAAAATGTAATATCAATATAATATATACTGGTTATTTCGTTTCGCAGTAGCAAAATACAAAAAATTTATCATGTTTTTTCTAGAACATTAATATTTCTGAAATTTAATAAGGTCATTTAATTAGGTTATCAGCTTGAACAAAGATGGGTTATTCCAGTAGTATTTATTGATAAAATACATCTGGAGGGTGTTGAACGATGAACAATAAAATGGTATGCGTCCTCTATTTCATTTTCATTGTAA
>NW_008709537.1:7200-8609 GCF_000327385.1 Lottia gigantea
TGCAGGTGTAGTGTCCATTTCAGTTGGTAGAGATATGGTTACTCTGGTTTTTGTTTCGTTGATTGTTTGGTAGAATTTGGAAATTACAGCTTGAGTGAGACGTTTCCCATAGGAGCGACGGGCCCAGGACAGGGCATGAGAAACGATGCGGTCGACGGCAGGTGATGACAAAGACTTGGTACGAATGGTGGTCAGCTTCTCTTGAAGTGTGGTTTGGTAATGGTCGATCAGGACCTGCGTAACCTTACAGAGCCATGTCCGATTGAGGGATCTAATATTCGCGTCGACAGCTGATGTTTTCATTGCTGGACGGATAAAACTATCCAACTCAGAGACTTTGCGTTTGAAGGTAAACGCTGGTTGGCCTTGCTGTTGAAGGGTAAGGATTGCCAAATGATGGAGGCACTGCAAAACTTGGAAGAATACCTTCACAAAGGGTTCTTCCTCCTTATGAGTGGGGACTGGTTGGCGTCGGTGGGCTGGTAGTCGTTTCTGTTGTTGGTCAGGTCGATGGTTACCTCTTGATTGGTAGGCTGTGTTGTAGGTAGGTCGGCGATGGGGTGGGATATAGCTGGATGGGTTGGTTGGTGGTCGGCGATTGGTAGGTGGTAGAGGTCGATGGAAGACAGGGCCGTTGTAGGGTACGTGATATTGGTTTGGTTGACGATTAGTGTTTCTATTTCTGGCTTCTTGCCAGTGGTTGTTGTAGTTGGGGAGCATAATGAAAATAACTTGGGGTTAGAAGGGGATGTAACAGGAGGAAACTGTATATGCTAGCGTGAAAATGTTGGGATCAAATTATGCAAATAAGTCAAACTGGGTTTGGGGATATATAAAGCAAGATGAAAAATGCAAAAAAATATATATTTAGGTGATAAATAACGCTAACAACGATGTGAAAAATTATAACAAGTAAAACAAAAACTTACGCAATTGACACGAACCGGTTTTCGAAATATTATCCTTTTTCAAGTGTCGAGGAATGGTTATGAAATGACATTGAATTTGCGATTTATATAGTAGTCAGTTAATACGGGTTTTTGATTTTCTAAAAATTATTGAGTGAATCATGTCATATCTTTGA
The DNA here is from genome assembly GCF_000327385.1 of Lottia gigantea. Lineage (NCBI taxonomy): Eukaryota > Metazoa > Mollusca > Gastropoda > Lottiidae > Lottia > Lottia gigantea. Next base: position 8,285 of record NW_008709537.1, read on the forward strand.
TCAGTTGAGGATTAGGATTATTTTTGATTTCTTAATTAGTTGAGTCATATCTTTGATCAATTGAGGATTATAGGAATATTGGATTAGATTTTGATTATATCTGAGTAATAATTCAGGAGGATTAGATTATCTCAGAGTACAATTTACATAAATGAAAAACATAAATAATCAGAAATCAACAATACAAAAATATAAAATAAATAAACATGAGAAATATTTGATAAAATAAGCGGGATTAGTGAATTGTAAATTGATTAGAACTAACGTTGAATTTTGATTATACCCGAGTAGTAATTTAAATGGATGGATTATCTCGGAGTATAAT
>NW_008709538.1:0-1445 GCF_000327385.1 Lottia gigantea
ATTAAGATGATATCAGCTCTAGAAACAATCATTAAGATGATATCAGCTCTAGAAACAATCATGAAGATGATATCAGTTCTAGAAACAATCATTAAGATGATATCAGTTCTAGAAACAATCATTTAGATAATATCAGTTCTAGAAACAATCATTAAGATAATATCAGCTCTAGAAACAATCATTAAGATAATATCAGTTCTAGAAACAATCATTAAGATAATATCAGCTCTAGAAACAATCATTAAGATAATATCAGTTCTAGAAACAATCATTAAGATGATATCAGCTCTAGAAACAATCATTAAGATGATATCAGCCCTAGAAACAATCATTAAGATAATATCAGTTCTAGAAACAATCATTAAGATAATATCAGTTCTAGAAACAATCATTAAGATAATATCAGCTCTAGAAACAATCATTAAGATAATATCAGTTCTAGAAACAATCATTAAGATAATATCAGCTCTAGAAACAATCATTAAGATAATATCAGTTCTAGAAACAATCATTAAGATAATATCAGCTCTAGAAACAATCATTAAGATAATATCAGCTCTAGAAACAATCATTAAGATAATATCAGCTCTAGAAACAATCATTAAGATAATATCAGCTCTAGAAACAATCATTAAGATAATATCAGCTCTAGAAACAATCATTAAGATGATATCAGCTCTAGAAACAATCATTAAGATGATATCAGCTCTAGAAACAATCATTAAGATGATATCAGTTCTAGAAACAATCATTAAGATAATATCAGTTCTAGAAACAATCATTAAGATAATATCAGCTCTAGAAACAATCATTAAGATAATATCAGCTCTAGAAACAATCATTAAGATGATATCAGTTCTAGAAACAATCATTAAGATGATATCAGTTCTAGAAACAATCATTAAGATGATATCAGCTCTAGAAACAATCATTAAGATGATATCAGCTCTAGAAACAATCATTAAGATGATATCAGTTCTAGAAACAATCATTAAGATAATATCAGCTCTAGAAACAATCATTAAGATAATATCAGTTCTAGAAACAATCATTAAGATAATATCAGCTCTAGAAACAATCATTAAGATGATATCAGCTCTAGAAACAATCATTAAGATGATATCAGTTCTAGAAACAATCATTAAGATAATATCAGCTCTAGAAACAATCATTAAGATGATATCAGCTCTAGAAACAATCGTTAAGATAATATCAGCTCTAGAAACAATCATTAAGATGATATCAGCTCTAGAAACAATCATTAAGATGATATCAGTTCTAGAAACAATCGTTAAGATAATATCAGCTCTAGAAACAATCATTAAGATGATATCAGCTCTAGAAACAATCGTTAAGATAATATCAGCTCTAGAAACAATCATTAAGATGATATCAGCTCTAGAAACAATCATTAAGATGATATCAGCTCTAGAAACAATCGTAAG
>NW_008709539.1:0-1112 GCF_000327385.1 Lottia gigantea
AATTGTATCAAACTAATATGTTCTTAAATCCGCGTATAATGGACATTCAAGCATAAAATGTGCTATAACAAGAACATTAGTACAGTATTAGGTCAGTGTAAAGTAATTATGTGCTTATCAAAACAGTAGCGGTGCATTAAGATAAGACAACAATTAAATAAAACAACCAAGTTTCTTTTAAAAATGCACCCTGCCACACATGCATAATACTACAGTGAATTACAGAACAGATTTCCGAATGTATATACCAAACGACTTGTAATTGCCTATAAGCGCAATAAAAACCTTAGTAATTTTCTGGTCCGTGGTACACTCGATCCCATTGAATCCAATAATACTTGACCCCCCTCTCTATTTTCTAGCTCATTAAATACAATATATTCTAATCCTTATATATAGATGTTTATCTTTTCAGAACCTATTCATACTCTCTTCGTTTAGAACTGGTAATAAGAAAACTTTCATATTATAGACTTTTGTTTATTGTAGATTACTCGTGGTTGTTTTTTTAACTTAATACTAACTATGCTAACTTTACCTTATCTTGTATTGAACATTTATCTCTTTATTTGTGACCATGGCCAGTGCTTTATATATAAGTTTTTAGGAACTTCTTCACTCTTAACACTAAGACACGTGATAAATGATAGGGGAAGGTATTGTGGGCTATAAGCAGGATGATGCCCTGATGGACAGATATAAAGAATTTGATTTGAAGACATTGTTAAAATAAACTTATGATTCCTATTGTTGTTATTATGACAAGGTAATCCCTTGCTTCAATGCAATAAATTAATCCCCCCCCCCTCCTCAAATGCCATTGGTTGCAAACTAAAGATTAACATGTCCACAGCCAATTGGTTTCATTGGTTTACATATTAAAGAAGGCTGGCTACATGCATAATACTAAGACACGTGCCTACAAGTGATAAATGATATCCAATCACTATTTGATAATCTTACAAAGTTACAAAGATAGAAATCTGAAATTTGCAGAAAATATCCACATTGGCTATCTGGCGATTTTCCTTTTCCTACTAATTAGACCCCAGGAACTTGGAAAAGCACATGAAAGCTAAAAAAACGGAGTCCAAGTGCCATGACTAAAGAAT
>NW_008709539.1:7186-8715 GCF_000327385.1 Lottia gigantea
ACTAAGCTATTGCCATTTAAAAATTGTCATGTAACCTAATATACATAGAGACAAATATTCTATTTACCCAATTTGATTGATTTTGGTGTCAATGGAAAGTACAATCGATTGTACTATCGCAAAATTTGTTTCTGTGCGCAAAAGAAGTACAGTTTTCATCTTTCATCTGATTTAAATGAATTTTCGTGTGATCATATATATTGATGAGATCTTGGACAAGTTCTTATTTGACACTTTTTCGATGAACAGTTTCGATTTACCACCATTGACTAAAAATTCGTAAAAATAGTTAAAGATGGGTTTCCTTATATTTTAGTGTCAAATTAAGCAAACTATTTGATTAATTGGTGTTTCTAATGAATTATCATGTATTCTTAATCATATCATTATGTTCTTATTGTATATAATATATTTCAACCAATCATAAGTATCCATGTACGATAGTCTGGAAAAACAAAAGATACTTTTTGACCTTTCTCGATCTGCCACTCATTGGAATCTGCTGGTAATTCTCTTCTAATTTAGCTAATTATGAATTAATTATGGACATGTGAGACAAACTGGTATTTTTCCAAGTCATTAGAACACCTTTACTTTCTATTCATATAAGTTTTAGCATTTTCATTTTCATAAATGAAAATAAGGCAACCCATCTTTAAACCACCGTGTATGTTCTTACCATCATTAAAATAGTTTTTGAGTTTATCGCCATTTGTATCATTGTTAGTGATTATTCCGGGTTGTAAAAATGGTGGAACGTTGGTGGAAGAAAATGGAAAATTTAAATGTAACTGTCCACTAAACACATTCGGTGACGATTGCAGTAAGTACAAATTAAAAAAAAAGAAATTTACCAATCTCTCCTCGCTCGGCTAGTTTTTCAGATGGGACAATAAACTGAGGCCCCATGTGCTTCAGGCTGTACACGTTAAAGATTCTCGACAGTTGGAAATCGAACAAGAGTAGGATAATGCCGCTGTCCTGGTAAAAAAATTTCCCTCATTGCACACTGCATGGCGTTGCCCGTCTTTAATCATTATCCCACATGGTGCAGAAAAGTTGGACGTAAAACTCCATTCATTTTATTTTTCAGATTGTCGATACAAGTATTCAAATGTAAAATCTTTGACGCCCCGTGCCTACGCAGAAAGAACTGTGTCTGATTCAGCGAAATGTGATGAAAACTGTGCTAACGATACCAGATGTTCCACTTCTACCATTTGGCTTGGAACATGTCTTCGTTACAAAACACCAATCATCTTCGTGTCGTTGGATGGAAAAGAAGACCAATGTATTGAAAAGTGCAACGAGATGAGTGAATGTAAAACGATTTGCACTCAAAACCATACTAGGAATTTTTCCTGTTATTTATTTAACGTTACCTTGGACAAGATTCCAGATAATATGAAACGACCTTACAAAGCCAATTATAAAGTAGCAGAGAAAATCTGCGAATAAAAAAAAAAACATGTTTATCATGATATAGACATATTTCTTTTTTAATTTTGGCAATAACCCGAAGTTTGGGT
>NW_008709540.1:0-88941 GCF_000327385.1 Lottia gigantea
TATTATTTCATTCTATATTATTTCATTCCATATTATTTCATTCCATATTATTTCATATAATTTCATTCTATATTATTTCATTCCATATTATTTCATATAATTTCATTCTATATTATTTCATATTATTTCATTCTATATTATTTCATTTCATATTATTTCATTCCATATTATTTCATTCTATATTATTTCATTTCATATTATTTCATATTATTTCATTTCATATTATTTCATTTCATATTATTTCATTTCATATAATTTCATTCTATATTATTTCATTCCATATTATTTCATTCCATATTATTTCATATATTTTCATTCTATATTATTTCATTTTATATCATTTCATATTATTTCATTTCATATATCATATCATTCCCCTTTTTGTGGGTCCAAAACGTTTTTGCTCAAATTTGTGAAAACTATAAATGTAGAGAAATGTGTCCCTTAACGTATCTGAGACTTGTAATTAAAAAAAAATGTTAACGCCAAAACTATTCAAAAACGTAAGTTTACGTTAACTTTAAAAGTTGGTTATGCTGTTTGGAAGCTATTACAAAACTGCTGTACGGATTGGAGTAAAATAAACTCCTAGTTGTAGAGAAATATGTCTCCTACTTATTCCTAAGATTTCAACTAAAAATATCAGGTCATAAAAAAGCCAAGCCAATGTTTCACAAAAAAATGGAATGTCCCTTCAAATCGTATTCCATATTTTTTCATTTCACAAGAACGAAGTAGAAATGTCATGGTGTTATTCTGTATAACCTATTAACATGTTTGATTAATTAACAGTGTAATTGATTAGGCCCTGGGTGTTTACAGTCTTTATTTTACCTCATGACGTATATAGATTGATATACACTCCCACTTACAGATATACAAACACGTGCACAAAAACTAACCTGTACTCAATATTCAAATACATACAAAATTATGAATACACTTTGAGGTATTGTCACCAGTTGCGTATGGTTGCAAATAATGAAAGTAATCAAGAGTACAGTGGAAAGGGGGGTGGGGCGAGCACGGGCCAGTGGCGTTTTTAGAAAACATCAGATGATGGGGGGGGGGGGGAGGGGGACGGCGAGCAGGGGCCAGAAGATTTTCCAGGGCCGAGGTGTGAGGTTCGAGGTTTTGTATAATAAAACCACTTCCCGATTGACATGGAAAATCCCAAGCAGGCTTTTTTTTCAGGCAATTTATTAAAAATATTTCGAATTATAAGTTTAATCGTTTGGCAAGTAAATGTATATTTAGAACACTATATCCCTTTATTCTGTCCCAAGGCCATTCCTTGAGTCTTAATCCAGAAACTTTATTCAATGACAGCTTAACTCTGTTACTGGGTTTGTTATCTCGAAAGGGTATTGCCTACGTAAGTATAGGGTATGTTTTTCCCTGCCGGAACACCCGAAGCCAATGCGTTACTGGATCTATCAACTCGGTATCCCTTTTAGATGGTTTACATATATTGCGTTACTTTAATTTTGTATCATATTTTAGATACTTTATTGACGGTAAGTATTTTACTTGAAAAGAGCGACCTCTACATTAATTAAAAGGGATAATCTCAATAAAAATTGGTAATGTTTTTAAACTTAGAAATATCTTGAGGCCAAGTTCATCTTAAATTTAATCTATTTTAACTCACGATTTTGTGATTTTGTCGACCAATCCATCATTCTCTCTCATTTCAAACGCTCTGAGGATAAAAAATCAGAATTCAATCTTTCTCACAAGGTGTTGATAAGCGTGATTAAAGGTTCGTATATTTTATTGTGGTGTGATTCCTTAGTTTAAATTCTTTAGGGATCGTATCAAAATGATGTTATTAACTATGTGACTCTCTGAAAGGGATATTGCTTTGACAAACCAAGATGGAAATAAACATTATGTACCAATTACACTGACTGGGATATAGCCTAATAGCATTGGTTATCGGTCTCCGCCACCACGATTAGATAATTTAATGGATCTGTAGATGTTGTGATAAGAATACTGGTTTTGGTGGGCACATGTCAATTTTATATGAAATGTGATATGAATAATAGTTTGATTGGTATATATCTGTTTTCTTCTTGTGATATGAATAATAATTTTCATAGGTGTATATCTGTTTTCTTCTTGTGATATGAATAAAAGTTTTGATAGGTATGTGTCAGTTTTCTCCTTGTGATATGAATAAAAGTTTTGATAGGTATGTGTCAGTTTTCTCCTTGTGATATGAATAAAAGTTTTGATAGGTGTATATCTGTTTTCTCCTTGTGATATGAATAAAAGTTTTGATAGGTATATATCTGTTTTCTCCTTGTGATACGAATAAAAGTTTTGATAGGTATATATCTGCTTTCTCCTTGTGATATGAATAATAGTTTTGATAGGTATATACCTGTTTTCTCCTTGTGATATTAATAAAAGTTTTGATAGGTATATATCTGTTTTCTCCTTGTGATATGAATAAAAGTTTTGATAGGTATATAACTGTTTTCTCCTTGTGATATGAATAAAAGTTTTGATAGGTATATATCAGTTTTCTCCTTGTGATATGAATAATAGTTTTGATTGGTGTATATCTGTTTTATCCTTGTGATATGAATACTAGTTTTGATAGGTATATGTCAGTTTTCTCCTTGTGATATGAATAATAGTTTTGATAGGTATATGTCGGTTTTCTCCTTGTGATATGAATAACAGTTTTGATAGGTATATAACTGTTTTCTCCTTGTGATATGAATAATAGTTTTGATAGGTATATGTCGGTTTTCTCCTTGTGATATGAATAATAGTTTTGATAGGTATATGTCAGTTTTCTCCTTGTGAATATGAATAAAAGTTTTGATAGGTATATATCAGTTTTCTCCTTGTGATATGAATAATAGTTTTGATAGGTATATGTCAGTTTTCTCCTTGTGAATATGAATAAAAGTTTTGATAGGTATATAACTGTTTTCTCCTTGTGATATGAATAATAGTTTTGATAGGTATATGTCAGTTTTCTCCTTGTGAATATGAATAAAAGTTTTGATAGGTATATGTCAGTTTTCTCCTTGTGATATGAATAATAGTTTTGATAGGTATATGTCAGTTTTCTCCTTGTGATATGAATAACAGTTTTGATAGGTATATATCTGTTTTCTCCTTGTGATATGAATAATAATTTTGATAGGTATATAACTGTTTTCACCTTGTGATATGAATAATAATTTTGATAGGTATATAACTGTTTTCTCCTTGTGATATGAATAATAGTTTTGATAGGTATATGTCAGTTTTCTCCTTGTGAATATGAATAAAGTTTTGATAGTGTATATCTGTTTTCTCCTTGTGATATGAATAACAGTTTTGATAGGTATATAACTGTTTTCACCTGGTCAATTGAAGAGTAGTTGTGACAGGCATTTGTTTCTTATTGAGATTTTGAATGATTTGTCAAAATGGCTTCATAAGACACCAATTGCCGACATTTTCAAAATAATCATTGCCAAATTTTTAGACCTTTCGCCTCTTTTTTTGTAGAACAACACCCGACAAGCAGTCATGATGGCGATAACTTTAATAACTATATTATGTCTGATTGCCGGCACAGATGCACAAATTATGCCGGGAATGGGAATGCCCGGAATGCAAATGGGAATGCCTGGAATGCAAATGGGAATGCCCGGAATGCCGCCAAATAGAATGACTGGAATGCCCAATGGAATGCCCAATGGAATGCCAAATGGAATGCCAAATGGAATGCCAAATGGAATGTCAAATGGAATGCCCAATGGAATGCCGAATGCAATAGAATACCGGGAATGTCAAATGGAATGCCAAATGGGATGCCAAATGGGATGCCAAATGGAATGCCAGGTATGCCAAATGGAATGCCTGGTATGCCAAATGGAATGACAGGTATGCCAAATGGAATGCCAGGTATGTCAATTGGAATGCCAGGAATGCCAAACGGAATGCCAGGTATGCCAAATGGAATGCCAGGAATGCAACTTGGTATGCAAAATAGAATGTTCGGATCATCCGGGGGAATGCCTGGAGGAATTCCAAGATTTCCAGGTGGATTTCCCGGATTATCAGGGGGTATGCCAGGATTATCAGGGGGTATGCCAGGATTATCAGGGGGTATGCCTTTTGGATTTCCTGGATTGAGGAGTGGAATTCCCGGTGGTTTCCCCGGAATGAACATGATAAATAACCCTATGTTACAGGCCAGATTACAATTGATGAATAATGGTCAACCAAATCAGCAGTCATCCTCTGATAATGCCAACAATAGCGGGTCTTCAAACAATGATTCCAATAATAGGAACGCTAATATCAATCCGTTTGCTAACATTGGTATGAGTATGTTCAACAGGCAATCTCCTTTCGCTATGCTGGGAGGAAGATCGCCATTTGGAGGATCACCATTTGGAGGACGATTCCCATTCACAATGGGCTAAATCAAACACATCCACCAACTAGACAGAAACCTGGGTCCTTTGTTCCTTTTTTACGAAATTTAACTCACAATGATTGTACTGTTTCGATCATCTGATTTGATTGTGGAATAAGTTCATTTAATCAGCTTAATCTTAAATCTGGAATTCATATAATGTTATTTTTGTGACAACTGTCCCTAAATATATATAATAGAAGGACTTTTAAATGGACTTTTACTTTTTTCGGAATAATCTCAGAAATATGTTATGCAAACTTTAGACTTTTGTTACTATCAAATTATACACTTCATGTTCGTGTAGGAAAAAATTTGTTGTATTTTAAACACGGTTTAATGTAATATGTAAATTATTGATTAAAATGTGTTCTATCATATGGTTTGTTTTATATATTTAGTAGGGATTTCTGAAAAGTGCTTAGCTTAAGTGAGATATCTCAATGGAATTGAAACAAACTTGTGCCGCCAACAAGTTCAATCATTTAATCAATCATATATACAGGGTTCAATTTAAGCGGTATCGCAGTGCAGTTTGCGAGTCAAAATGACCCATTTTCCGATACCCCTATGATTAGCCAAAAGTAAAATTCCTCACAACAATCTGTCAATCAGACATCGAAGATGTGAATTACCACTGGGAAATTGTTCAAACCTGAAAGGTGATTATGTAGAGATATAAATTATAACTATCGACTATCGGTACGGGTCATTTATTGTTGACCATTAATTTCAAAGTAACTATTGGTTCTAGAAAACTTTATTTAGCTGCCTGAAATACAACATAACGCAACCGTCACCAACGACGAAATAGTAAGGGGCGCCCAATTGTCAGCAAAACTCCGCAATTGGCACAGCAGCGCCCTCTCTTATTTCGATTTTAGATATTTAAAATGTTATAAAAACAGTGTTGAATCATATTTTTCTTTCCCGTCATTAAAGGTGAACATTTCGCAGTTGTGATAACATCCATTTTTCATTCCTGTACTTTTATTCTTGAAAATTGTATTGGCGGTCTGTATTTAACTAAATACCGTATTTGGGAACTACATTTTGTAAGTTATGATTTTGTTTTTGTTGTAGTATATCCAGGAATATTAACAGCCTTGTTATTATTACCAATGTGAATGCCATTGTAAACTTGCACATTTTGAATTTCGTTTCTAGAAGGTTACCAGAAGCTGTATGTTAGAAAGTCGTAGATTTTCGTCATTTTAATATTCACATCCGATAAATTTAGAGAAATCTTCAGAATTTGATTACAACAGAACATCTATGGCCAAAGCTTGAAGCTGTCTGTGTGAATAATGATTTTGATTTTGGTACGCTGTGCAGCAGAAATTTTGAATTTTGAAGAAGCATTTCTAAAGGTAAAGTAAAAGTTTGGCCAACATCTTGATACAGAATGATGAAGTTGAAAGTATTGAAATCGATGACGACCCTGAACACACAGACATGCCAACTAGTAACCAGGAATCTCTTCGACAGCTGAACGCACCTTTTCTGTCCTGAAACGAGTCAAATGTCGAATACTTCCTATTGGCTAGATTTTTATTGCGTTTATGGAGATGTTTTGTCGCTTGTCTAAGGTCATTCTCGATTCCTTGTCGATCTCAATGGCGAATACTGGCGAGAATGGCACCAACCGTACGATATCTGACGCTCGCTTCACGCTTATACCAGAGCTATGTGGCTCTGGCTTATACCACGCCTGGGGAATGGCGACCTTAACACGCTCTTAGCTAATTTTTAAGGTCGCATAACGAAGTCAGAACTGTCAAAAACACAGAATTCAGCGATATTCCGGTTCTATGTTCTTATTAAGAATTAATTTATCTTCGTTACAATAAAAGTATAAGTTAGAAGTTGTTTTTCGAGTTTTGCATTATTGACAACATGTGTTTAAATGTTTTATTAACACCGCACTGTACAAAACAATTTCTGATCCTCCAGCCAATTTGGAGCCACCACGCCACTGGTGGGCTTTGAGGTGTCATGGGTTCGACATCAGGACAGAAAACATGCATGTAATCAAACAGAGAGGTCTCTAATATACATTGGACTACATTACTGTAGAATTTGTTTGTGGTCTGAGTCTATATTCAACGAATCAACAGATACTGGAAAGTGAAAGTAGATTTCTAAGAAAAGATGTAAGTTATATTTTTAACTGTCACTGTACAAGGAGAAAAGGAAACGTTGAAATAGAATAAGCTGCTGCTATCACCGAAGATATATATTCGGATTCTGCGAGGTTAAAATATAGGACAACCTAAAGACTGGTTAATCTAGGTGTAAGATATGAATAGACTGCAATCAAAGTGTAGAGATATTATTCAGTGAATGAGGAAGTAAAGCTGTAATATATTTCTTGGTCGAACTACAATTAGGATACTAAGACATTCTGTGTTAAATTAATATTATAGACTATATTATAGTGACTAATTTATTACTAGTGAATTAAACTAACTATAGCGACAAAAAAAAATAGAAACAGAAAGTAAAAGTAGGATTCTAAGACGTCATACTTGATAATTAAGTCAACTTAAGGTTTTAAAGATTAAAATGAAACTAGGATTTTAATACATCGAGTGACGAAACTGAAAGTAGACTTGAGTTTGACCAAAATTAACCTGCTTGGTGTGATAAAGACTATTCCTGATTTTAAACTAAAATTATCATGGAAAAACTAGATAAAACATGTAGTATTTGTTTACATGATCGTAAACAACCTAAAATATTGACATGTTTACATGTTTATTGTTGTCAATGTTTACTTGATTACGTCAACAAATCTCTCAAAGACGGACAATTTCCGTGTCCTCTATCTCGTGAACAAATTCAACTTCCTTCTGGTGGAGTCAGGAATTTCAGGATTTTCCTGAAGGTGATGGAAGTGATGACGAAATAGATACAGAAACTGATGACGTGTCAAATATGAATGACGTAGCATCTCCAGCAGCAGAATTAGGTCTCTGTGGCGTATGTGAAAGTCAAACTAGTGTAAAATATCGATGTAAAGATTGTAAACAGAGTATTTGTGAGAACTGTAAGATAGGTCATCGCAAAATTCCTGTCACTAAAAATCACGTGATTATTGATTTTGTTGATGGAATTGAAGAAGAAATTTGGGAACCCAGTAACCATGGCAACCAGAGTCCTGTAGACCCGTGTCCTGTACATACATATAAAAACTGATTGAAATTTATTGTGTGGAATGTAAAACCTGTGTTTGTTTACAATGTTATGTTGATGAGAGTAATAGAGGTGTTCACAATGGACACCGGATATTGAATTTAGACAATAAAGATACCCAAACCAAGTTACGAGATAATTTAAAATGTTTAAATACTAATTTACAGGCTCAGATCGACCGTTTACAGACATTTTCAGATCACCTGACATCTAAACTAAACCGAGTGAGATTGATATTTGTAGTGAGGAAGCGTGTAACAAGGTGGATCAACAAGTCCAGCTCATTTCTAAATTGGTCCAATCTCGAGCTGAACAAATTAAAACTCAAATCAACAATACTCGACACGAGGAAAGAAACAAGTTGGAAATTTTGAGAAAAGAAATGGAAATATCCATCACTGAACTAAAATCAGCCATTAAAGATTCTCTGATTACCCTAGAAGGAGAGTCGGTTGTTAAAATTGTAGAAAGAAATGAGAGAAATAGAAATGATGAAATGAAAGTTAAACAGAAAGATTTGGTCGTTCCTGATTTACAATTTCCGAGTTTTCTTATTGGAAGTGACGTCAGAGATGAGGTCGGGAGATTGGTTGGCGAATGCAAAAATTTCAAACAACCAAATTTTACACTGGAATATAACATAAATACAATTTCTTGTAGCTTTGTAAAAAGGTATTTTAATTTTGGTGAATTTAAATGGTATGTGAAGGTACGCTGTAATAATGATGTTGAAACTCTGGTGTGGTGTCTATCTTTGTTTATCTGAGACAAGTGTCAATGAGACAAGAGACAATGAGACAATGAGACAAGCGACAATGAGACAAGCGACAATGAGACAAGCGACAATGAGACAAGTGTCAATGAGACAAGAGACAATGAGACAAGCGACAATGAGACAAGAGACAAGAAGAAAGTAAAAGTTATATCTGGTTTTACTATTCTAAATAAAGTCGCAGGAGAATCTCGATCTCGACTTCCATCCTCTGATGAGTTTGAAGCAGGTGGTCCTGGGTATGGCTATAACAATTTTATTAATCTCAAAGAATTAAAAAATCCCGAAAATGGTTTTGTGGACAAAGATGGTCATTTTTCTATCAGAATTTTAATACAACAACCCTAAGGACTTACTTTAATAAATATGCCAATTTGATATTAATAAGAATTTGGTATAAATTTAATAGTAGAATCTATTTTTACTTTTCAACATGCGCGACTTTCTACATGATTGTTGAAACAATGACGTCAATACATAACATTGTCATTGATTAGAATTTCTCTGCCTAATGTTTTAGTGATCAGGCAATGGTGTTTATTATGATATAAAAGTCACACACGAATTTGAATTAGCACAAAGGAAAAAATGATAGCTAATGTGAATATTTGTTATTGTTAGACATTGTTGTCGTGTCCTAAACCAAGTTCTGATATCCCATCCGAATATCACGTCCATTTTAAGATAGTTGTGATAGTATAGCTTCAGAATGACCTTTAACACCAATATATATTTAGATATTTGTAATTGTAACGTTAATTTTGATTGGTTGTAGATATTTTTTGTTATTTTATTAATTAATTCTTACCAGATTTTAATTGTGTTTTAACCAGTAACAAAGAATGTCGAAATGTATTAAGTTAATATCTCATTCTAAAACAGAATTTGTTGGAAAGGATTAAATGTGATAGAAATAATTTACAGATTTCGAGAATTTACTTTTTGGTAAAATAACTTATTTTATGTCGACCTACTTAGGTTAGTGGAGGAATATTAATAGGAGCTAACTGGTTGTTAAAGAGATACTATCTCTTAGAATGAATATAAAATTCAACTTCTCAAATCTGGTCAATAAGAGTATATTTTCATCTTTAAACCTACCTAGTGTCATAACTAATCAACAGAATACCTGTATAATCTAATAAATTCATAAAACGAAGAAATTGGCCTTAAAACTACGGTATTATTGAAAAACGACTATTACGTTGTTTTATGGATTTATCTGATTCTGTTGTATATGTATGACACCAGGTAAGTCCACTGATGAATATATACTCTAATTGAATAAGTTTGAGAAGTACATTCTACTTTAATCATGCCCGAATCCTCAATCCGAATGACAAATAATAATGAGCCAAATTTTAATCCAGCAACTGATTGTCATTGAACTTAACACTTTATATCTTCAGTTTCCCTAATCTTGTCCTAGGTTTAATCTAGGGTGGCGTCGAGAAGATATCTGCTTATTTTCAAATATGTTATGTGTCTGTGATGTAGGTCTCAAATGCTGGCAAAATCGACTAGACGTTGGGAAAAACTGTAGGCCGTTTACTAGATGTTAGAGCTCATTTTCAGTTGTGCATAGTAGGCCTACTCAATGTATAATTCCCCTGCAATTCAACAAAAAAGTAACATGACGTCACTTCCAGGTCATTTTTACGATTGAATAGCAGTTCTTATATGACGTCATGACTACCTAAATATGTTTAGTACGTCAAGGAAGTGACACGGTACGTATTTTTTAACAATTACTGGCTAAATCGACGTTCAATTTTAATTCTGAAGGACTTATTTTGAGCTCCGTCAACAAGAGAATATTAAAACGACTTTATCCTTTTCATACTTGATAAAGACAAGAGTATTATTTCTGAAACGTCGTAACGTAATTATTTCACTGAAGTTATCCAGAATATATATCTATTATATATAAAATAATATTACAAAATGATATGAAATACAATTTTTATTCTATATAATGATCGAACAAATTAAACAATATAAACATACGGTAGGGTCATTGGGATATAAATGAGGTGGAGAGGAGAGAGGGTTGAGAGGAGAGAGTGAGGGTGGAGAGGAGAAGGAAAGAAACAAGAGGAAGTGAGGGGGAGGGGAGATAAGAAGAGGGATAGGAACAATGAAGGGGGGAGAGGAGAGAGAGGGGCGTGAAAGGGGGGGAGGGGAAGTGGAAGGAGAGGAAGAAGGGGAAGGGGGGGGAGAGGAAGAGGGGGAAGGAGAAGAGGGGAAGGGAAAGGAGAGGAAGAAGGGGGGGGGGAGAAGAGAGAGAAAAGGAAGAGAGGGTGGGGAGAAGGGGTGTAGGAGAAAGAGAAAGGGGGGAAGGAGATGGGAGAAGGGTAGAAGAGAGATTGGTGAAGAAAGATAAGAGAGAGGAAAAAGGGGGGCAGGGTGGGTCACTCAGGCTTCCCTTACACTTGTTGAATTGATAGTCTAATAGAAAAATTCCCATCTTTGTCTACGAATCCATCGTCAGGATTTTTCAATTCTTTGATATTAATTAAGTTGCTACGGCCGCATCCATGACCTTTTCTGGTGGAAAATTCTTCAGTATTAAAGTTTTTTGAACGAGATTTACTTTCGACTTTATTGAGAATTGTAAAACTGTATTTAATTTTTACTTTCATCTCTTTTTCTGTCTTCGATTTGATCAAAAACATATACATACTAAGACGGCCATCATCTTTACAGTCTGCAGACAAACACCAAACCAAATCCACAAAATCAAACAATTCAATTTTACTATCTAAAGATCCTCGGGAAATAGTTTTTGTATTAAATTTTAGTGTAAAGTTTTGTAGTTTTAAATTTTTACATTCGCCAACCAATCTCCCGACCTCATCTCTGACGTCACTTCCAGGAAGAAAACTCGGAAATTGTAAATCAGGAACGACCAAATCTTTCTGTTTAACTTTCATTTCATCATTTCTATTTCTCTCATTTCTTTCTACAATTTTAACAACCGACTCTCCTTCTAGGGTAATCAGAGAATCTTTAATGGCTGATTTTAGTTCAGTGATGGACATTTCCATTTCTTTTCTCAAAATTTCCAACTTGTTTCTTTCCTCGTGTCGAGTATTGTTGATTTGAGTTTTAATTTGTTCAGCTCGAGATTGGACCAATTTAGAAATGAGCTGGACTTGTTGATCCACCTTGTTACACGCCTCCTCACTACAAATATCAATCTCACTCAGTTTAGATGTCAGGTGATCTGAAAATTTCTGTAAACGGTCGATCTGAGCCTGTAAATTAGTATTTAAACATTTTAAATTTTCTCGTAACTTGGTTTGGGTATCTTTATTGTCTAAATTCAATATCCGGTGTCCATTGTGAACACCTCTATTACTCTCATCAACATAACATTGTAAACAAACACAGGTTTTACATCCCACACAATAAATTTCAATCAGTTTAGATGTATGTACAGGACACGGGTCTACAGGACTCTGGTTACCATGGTTACTGTGTTCCGATATTTCTTCTTCTTCAATTCCATCAACAAAATCAATGATCACGTGATTTTTAGTGACAGGAATTTTGCTGTGAATTTTTTTACACGAGTCACAAATATTCTGTTTACAATCTTTACATCGATAATTTACACTAGTTTGACTTTCACACACGTCACAGAGACCTAATTCTGCTGCTGGAGATGCTACGTCATTCATATTTGATAGGTCATCAGTTTCTGTAATAGCGTCCACTACGTCATCAACCCCACTGACGTCATCACCTTCAGATAAATTCTTAAATTCCTCGACTCCACCTGAAGGAAGTTGAATTTGTACACGACATAAAGGACACGGAAATTGTCCGTCTTTGAGAGATTTGTTGACGTAATCAAGTAAACATTGACAACAATAAACATGTAAACATGTCAATATTTTAGGTTGTTTACGATCATGTAAACAAATACTACACGTTTTATCTAGTTTTTCCATGGCAATTTTAGTTTAAAATCAGGAATATTTAGTCTTTTTCACACTTAGAAGTATCTTAGTTGTGTACAGGTTAATTTTTCTCCAATTTCAACTTCTATAATCCTATTACTACTTTCAGTTTCTCTTTTATCCATGTGTTTATAATGGGGAATAACTCTATTTATCATCCTAATAGTTTTCAGACCACAAATTAAGAGTACATTAAATTCACAATAAAATGAAGTTTTTCGTCCTATTTTCTGCACCCTTTGGGCTAATGAAAACGGATACCTCCATACAGTGGGCAGTGAGGGTAATCTTGCTAGGACAGTGACATTATCGAGGGATCTAGTCGCTTTTTCTCAGTCCCTCTGACCTGCATCACTGACAAGGAGGAAATAGGGTAGAAAATTAGGAAGGTATATCTTGACCTATGTCGGGATTGAACTACTAAATTCACCATATAGGCCAACTAGCCCTATACTGTCCGCTTACTACACTTTACCTCCCATACGCCTACTTCGGTCATATGATATTAGTTCTATTTTGATAGAACGCATGTCCAAACCTAGATTATTTTTCAATCCGAAATGTCGTCTGCTTGTGAGACAGTCAAATAGAGCTGTGGAATTTAATCTGTGAAATAAATTTTGACTTGGCCTGATTTTGATGAGGGTAATTTAGATATATACCAGTAAAATATACAAGTTCTTGTCGTTTCTTATAGGTAAAGAATTTAGAATTTTACTCGGTTGAAATGCAAAGTGAATGTGAAATCGTTTAGGATATTTCCAAATCATGAATCCATTATTTGTTATGTTATGAAATTGAAATATATCCCGTTACTCTGAGTTTAATATTAAATATAAAGTTAAATAATGAACAATATAAAAAGTTAAGGTTAAGTAATTGATAAAAATTAAATATTAATTGAAGTAATAAATAGAACAATAGAGATGAATTCAATATAAAACACATAACAATATGGTTAAATAAATAAAGATACAAAAAAGGTTAAATAAAAAATAATTCAAACCTCTGCAGAGGTGTAATTCTATTTTTTCGTATTCTCTTCCATATTATCAACAAAAAAAAACTCCCCTGTCTTCTTCTACAGAAATTCTGAAATTCACAATAGAACTTCCACTGAAATTGTATAGCAACAACTTTGCTCTAGGGTATATTATTGGAATTAGTGACGCCTTGGCATCCCTCCCCGTTTCTCTATTAGGGCATATAGACTTTAAAAAAAACATTTCTGACGACCCCCGTCCCACTCAAAAAAAAAACCATTCCGACACACACTGAAATTCACAACTCTTTACCCATCCTTGCTTCTGTATTAGGGCATCATTTTTTTTGCCCCCACCCCAATCCCTTTGATTACTAGTATGTTCGATGGCTCATGCCTCACGCCATTTTATGAGATAGTCGAGGAAAACAGGTGTTTATCTAAGAACGTATTCAGATGTATTTTTCTTTCTTCTAAAATATTTCATGCTCTTAACCTCTTTTTTCTAAATCGTCCAAAGAATTTCAATCTTTGACGTTGTGCCTCCAAAATTGACACACAAATTATAAAAAGAGTAAAAAAAGATATCGAAGAAAATCGACTTCCTGGTGAATTGTGTAATGTTGAATAATTTTGATATTGATTAAAATAAAACCAATTAGCTGATTAGACTAAGATAATTAATTTAAATCTTTAAACCCATACACTTTCTGTAATTACCAATCAGACCATCTAGATATTCCGAAACACTCTGCTTTCAACTAAAAACACATTAAATACCGTTTAACTTGAAAAACACTGTGTTGGTGGTTTCTGTTATAGAACGACTGTTAATTCGTCAGTGGTTCATTTTTACAATTTTCAATAAGTTTATATAAGAACCTCTTCTTCTTCCTCTTCCCTTTCTTCTTCTTCTACCATTTATTTCACGCATTAAATGCAAAAAGTTTGTGGTTTTTGCAATGTAACTGTTTGAAACATGAAATTAATTTGGCATAGTTCGAAGTAAGGTTGTTATATATGTATGAATAGATGAAATCGAGAAATTCTCGGCAAATTTTCTACTCCAGATTAAGATTTAGATATTAATCTCATTCAACGTTATGCAGTGTACAATGATAGCAATTTCGCAAGAAAATGGCGAGTATCTTTTATGTTCACGGGAAGCATGTGGTATTTTGCTTTCGTATCCGAATATCTAGATGTCGAGACATGCATCAACGACAGAGGAAACCCGAAACTACTATTCCATGAGGAACTCCTGGTGTCCGGGCTACGTATTCCCGAAACGATCTTAGCACTAGGATGTCCTGGGGTCTTAGCTTTTAACAATGTTTCTATAATATCCTGGCGCTAAGATCGTTTCCGGAATACGTGGCCTGGTTTTTAAATGATCCTGTACATTTGTGTTTCCATTTATTGTCCCCGACTGTTTCGGACTAGAGAGAAGGCCTGATCGTCTTTAGGCCATGTATATTACGGGCTAATGATGACACTCGTCCAAACTAATGTATGTAATTTAACACTATAAATACTATACATTTATTAAACTTGCATTCATTCTGAAATATTCATCTCACCCTAAGGTAGGCTTACTAACATTACTGATATATCAATACGTTATATTCAACAGGAATTTATACTGAGAGGCCAGAGACGTATCATATACAGAGACATTAAAACAGAACCTAAAAAAATTTTAACAGTGGTATTTCTATATTGCTCTGCTATTGATGTATTGTGCACTATTTTAACAGTGGTATTTCTATATCGCTATACAATTAATGTATTGAGCACTATTTTAACAGTGGTATTTCTATATTGCTCTGCAATTGATGTATTGTGCACTATTTTAACAGTAATATTTCTATATCACTCTACAATTGATGTATTGAGCACTATTTTAACAGTGGTATTTCTTTATGACTCTACAATTGATGTATTGAGAACTATTTTAACAGTGGTATTTCTATATTGCTTTACAATTGATGTATTGAGCACTATTTTAACAGTGGTCTTTCTATATTGCTCTACAATTGATGTATTGAGCACTATTTTAACAGTGGTATTTCTTTATGACTCTACAATTGATGTATTGAGAACTATTTTAACAGTGGTATTTCTATATTGCTTTACAATTGATGTATTGAGCACTATTTTAACAGTGGTCTTTCTATATTGCTCTACAATTGATGTATTGAGCACTATTTTAACAGTGGTATTTCTATATCACTCTACAATTGATGTATTGAGCACTATTTTAACAGTTAAAATATTGTATTTTCGTATTATATATATATATTTATCCATGAAAATGCTTATATATCTGCAAGTAATAACATCGGAGAAAGTCAGTTTTGAATGCAACGAATTAAAAGCATTTTAGGAAGTCACATTTCTTTTCACTTTCAGTAAAGTAATCTCAAAATTCATATTACCAGCTGATAAAGCTCAATTTCAGCTATCAGTATAGTCATCATATATGTGCATTTTCTGCTAATAGAGCTTAGTTTTAGCTATCAGTATAGTCATCTAAATATTTACTTTACCAGCTGATAGAGCTTAATTTCAGCCCTCTGTATATCAATTTATGCTTTACTAGCTGAGCTCAATTACTACTATATAGTCATCAAATATTTACTTTACCAGCTGATAGATCTCCATCTGTATCGTTATCTCTATTTGTCATTTACCAGACCTCAATTACAGCTATATATATATCTATGTAGCCATGTCAAATTGTGCTTTACCGGCTGATAGAGCTCAAATACAGCTATCTGTATAGTCATCTAAAATATTTATTTACTTTACCTGCTGATAGAGCTCAAATACAGCTATCTGTATAGCTATATGTCTAAATTTTTACTTTACCATATGATAAAGCTATATGACAGCTATCTGTATATTTTTTACTTCATCAGCTGATAGATAAATTTCAGACCGACAATACCAAAACTTTAACATGTCAAGCTATTACGAAGTTATACCTCGACTGCAACAGCGACCTTTCATGTATTGACGTAAATGGAGCGATTTGGTTAGTTTGAACGTTATAAAATACAGCCAATCACAGAGTTCTCAACAGAAAGTCTGTAAACAATAAGCCTGATTCGCTAACATACAATCCAATCAAATCGCTGCATTCCTTGATACTAATACTGGCTTTACAGTCAAGATATTAGACGAAGTAATAGCTGTAATAGCTTGACATTGTGACGATGTGATACAGAAAGGTTATATCAGAACTATAAATAATAACCTATTTTATATTCTATTCATTTCAGGTCAAAATGTTGTCATTTGTTGCTCAAATCGTATGCCTTCTCGTCGGTTCCATGACCGTCCACGCCCAGTTTATGGGCATGGGCGGAATGGGCATGGGAGGCATGGGAATGGGAGGCATGGGAATGGGCGGCATGGGAATGCCAGGAATGGGTATGGGCGGTATGGGAATGCCAGGAATGGGCATGGGCATGGACATGGACTTTGGAAATGACTTTGGAATGATGAACCCATTTGGTGGAATGGGTGGATTTGGTGGAATGGGTGGATTTGGTGGAATGAGCGGATTTGGTGGAATGGGCGGATTTGGCGGCATGGGAGGATTTGGCGGCATGGGAGGATTTGGCGGCATGGGAGGATTTGGCGGTATGGGAGGATTTGGCGGTATGGGTGGCATGGGCGGTATGGGCGGCATGGGCGGTTTTGGAGGCATGGGTGGCATGGGAATGGGTGGTATGCAAGGACTCCCTGGATTTGGAATGGGTGCTGCTGGAATCGGAATGCCTTCTATGCCAGGGATGCCACCTATGCCAGGAATGTCAGCTATGTCAGGGATGTCAGCTATGCCAGGAATGTCAGCTATGCCAGGGATGTCAGCTATGCCAGGAATGCCATCTATGCCAGGGATGTCAGCTATGCAAGGAATGATGGGAAATAGTGCTCCAGCAGTGTAAAGAAACTGTAGTTTTACTGTGTTTTTTGTATAATATTGATGGTGAACGAGATGAAATAAAATTTATATTCCTAGTACATTTTTCTCTTTTGTTGAATGTTTACTGTAACACTGACTCGTATTTATATCCACTTATCTCGATTGTAGGGGTTCTGTAGGACAGTCGGTTATAAACTGGTCCGCCATTCCATAAACCTTGGCCCCGTGTACCGATAAGCGAACACAACAAACAGGGGTCAGGGTAAGTCGGTTTAACCTTTGGGAACATTACATGAATTCATTTGCTTGCTTACTTCGTTCAAATCGGGGTCGTAGAAAGTCTGTTTATCTTGAATAAGTTGTCTTTCCTCATTATTCCAGATGGCCCAGCTGTAAATGGGTACGGATAATCCGCGAAAGATCAATGCCAAGAGGCATAGTTGTTATTATGGCAGACCATTACTGGCAAAAAGAAACCTGGTAGAAAATCGAAAAAAAAACATCAAAAAAGCAATGTCAAAATTAACCTTAATCCTACAACTCCTCGTCCTACGATCCTTGGCCCAAGTCTGGGGTACTTAGGTAATGGGCACAAGTTGCTGAAATCAGGGTCACATGAAATTGTGTACACTACTAAAGGTACACATTTTAGTGATAGCTTCACTAGACAGGGTTACATGAGCACGTTTAGTAGCTTCTCTAGACAAGGTTATATGGGCACGTATAGTAGCTTCACTAGAGAAGGTTACATGAGCACGTTTAGTAGCTTCACTAGACAAGGTTACATGAGCATGTTTAGTAGCTTCACTAGACAAGGTTACATGAGCATGTTTAGTAGCTTCACTAGACAAGGTTACATGAGCATGTTTAGTAGCTTCACTAGACATGGTTACATGAGCATGTTTAGTAGCTTCACTAGACAAGGTTACATGAGCACGTATAGTAGCTTCACTAGACAGGGTTACATGAGCATGTTTAGTAGCTTCACTAGACAAGGTTACATGAGCATGTTTAGTAGCTTCACTAGACAAGGTTACATGAGCATGTTTAGTAGCTTCACTAGACAAGGTTACATTGAGCATGTTTAGTAGCTTCACTAGACAGGGTTACATGAGCATGTTTAGTAGCTTCACTAGACAAGGTTACATGAGCATGTTTAGTAGCTTCACTAGACAAGGTTACATGAGCATGTATAGTAGCTTCACTAGACAAGGTTACATGAGCATGTTTAGTAGCTTCACTAGACAAGGTTACATGAGCATGTTTAGTAGCTTCACTAGACAGGGTTACATGAGCATGTTTAATAGCTTCACTATACAAGGTTACATGAGCATGTTTAGTAGCTTCACTAGACAAGGTTATATGAGCATGTTTAGTAGCTTCACTAGACAGGGTTACATGAGCATGTTTAGTAGCTTCTCTTGACAAGGTTACATGAGCATGTTTAGTAGCTTCACTAGAATCTCACGTGAAAAAACATATTATTAAAGAATATTAGAGACAGGGTTAATCTTCATTTTTGGCAGTTTCGGTCTTCTGTATAACAGTTTACTTTTCAAAATATTAATACTGTACTAAGAAATTTATTATCTTATACAACAAAACAAATAAATACCCTGTTTGCTGCTTCCAGTTTAGATCTATTTTACAAACAACTTTCATTTAGAATACGTCATTGTTAATGAGAGTGTGAGAGTTTCGTTCCGTTTTTTATTAGCTTATATTTTACTTCAGTTAGGGTCTAACGACAGCCCTTTTGAACTTACGTCAAATTAACCTTTTGTGTTAACTTACACAATGCAAAGATGGAAGAAATTTGATTGGTTAAAGCAGACGTCAGAAAAGTAATATTTATCTTAAGTCGTAATGACAACAACGTTCTTGACACTACAAGTACAGCCTACTAGTAAGTGTTCAGTAAAGAAGCTCAATAACATCAAGGACAAAACTTACTCTGCTTTCCGTTCTTTAATCTCCAGTTCTCATTCAACTACGTAGTTGCCAATATGAACATAGATAAGGGCGAAATAATAAAACGAAATTCAGGGAGAGAATATTTTGAAATAAAAATAATAGGTGAATATTGGATTACAGGAGTTCTAAATAGATTCCAATTTTCCGTCAAAAGTCTGTGGTTCCTGAAATAGAAACGCTTAGTGGTATATGACGTCACTATTGCATAACACGCTTAGCTTTAATGAAATTGCAAAACCCACAAACATCTGACAGAAAGTTGGAATGGTGCAAATCGAGGCTATCAGTGTCCCCGATACACATGAAACCAAATAAAATTCTATTTTGGTCATGTTTTAAACATTCTAGAAAACAACATTGTTAATACAATAACTCCACTTCTACTGATATTAGGTCTATCTGGAATACTAAATTCAATATTGCCAGTAGACCATCTATATCATGAAAAGAAACCTGCGTTTTGCTCACATTTCATCATCAGACCCTTTTTCACACTGTAAGAGAAAAATCCTGCCAATCTTTACTAGAATAAACGAATGACTTTTGAACATTTAAAAAAAATACACAACACGTCTCTTATTACACCACTGCAGCGTCCCCTCGTAACACTTTATCTGTCAAATCCACAAAACCAGGTTTAGGCATTACCAAATCAGGAAACGCATCATTTGCGTTTGGCACTGGTATATTGGGGAAAGTGTTCGGTGGTCCAGGGTTAGGTGAACCAATCGGAGCATTTAATATTCCTATTCGATTGCCATTAGGTGGAGACATTACGTTTTGATTGTTCTCGAAAGTGTTGGGAAGCAAATCGCTGGTGGTCCCTCGATTGTCCCACGGATCTGACCACCTTTGATCAAATCCAGAATTAAATTGATTCATCATGTTGTATCCAAATCTATTTCTCGGTCGAGCACCGAATCCCATACCAAATAATCCATAACCGTAAGGGGCATATAACGGTCTTACTACTACGGGCATGACAGGAATCACATGCGTTACGGGTATGACGGGTGACAATACCACACCGTGCCAAACTCCACCGTTGACGGACGCGATGAGACACACAACACACGAGACAGTCAATAAATTTCCAATCATATTCTTCTTGTACTTCGACCTGCAAAAAAAAACAAACAAGAATAATAACAAAATGTGGGAAGAGAACGGAATGAAAGGAACCTTTTCAAGAATAGAATACAAGCTGTTTTTGAAAAGATGAATGCAAGAAAGATGATTCAAAAATGATTTTGACAAAATGAATCCTAGATAGTAAATTTATAGAAGTCAACGCCAACAACAAATGTTTTAAAACTAACACCCAATTTTACGCCAGCTGTATTTCAATGACTTGGTTCATTTTGTGTCAGCCAGAACTAACTTTGAAAGATGCCGGACAAATCAGAAATTTCGCCCATAGATAAACTAATTATCAGCCAATTTGGACAATTATTAGACAAATTCTAAATTTTTACCTGAGATGAAAGCTTTGTTTCTGCTACTGCACTACACACAGTGTGAGTGAACTTCATTCACCTTGCGGCCAGTCATAAACACTCTGATCATTAACCCGTGAACTTTCTTAAATACTTCCGCTCTTTAACCCTCTTCCTCATTCTGTCATTAGAAAACTTGTACGGCCTCGGGTAACTGGGCTGACTAGACGATATCAGTTTCACTGGGGTTGAATCATACTAACGCACCCTTATCATATTAAAGGTGGTGTGGGTGGATTTGGGGGCTGCTCTGGGGTCAAAATAAAAATAATTGTGTGAGGATTATGTCCTCCGGTTCTGTACCCTTATTGATCCAATGAAAGAATTAGGGATTTATGTCCTAATATTCTACACCATATGAGTGAAGGCGTAAATTCGCTAATGTACTGTTCTACATATTTTTAGTATCGAAAGAAATTGAGCTTTGCGTCATATTGTGCCTCTATTTAATCATTTTCAATATGAACCAAGAGTGGGATTTACTTATATTATGGATTATAAAATTCTATATATTTATACTAAACGAACTAATAAATTTGAAGAACATTTTCGGTGATGTCAAAATTATGGAATCATTTTTTAACAAAGTAATCGAAACCTTATCCTGTTATTTGTAAAAAAGAATTATCAATGATATTGACGTAACCAAAATATTACTTCTGAACCCTATTGGGTAGATAAAATCAAATGGAACCAGTGCTATGCCCTTCTGTTATTTTGTGAGGTTCTAGCACAGTCGGTTAGAGCGTCGGTTCCTAACATGACGTCATTTGCTTGGTAACGTAAAGCAAATGTCGGCCGATCTTGATAGGCGAGTGAAAGTCTGGTTATTTTGAATGAGTCATCTTCACTCATAATTCCAGTCGACCCAACTGTAAACGGATACGCATAATCCGGAAAAGATCAATGCTAAGAAGTTTGGCCAAGGACCAGCTGTTAGTAAAGATCCTTAACTGTGAATCTAAGTTGTTGCAGAAAAACCAAAGACAATGTAAAAATCAGCCACGATTGGGCAGCGATTGTCCAAATGTCTATCAAGGCAAAAGAAGAGTCAGAGAATTTTCTAACTGGTTGACATCTATCAAAAACTACGCTTAAAAGATTTAAATGTTGATTGGGCGGATATATTTCAATTGATGAGTCAATTAAGGATCAATCGGATGACGTCATCCGGATGTATTAGATAATTATTAATTACTATTTAATTAAGCAATTTGTTATTTTATGTACAATCCAACTACCAACTACTACGACTACCAACTACTACCTAGTTTGCGATATCAGCATCCGCTGGAAGCGAACGTTAACTTGCCATCTACCAACCAACCTATTTATGTGCGATATCTTAGAACCTACAAAACGAAATGCAACTTTTCACCTTAAACAATGTCTTCTACTGAAAGTTTTACTTTGTAACCTAAGCCCGTGATTCAGTGACAAGAGTCGTAACATCTCCATAAAAGCAAAATGAAGTGCACCAAGCAAATAATTTTTTTATTAGAAACGTGCCTTGGGAACGTAAAATGGTAGCACATGTCGCAGGTTGTAGAATATCGAATTTCAACTTTTTCTTTTATTTTCTTCACGTTTGCCATCAAGTAGAATTTTAGTCGCCATAAAGATCGCAAATGAACTCAGTCTGGTGTTTTTCTAAAATCACTCTTAATCCAATTCATACAAAATAATCGATGAAAGAACAGTAAATATGGGAATTTGCACGGTTGTCGTGGTAGCGGTTCCAACATTGTACACTGCATGGGGAAGAAGGATTTAGTAGCCTGGTAAGGGGCTGACAATCCGGAGAACAAATACAAATTGAAATCAAGTGTATTTATTAAAACTAGAATATTCTACATGTGTTATAGAGTTTATTTATCTGGAATCATCAGGGTTATCTATCTCACGACTTTCATCTGGTTTCTCTGTAATATAAAGTTCAAAGGAGTATGGGTTTGGGTGATTTAACTCTCCCTATCATTGACCTTAAACTTCAACTACGAGACCCTGTATACCAGGACAGAGGCAGTTGCCTGTTTGTTTTCGATTTCTAACTGTCGAGTGGTCCATGAAGACTCGGTCTTTCCTGAAACCTAAATATCGTATTAAGAGTATCATTTCGATATATGACTGCATCTAATACCTTGACATCATTAGGCAATTTTCTTCTATCATGGAATGCAATAATTCGATTGGATTGTACGATATCGAATACAGCTAATCGATATCCTCGACTTACGGTCTGTAAACAATAATCGTATACATTATTATTTTCTGTATACAAGCTGTATTTACTGGCGTACAATCAAGTCAAATCACTTCATTTACAAACTTCGGTCATACAAAAAAAGTGCCCTAGTGTCAAGGCATAAGATGCAGTAATAGTTTGACATAATGAAGATGCTCCACCATAGTTATCAATTAAAGTAGAGCTACTAACCAACATTTTAGGAAGTCGTGGAAGAAATCTCGACCCCTCTGTAGAACTCTCTGTATATATTCACCAGTTATAGAACCACATTCTTCGGATGTTACTGCTATAGCACATTCAGATAGTTCATCTAGATCTCTACAATTACATTTAAACTTTACAATAATACTTCAGATTTCAGAGCTACAAGAATGGACCCTGTAAAGATCCACAGACAGTTAAAATCGACAAATAGAGAGCTTATGCCACCGTTCTAGTAAATTACTCTTATTGCACACTGCCCTGGCAACATTTTCCCCGCCACCATCATTTACAGAAAAATATAAATAGGACGCAAAACACCATACGTTCAATGAACGTGTTACCCAGTACGGACTGTAAGAACGGAATCAATCATACTAACATACTATGGAGGCAGATTTAAAGTTGTAAATTGTTTCATGTTATGTATTGTAATTGATATCATTTAGTGTAGAAGATAAATATTGTTTAAAACATACTTACGAACATGTTGCGTCAGGGGCTAGATTGTGACAAACACCCATACGATACTGCCAGTAGGAATTAGACCAACAATCATAATGAGCTAAAAACTCTGAAAAAACAACGTGATTTGTCGAAACGTTGTGAACTATGAAACCCAGAAGCAGTATGCCAAATAACAACAATGTACTTTTTTAAACGTTGTGCGCCATTAAACCAAGGAGTAGTATACAATATAAACTGATGATGACAATGTAAATTGTTGAAGCGTTGTCTACAATAAAAACCAGAAGTAATATACACATTGTAGAAACGTTATACTTGGGTTATCTTTAACATCTGAAATAAACTGTCTACGAATTATTCTTACCTTTATATCCGTCATGACAAATGTACTGTAAAAGAGCTTGAAATGTTCCGGCTGATGCATAAACCTCGGTACCATCACATTGATCTCTGAGGTTGTTTATACATGGAATAGCGTCGTTAGAAATACTACAAACACACAAATAGATTATTAAAAAAGGTAAGAGGTGATGGTGGGGCTGTGAGTACCTGTCACAAATCTGACATCATTTGACATGGGGCCCTGGAAAGATACCAGGGTTTATTGTGTTCTAGGCGAGGGTAATTAATATACTCTTCAAAACGCTTCTAAAATAAAACTATGTATTATAACCAAAGCAATTGTCTTATTACAATAAAAGGGGTTAATAACAGTAATTCAAGGCCTGTCCATATCTCCAGTACAATTAGTAATGTAATAATTGTGAAGCCAATTTAAATAAAAGTCTCTTACCTACAAATTATTTGGAATTTTTTATGTAGAGGATCAATATCTGCAGGGAATAATGGAGGCCGAGTGTGCTCAATATAATCTGTACAATTCCGTACTGGACAATTCACCCCGTTCTCGTCTCTTTTAAATACTCCAAAAACACTGGCTTCTGTCAAATATATAAAGTTGATTGTATGCGATCTTATTGAACGACCTGTGGAGTGGCATCACACGATATGATTCGAGTTTCGGTTCCAAAGTAGGCCGTCGTCACGTCCGGGGCTTAATTAACATACTAACGGAGAGTTAAAACGCCACAAGATAGTAAATAACTGTAAATAGTCCTAAAATTGACAAAAGTTGGTTTTAGCTAATGAGCTACATAAATAATTGACATAACAAAGGCACGTGGACCATTGTTTGAGTAACAATATTCCCCTCTAAACCGACATCTGACCGGTTTACTGGAGTTAATTCTATCGATATAAGGAAATATATATAAAGAAACGATTTCATTCTTTATGTGATCCAAATCGGCGAACATGTCATAAAAACTGCATATATAATAATATGAACTGATCTATATGTAAAACCATAAAACTTACCCATTGTCGTCACCAAACATAAAACTGAAAAAAACAGGGAAATACTGTGACTAAACATCTTGAAGATGGCGGTGATTCACTGCTGGCTGGTCAAGTACTCGGGTTTCTCGAGATACTCGGTGGGGTTCGTTTGCTGTTATGGTACAAGGTTCCTACACGGTAAATGATCCCTTAACGCTGATTCTTGTTGTGCTGAATCTAGTAAGGTATAGAAGCTGGATCTCTTCAGGTTAACGGTGTCGTCTTATGATTACCTTGGATTTCTACTAACAAGGCACTGACGGTTAAGGAATATGTTCTTCACGTTGAAGTATCAAGAGTTAATTGCCTTGAAGTCCACCACTGGATCCGATGAGTGCGTGACGGTACGCGATCTACAGAATATGTTTATATAAGATCTGATGTCGGTAGAGTTTTATACACTGTACACCAATTATATAACCACCAACAAAAGGTTAGATTCGAATCTTCATGAAGGCTTATCACAGACGTCATATTGGGCCTCTTCCTCCGTTGTTTTTTCTCATTCAAAGTTCACCTCAAATTACTTCCGATAAAGAGAGTCTTCTGGTACGTAACGATGGTACAGTACAGTACGAACATACGACAGGAATCTGGATAGTTCTGCTAGTCAAGCTGGTGTCTTCTAGCAAATACAGCCACTCTCAACTGAAAGACTAAAAAAAACTGTCGAACTGGACAAGATTTGTCGGCACTCCCTTCGTAAACATGGCCAAGAGTTGATGACTAGTTTGGCTTTACGTAGGGCATCATGGCATCATTAATGCGTCGGCCTTATTGAATCCAGAATGAGACTCATAACGCAAACCTTGGAAAGGTAACATTATGTCACTGCATAAAATCGCCACCATGACGTCTTTAAAGCCTCCTTCTCCAATCCCACTAAGTCGAAACTGATCATGTTTTACATCATTAATATTGGAATTGATTAAGCTATTTAATTAGATGAAGTTTACCTTCACACATTTCCAAGAAATTTTCTTGTTGTTTAGCAAGTGTTTAATGACGTCAAATTGACTAAGGTTTATTGTTAACCCAGACCGGCATCTAGGGTCTTTTCATGAGAGATCCTCACAGTGTGTACATGATTTGACTCTTTACAAGTTTCATCTCGTTAACACCTTAATACAACCATCTTTACAATGTCAAGCTATTGCGAATTACGTTTAATACCTTGAATGCAATAGCCACATATTTTGGTAACACAATACAGAAAATACGGCGATTTGATTGGATTGTACGCTGGCGAATACAGCCAATCATAGCCCCTGATAACCCGTGCAGGCAAATTGTTTAGTGTCTTTGGCTCTGATTGGTTGGCTGTATACGTTAATGTACAATCCAATCAAATAGTTGCATTTCAACGATTTTCTGTGATACAAGAAAGGTAGTAACTGCAGTGAAGGTATTACAAATGAATGGGAACACAGTCTGTCTGGTGTCGAATCTCTAATGGTAACATACAAACTATGATATGACTGATTAATAAGAAATTCATTTCATTTCATTTTAACTGCGTGTTATAAATTATAAATATTAAATAACGGAACACAATTTTATGGTAACCTACTACTTAGTTTTATTACACACGACGTTTCAACAATTTACATTGTCATCTTCAGGTGAAGTGAGGAAATATTGTAGCTAGGTAGGTAGATGACAAGTTAACGTTCGCTTCTTTTTTTTTTTTTTTTTTTATTGCACTCAGATACGGTGTCAGTGTCGGGATCTCATATATATATATAGGCCAGACACCAAGTACGCTTTCTCCACTGAAGATGTGTTTTTTTCTAGCGGCTACTCGGCTTCGCCAACTAGAGTGTTAGGGGCTTTTGAAGTTTGCGTTCTTATGAATGGCTAGAAGGATCAAAGGGGGATTAGTGACCCTAACTCTAGACACAAGACTGTTACCTGTTATTGTTAGTAAGTTATATCAAGGGTGAGTTTTTTTTTTTAAAAGAAAGGTAGGTATAGAAAACAATTTACATTGTCATCTTCAGGTGAATTGAGGAAATATGGTACAAGAAGGTATATATGTACACAAAAATATGATTGAAGTGACAGTAAACACCAGGGTGACAATAAGCAACTAAAGTGGGGGATTATCTTGGTTGATTATGATGACTAATAATAATAAAACTAAGGAGTAGTATACCATAAAAGTGTCTTCCGTTATTTAATGTGATCTCTACCCCTAAATGTCGCTAAGGATTAAAGTATAAATGAACTGAGTTGAACTATGGTCGGTTGAAATCTAAATGTCAAACTGAAATCTCCACCGAGTCACAGTGGTCCGTTATTTAATAATATTCTTAATTTACAATAGTAAAATAATAGTTAAATCATAGCAAGTAACATTCTAATGGTTGAGAAGTGGACGGAGTGGTTTTCATATAATTATCCACAGGTCTTGGAATAGCAATCAGCTGCAATGTAGAAATGTAGATCAGAGATATTTTAAACTCCAATAAACATAATATTCTACAATAGAATAAAATTCTCAATGAAATCACTAACGACTATCATGAAATCGTTCTGAAAAACACTTTGTTTAATATGTCGCCATATAAAGATTACATGACAGTGGCTATAATACTATAGAGACTGGTTGAACCAAGGTGAAACCCAAAGGGAGGCTCTACCCCACGACTAAAAATACAAAATAAAAAAATGGCCTAAAGTATACACATGTAAACCAACTAAAGCCCCGGTCCCACTGAGCATTTAGAAATCTGCGATGGTCTTGCGATTGTGCACTTTTGTCTTTTTCTATCGCCAGTGTTCGCAAACCATCGCAAAGCCAAGTGGGGCTGGGGCTTAAGCAACCAGTAATATATATACATGAGTGAAATAGCATTAACTACAGACTGAAGGACTTTAAAATCTCCCATTAACAGACATTACATTGATTTACAGATGGGTCTCAGAATGGAAGAGAGCGTTTGTTAAATAAAAAACGGAAGGGCCCCAACCTATATTAGTCCACGGCCTCCCTCTCATCTAGTTGAGTCACTGTGCATGATCTCCCATTAACATAACAATCTATAAAAAATATAGACATTTTATTACATAACATTATTATATAAGTTAATTATATCACAATATATTTATATATACAGATATCACAGATAAAAAATAATACCTACATTCATAACTTTACACTTAAATATAAATTATTTAGTAGGTCGGAAGGGATGAAGCGATTGGTCGTTCGAATTGGATAATCAACAGAAGGCCATGTGCCACAGGATGTGGACGTTAAATAGCCTTCGACAGTTGGAAATCGAAAGAGAAGGCTAATTAATGTCCTACCCTCATATTTCACTACATGGCGCCTAAACAGGTTCAGAAAAGTTTTTAGGACTTTTAATCTTCATTTTATTTAGTGCTCTATTTATACCAATAGTATTGTTTGTCAAGTACGAAAGTGATTTTCTAGTCTTTTTATTAGCTACAGGTATTAACTATCAGATCCAAACGTCCAGTTGTTCCCCATGGGCATAACGTAACTTTCACTTAATATACTTAAAGTGACACTACGTCTTAGAATGAACATAAAAGTTCTCAAGAATGGTCAATATGAGTATATATTCATCTGTTAGTTTACCTGGTGTCATAAAGTTACACAAGAATCCCTGTCAATTCTGGAAAATTGGAAAATTCATAAAACTAAGTATTGATTGAGAAACGCTTAATCATAATATTAAGCTTTTTTCATTAGTTAATTGCATTTTTATGGATAATTACTAAGTTTTTTTGGATTTATCAGATTATATCAGGATCCTGTTATGTTATTTATGACACCAGGTATATCTACTGATGAATATATGCTATTATTGGCCAAGTTTAAAATTCTTAAATTTTATGTTCATTCAAAGACGTAGTATCCCTTTAACATTGAAATGGTGTTAACAGAAGCTACTTCGATGAACAAAACTTAAAAGCTATCAATCTCCATGCGAGAGAAACAATACTATTGGATTCATTTCATGAATAATTTCAGCAAATATAACCTCAGACGTGTTTCACTAGAGTGACAAACTTCTCTGTGGCTCGGTAATTAATATTAGTGAACTCGTTTCACAAATAATGTTAACAAATATCTCAATATGGGTTGACAAAGCATCTTGTATCACTATAACATTTTCTCGTTTCCTAAATATTTTTCACTATCACTATCACTACAGGCTCGGCAAGTATCAGCATTGGACTCGTTTCATGTATAATGCATATATATTTCACTATGGATAGATCAGCGTTTGGACAGGTTTGATTAATGATATTTTTAAATAGTTTATAATAGCCTAACTAATAACATGATGTCAAGGATGAAATAAATCCCTGATCATATCAACTCGTCCATCCGACTCGATATAACCACGTCGTAGATTTCTCTCCGTATAGCGAGTCGGAGATCTGTAGCGTACACGCCGTGGACTCGGAGCTAGTCGTGTTGTTCGGACATAGTTGGCATACATCCGAGGTGGTTGTGGCGTTAGAGGTACTTCTTCTACGACTAATGGCGACGGACTCCGACGTACCACAACGCGTTCTCTGATCGGAGCAAGTGGTAAAGGCGGAGACGGACTTAGTCGCATCACTGGAGAGGAACTACGGTACACTCGATGATAATTGGACGCTCTAGACAAATTGACAGATCCAAAAGTTTCACTGAGTCCAGTCAGGGGACGAGGAAATCCAATACCCCGACGCACTGGCATGGGCAGATGATGAAAACGCGGTCGGATTACTGGAGGTAATTGTTCTACGGACACACCGTTACGAATGATCGGCGTTGCGTACAGATGATAACGTCCATCATTGACAACGATTTTCACATCCGTCCTTGGATACACACCGTACGTTTCACGCAACTCTGACCGTAGATTAACTGGTAGCGTGTCAAACTGCCCGATGTATTCGTTCGTTGGAATGAAATCCCCGTAGACCAGTGTTCCGTCAATGGTATACGACCCGCCTTGGAGCACAGCTGGAGAGCTTTCAATCCGTACTTGGCTGGCCGCAGCAATCGGAGGCAGGACTGGCATGGATTTATAGGGTGGAGGATATTTTCCGACCATCGAGTGATAAACGTTTGGTGCGTACGGTGGTGGGTTATAGTGTCCTATAACAGGCTGACTGTCAAAACCTACAGCATCTGCTACTGGGGTGGAGTAGTAGTCTCCGAACGGTAACATACCCTCATGGTGGTAGGTCATCTGGGAGGCAGTGACGGGATCTAAGGGTGTTACATACGATGCAGCCCCACCCACGCCTTCCCCATAATGCTGTTGATAAACCGGTTGAAGTTCAGGCGGGAGGAGAGAATTGTAGGCCATTTTGGATGTTTCTTATTTGTTAAGTCAAATTACAAATCCATTGTGCAGAATCAATAATCACCAGAATCACCACGACAGCAACGTTAGTTTACTGTCTTGATATAATGAATATAACACTGTTCCTATGGAATATTTCAGACGCAGAATTCAATTGTAGGGGAATGGATATATCGACTTAATCCAAAAGCACAGAAACAGCGTTCAAATCGAAGAGTATCAAAAATTACAAAGTACACTTTTTGAATACCGTACACTATCTCAATCAAGATGTTCCTTGGAAGGTTTTGGAAGATTTTAGCTGTTGATAAGGTAAATACAAATCAATGCGTCTTCTATTGCTGGACAAACCTTCCCCTATCGATTAATTCCTTCCACAAAAATTTCTGAATTTACTTCCACGTGGTACTCCGAATCGTTCCAGGAATAATTCACGCGTTTCTGATGATGCGGGAACAATTTAAACTTTGATAATGGCACAATTGATGAAATAATGTTACGGAAACCCTAACAAATCGTCCATTTTGTTTGGGTGTTGTGCATTATGTCAAGTTGTAACCAACCAACGCTGGTCGTAAACCATTGTCAGCTCTCAATACCCATCGACTCAATAGCAACCAAACGACTTGTACAACACGACAATGAAAGGGTTAACCTATCAATAAAAGAAGGGTTTTGCTGAACAGTTAAATGTATTTCTGAACAATGAGGCGTTTTGTTCGACTAC
This sequence comes from Lottia gigantea, assembly GCF_000327385.1. Lineage (NCBI taxonomy): Eukaryota > Metazoa > Mollusca > Gastropoda > Lottiidae > Lottia > Lottia gigantea. The sequence goes on from NW_008709540.1 coordinate 31,129, forward strand.
ATTCTATTAGATATAACTAGAGTAAATAATATATAGTATTAAAGGCCCGTGATTATTAGCAATAATATACAAATAGGGGTGTTTATTAAAGGGAATGCACCGTTTGGTATTTTCATAGTGTACTACAGTATATAGGGTTTAGGAAATAAAAGGGTTTTCAAGTTTGGGTTAATGAACATTTGCCATGTGAAGTAGTGGGCAGGTGTAAAATGTTGCAAGAACAGCTTCATTAGTCTATTAGCTCTCGCTTTTCCTCGTCAGTTCCTACTACCATTAGCCCTGCAGGGTAAAGAGGGCCTGGAAGGCATCATGTCGGAATCTAGCCCACACCCTTTGACTAAAAAACAGCTGAACCACCCGATTCCTTTGAGTTTTGGAAGCTGTCTTGTTCTTCATACAGAACAGTTTCTTATCGCGTGTATTAATGAGTCATGTCTCTCAAGTCAGAAATATTTTCTTTGTTGATGCAGTAGTTGGCCTGAAAATGTTTATCACATATCCTTGATTTTCCACTCGATCCTGTCCATTTTGTCTGTAAGTAGTACAGTCAAAATGAACCACCTTGCATTCCAAAACCTCTCATTGGTTTAACAGAGAAAATGAACACGATAGGATGTTTATTCCCATCTATCTTGATAAATACAGGAATATTACTCGGCTTATATTGAAATCTCATTGATTTTGTCTGCGTTTTGTGCATTTGGGGGTGTTGAACATAACCCTTCGTGATACTAAACATGTTTTATCTTTCGTATTATGATATCAATATTCTACTTTTCTGTCCTCCTCATTACAAGAAGACTGTACCCAGACCTCGAGGGTAGAGAGCACGAGTCAAACTGGGGGCAAATAGAAGCATTACAATAAAGACCTTCCAAAATGGGAGCAGTTAAACTGACCATATTTTGATGTATTTGGGCTTTTGTTACTTTATAATTGCAGATGACCTGATCAGAACCATGGTGCAGCTGAATTGGAGAAACACTTTTGTGTGCCCTTTCCATGTTCTGTTATCGAGTCTCTAGGGCATGACCCAGACCCTGTCCCATTCATATGACTCATGTGGTCAAGTCTGCTTTTCGATATCAACATCCCCTGCAAGTGTTTGTATGACTCGGAATGCTCTGTGGTAAGAGTTCCCTGAATACTAGTGTTTAACAAGGTACCCTATGCTCTATCCTGCCCAAACCAGTGGCCTCTTGTTTTCTATAAGTACTGACGGCAGTGGTGGAGCCAGGTTTACGTCCGAGGGAGGGGGGCCAAATATCTGAGATTGCCAGATTTTCTAACCAAGTTATGAGATTTTTGCCTGAAAAACTTGCTTTCGGGGCTGCGAGGATGGGGGGTGGGGGTGGTCTCCTTTGGCTCCGTCACTGACTGACGGCAATTATTGAGCTACAGCATTCCATCTAAAAGGTGCTGTTGAGTGGACATGCTCCGTCGGAAAGCTCCATTGGAACTCGGAGGTTTACAGAAGGACCCATTCTTCCCTCAGTTCCTTTCGTTTCCTTTCTCTTAAATGTACGTTAGGAACTCTGATACAATCTTTGGCTTTATGGGAGTCCCAGGCCTGAAATTGATTTTAAAATGATGATATACAGCTTTATTTCAAAACGTTTAAAATATCACAGTAGTGGGTTGTGGTATAAAAAATGATAAATAACAATTCTCAATAAAATAATCAATAAATAGAAAATCAAGCGACGTGGATGTGAATGGTTTAGACGTAGAAAAAGTATTATTTTATTTGAATACCGGTGACATTATTCTTTACAGGGATTTGAAAGGGGTTTGTATCCTTTTGAATGTTTATTAAGACCTGTATATGTCCAACATGGCGGTCAAGCCTCGATAATGATACCAATATGGGTGGATGCTGGATATAGAAGTAAACCTGAATCAATACACTAACAAAACAAGAGAGGCTTGACAATTTCTTTTTAATCTATGATAAGTTGGGTCACCGTCTGGTCATTAAGGGTGAAAACAGGTTGCTAAATATCTGACTTGTTTCACAGACTTAAGAATTAGTATTATTTGCCCACTGTATAGTGTATTGTAACAAGAGAATATACTGTCTGTGTGTTGCACTATGTCTGTGATATGATACAAGACTGATCAATGTTCCACCTGAACTAAGGCAGGGAAAGTTCTCATTCTTAACCGTTCTACTTCAGCACGTAATACAGCCACTTCCTGGGCCTGTGCCTTGGCTAAATCTACTAATTTTCGTCTCTGTACTATTTCTTTATATCTTTTCTCTGCTCCTGTATCTAGTCTTCTTTCAGCTGTAAATAAATCAAATTAGGATTAATGCCTGTTCTATATCTTGTTGGTCCAATAAAATTTAGTTTTATACTCTCCTGTTCTGAATCAAATATGGCCAACAAGGCATAACTTATTGGGCCAAAGAAATTCCATGGAGTATTAGAGGCAACTCCCATTATTCTGTACCTTAATGTACTAAAATGTTGTTCTAGCAGTGCATCTTTTAAGGGTAATGAAGCCAGCAGTGTGTAGTGAGAGAATATTGTCCAATATTGTGCATTAAGTTCCTTAGATATTTCCCAAGCGTTGACAGATCTTTATCATGCACATCCTGCATCACATAGAACCCCCTTTTTACCTCGCCCTTTTTGTTCTGCATGAATAATGGAAAAACAGAAGCAAGTGATTTGTTGATTCCCCACAGATCCTTCCTAAAGCAAAGGGAGGTAACTTATCATTCACAAATCAGACCTACCATTAACATCATCAATATGTTTTCTTTCATTAACTGAAACATTAATCTCAGTCAGTTGACTATCTAGGTCTTGATTAGAAGATTCCTTAGTTCGTATCGTCTTATTTAAATCTTTTAATATTTTTCTTTTTTCACTGACGTTCTTCTCATGTGTCTGAAATAATTATAATAATAGATCTGTAAGGGAGGCTGTCAGTCAAGCAAAATGCATACTTTACAAAATGCTTTCTGCCACTTGGAGAAGTGAGCTCGACATCTTTCAGAGGGCAACATGTTTCTAAGTTTTGCCTTTTAAATTTGCTATCATTTTACATAGTAAAAGAATAGTCTGTGGGACCCCTGGATTAATTTGTGACCCCCTCACCTAATGTTTCCTAGATACTCCACTGCAAAAGGGTCCACATACATGTAGTTTAATAATAACAATTTGGTAACTGGGTTTGTTAACCAAGTCATCTTCAACAGAAAGCCATATATTGTCTTATTAAAAGTCTATAACAACTGTAACAGAGCTTTTATTTACCTTTTTGAGTAGTTGTAAGGTTTGCTCCAAAATTAAAATATCTTGAGTTTTCTTCGATACATAATCTTTCTCACTCAGATACTATAAATATATATATATATACATTGGATTAGTATCAAACATAATTATTACTATTTTATTTCTATATATCACAGAGTATTTTAAAATGACGAGTTGTCAATTTAACATTCAAACACAGATAATTCTAGACACACATGTATTTAAAGGTTCAAATTTCGATGGAGAGCTGTGAACACTAACACTGATTGGCTTAGCTAAATTCCTGTTTCTGAGACAAAAGTATGATTGGTCCAAAAAAATGATGCATCTGTCCCTTTAACCTCCTCCTAAGCAGAAGCAGAAATGTAGACGTAAAACTCCTGGCCTTGTAGTTACATATCAAGGGTAGGTGTTGGAGTGGAAAGCGCTCCTTAAAAGTGAAATTGAGGCCAGTGAATGAGTACAATTAAATTGGTCAGGAATAATTACCAGTGTTCTCTCTAATTCAACGCTACAATAAAAAATACATGTGCATTTTCATAATAATGATTGGGATAACTTACAGCTTGTATTTCTCTAGTAACCTTCATAAACTGTATATCTTTCATTTTATTCTGTAGATCATCCATTTCCATTAACATTCTCTTGTGTTCCCTGCAAGTACAATAAACATCTTAAACCCTCTAGTCTGCTAGACTAATACCTTGCCTGCAATAGCCACCTTCTTTGAAACACAGAATGCAGCGATTTGATTGGATTGTACACTAGAAAATACAGCCAAGCAGTCTGTAAACAATAAGCCATAATGTTTACAGTCTGTCTGTATGAAATTGCATGTCCTTTTCATTTACCAGTTGTTGCTATATACAATAATGCTACGAAGTGCAGGTTTTGTATTGACTGAAGTCATTTCAATTCGTACAATTCCATGGTGTACTCTGTAAGTGAAACATGCTTTTAAAGGAGTAATAATTTGACACAGTAGAAGTTTAAAGTAAGATAGACATAAATAATGGATATTGGCAGTTTACCATTCTAACTGTATTATTCCTTTTCTAAAATCTTTACTGTCCATCATACTAGCTATCTTCTTCTCTCCATATTGCTAAAAACAAATCATTAGTTTCAGTTGATAGATGTAGAATGTAGTCAATAAGAATATATTTAGTTATTTTAAACATAAAATGTCTTCGATATTAGTTTCGATAATGAATGGAGGTTCAGATTGCAGTCAAAGACATGTCTTAACACAAATTCTAAACAAAAATTGCTTCTATATTAGTTTCAATAAAGAATGACAGAGACAGAATGCTATACAAGAACATATTTTTACAGTTGTTTTAAAGGATAGCCTAGAAAGACAATCAATATACTGTAAGTTGTCATGTTTTCAGAATTCAAACTTTCAAAATGGATTTAAATTGTTCCTATCTTGTTTTGTTTGTTAGATGACATCATTCCTCACTATTCCAGTCAATTAAAGTAAAAAGTACAAATTTTCAGTAAAGTACAATTCTTTTGAAATATTCTATTGATAAGTTTATTAAGTATCTGAAAGTATATCTTACTTTAATAGTTTTATTCAGGTCTTCTACCACACTGCGATGTAAGAGAGCACTAGGTTTAAAATCATGGACAAATCTTCCTGCATCAACTTCTACTTGACCTTGTTTTAATAATAACTGAACTTCTAAATTAATTGTAAATCTTTGACGGTCTTCTCTTAATCTGAAATAAATAACATGAAAATATCTTAAAATGTACTGACAATAATTAAATTAAGTTAATGAAACAGTTTGGCCAAGGACTAGCTGGAAGAAAAGATCTTCATACACCTAAGTGCTTATCCTTGTAGAATATAGTTGTATTTGTTTCTTTCCAAGTTTTTGTAATATTCTATGTAATGGTTCTTTCTTTCTTTGAACCCTTGAGCACTCTCAATCGTGCAGCTGTAAATGGGTTTGTATCATCAAGGGAAGATCAGTGGCAAGAGGTTTGGTCGTGGACGAACATCTGGTAGAAAATATCCTTGCCAATTAATAAGTGACACATAATGCTTATTGCCATAAAAGTAAGTAAATAAATATAAACTGTGCTAACCTGTTTATTTGTGTCATTATATCTTCAGTTTCATTTCTCAAACTATCTTCCTCTTCTTGTCGTTTTTGTAAAAATGCATTCATTTCAGCTAGAACTAAAGCTTTAGTTTTTACCTGTAAATACGAACAAAAAAAAAAACTTAATACATTTACAAAACAGGCTTATCACATTGAATGTCATTTTTCTTATCTTCCCCTCAACTGAAGGTTGATTTTATTCCAATTTGAATTAGAAATTTGAAAACAGTGAGATAACAGTGTGGTATTGAGGAGGAAAAAGAAGGATTTATTGATCCTGTATTGAATACAGTGTATTTATAATTTCAACATAGTAGGATAAATAATGACATTGGGATCATGTTTTTCCACCAAGAACTGCCAAAATCCAACAACATCATAAACAAATTTCAAGATTAATTGTAGGGTAAGTGTTAAAAAGATTTGATACTCACCAGTTGTTCACTCTCTATTTTTTCCCGTCGATAATGACAAAGACGTTCCCAGATCTGGACTTCCAAGTTCTCTGGCATGTTAGATTGTCTGTCCAGTTCCTCTATAGCTTGTTCCATGGCTATTTTACTCTGAGCATTTTGACGTGCTGTAGATGGTCGTTCAGCGAATGGATTGGGAGCTGACGGATCTAAAACTGGTGTATCTGCTCCTTTAAACTTCTGACCTCTATAATATTTAAATTGACACAATTGTATTTATACTCTCACATCAAATAGTCTCACATATTGTTGTTTTGAAGAGGAAGGGGGGTGGGGGAGTGGTTTAAATTCATCAAATAGTCTCACATATTGTTGATGCTGTTAGACAAAGTTTTGAGAGGGTGGGGGGGTGGGGGGGAGGGAGGAGGGGGGAGTGGTTTAAATTCAATTGTTTTCAGACTCCCACATGAAATATGGGAACAAATTTGTTTTGCCCCTGTTAGTCAGTTTAATAAAGAAAGAGTTGTTTTGTTGAAGTAAAAGAACTATGTGATTGTATAATAGAAATTGGCAAGTTAAATCATCATGATTCATGTTAATGAAAGAATTATATAAATTCAACCTCCAGTTGTCTTGAATAAAGAGTTAACCTACCTAGGCCTCTTTTTAAATAATTTAAATAAAGTATCAGCCATTACAGCAGAAACATCGTTAAATTCTCTTCGGAAAGTTTTATCCATTAATTTATCTTCCGCCAACAATCGATCATAATCGTCGCGGAATTTCTCCAGGTTTTTCTTCGACTCATTCACAGCTTCTGTAGTCAATTGCTAAAATGGTTCCATTTTCAAATTTCAATAAAAAATCTAGTAATGGTTTTTTACTAATTTATCATTTCATCGAAACAACCTTACAGAAGATGGTTGGTTGGTAAATGACATCTGCTTCCTGTTAACACATGGCTGATATCACAGACTACCCCCTCATAAGACAATAACGCCCTCTTCCCTACTCATTCTTAGCATTATTGACCAGGGGAAACCATACTTGAATATCCATACTTTCTCAAATATTTATTTCATTTCTCCAAATACACTCTTCTTAAACTTTTGCCTCAAACTGGAACCTTAGCATCTAAAACTGTAGCTTACCTTCAAAACTCTCTTGTGTTCTAATTTAGCATTTAGTTCATGTTCTTGTATTTCTAATTCCTCTTCTAATAATAAATTATACCTCAACCTGTTGATCTTTAGATCTTCCTATAATTAATATAAAACATTCCCTTAACCCTTTTCACAGAGAAACACAGAGTCCTTGATTCAACAAATTTAAACAAAGATAAAACCAGATTTTAAAATATACGACAATTTGTTCATTATGATTGAAATTGTTTTCAAATATTGATTAAACACCAACAAAAACTGAGTCTTTGATAAGTATTAATTAAAACTAATAAAGTTATTGTCTATTTCATGCATTTCCAATGTAGTATTTAAAAAAGGTTTTGAGGTTTTGAGACAAAAATTCTTAGACCATTCTTCTTCAACCATGACAAATGATTCTCTATAAAAAATAATAAAGATTTCACTAGACTTAAAATCAACAATACTGATTATAATTTCTGTATATACCTGATATAAAACCATCATAACTTTCACTTTCTTCATAAACAATTGATTTAAAACTTCATCAAAACCAGTCATATTATCAGCTATCACCTGTTCTAATTTACGTAACTCTGTTTCTAATTGCTGAAAAATAAGATTTTACCAGTCGATTAAAACATAAATATAAAAAGCAAAAATTGTCTAAAATATTGCTTTCTCAGTTAGAGCCCCTAGAAAAATGGTTTGTACCCCCATTTGATTTTCAAAAATATAAAATGTGTTTTTTACTTGTTTTTGCACAGAAATACAGGTCAAAATGCACCAAGTGTATTCTATCATTAAAAAATTTTCTTTCGGGACACTAATCTTAATATTTTTTTTTATCTCAACCTTGACAATATTGTATCTCAATTAAAACAGTATGCTCCTGACCCTGTCATTGCAGTTTGGGTCTCTGTTTATTGTCTGGATGGTAACAGAAGACAACTGTAGAAAAATGAAATAAAACCTAACACCTGTCTTTAAATCAGAGAGTTTAGATTCCTACCTTTCTGTATTTTTCTCTTTCTTCCTTCAAATCCTGAACTTTCTTTTCATATTCTTTAGCTGATTTCACCTCCTCTTCTGTCCATTCTTCAGACTCTTTCGTTGTCATAAATAATGGTTTAGGGACATCCTGTAAAATATATATATATAAATTGAATAACCTTAGTTGTAGATTATATTCAAATAAAGAGTTGACCAATTTACCAAAAATAAATGCATTACAAACTCTCTGTGGATCCTCTGAAAGGGTGGACTCTCTGAAAGAGATTCCAAGTTAACAAACCCAAATATAAAATAAATGTTACTAGCTAAGTGAATGCTGTGAATCTGAAAGGGATGTTGACTAACATTAGCAATTTTTAAAAGTTAAATCTTGTTACTTCAATATAAACCTAGCAAAAATTTCAATCCCACCTTTTTGAGTTCATCTTCTTTTTTAATTTCCAGTACTCCTCCCATCATCATGTCTAACGCTCTCTCTCGGATATTATCTCCCTTTTCACGAAGTTTTCTTTCTTCTTCTGCTTTCTGTTTGGCTTCAGCTTGTTTCTTCTGTTCAGGAGTCAGGAACTTCTCCACTGTAACCTAAAATGCAAAAGAAAAAATGAAATGAATTTTTTAATAATCATAATAAATTTACAATTTAGAAATGTGGACTCCTAAAAGTGATGCTGAGATGGCGTACTCATATACCATGCAGAACCATCTCTGAAAGGGATATCCTGTTACAGAATTAAATTATCCAGGAAAGATCAATGTCAAAGGTTTGACCAGGGATCACCTGCTTTGCTAGTTGTTATTCTTGTAAAGTTATTGCCAGGAGTTTTGATCAAGGTCCAGCTGATAGACAGAATCCTTGAGAACTTAACTTATTATCCTTGTAAGTTAACTATGGACGATTATTTACAAAATTTCTGATTTACAAAATCAAATCATCGTACATGAAAAAAATTGGACTGAAAAAATGAAAACATTCAAAGCATACCTCGGAATCTTTGACTGTAAGAAGTAATTCTGGTTTTTCTAAAACACCCAGTTCAGGTTCGACTACTGTTTCCTTTAAATCTAAATCTTCTATAATTTTCTTTATTCTTTTATTTTTATCTTTTATTTTCTGAATTTCTTGTTCTTTTTTCTGGTAAACTTCATCAAATTCCTTGTTAAATGTTACTTTTATTCTGTACAGAGCATCCTACAATCAGAAAAAATACAGGTGTTAATAGTTATGTTGTTGGACAATAATATTTCCAGACACTTGAAGTTCTGAACTGCAATATGAAACCTGAAATCCCCAAAAAAGTTTGGCTATAAATTGGTAGCAGCTAATGAACTTTTCATAATGAAGTATATCAAATTGAAAAATGGTATCAGGTGTCTAGAAGAGTAAACATACCATGCCTTGCACCACACCTGCCTTTTCTGAAATTATTTTTAAAAAAGCATCATTTCAAGTAAAGCTTACAAATAATCTATATAATTTATAGTAGCTCACCTCCAATAGAACTATCTGTGAAATCTTCTGTTCACGACTGTGTAGATCAAACTGACTATAGAATAAATCACTACCTCCACCATACAGGGCACCCAGACTACCAGTTGTAGACGGTTGTTCTGTATTATTCTCCTCCAATTCTTCTCCTTCTAAAACCTCTTCATCCTACAGCAATAATAATAAAATATACCCAGGGGAATAGGTTGGGGGAGGGACGTTGATACAGATAGACCCCCTCAATTTCTAAATGTTTTTAAGGCAACCTCTTCCCAAAAACATGAATCAACTTTTCAACATTTTTGCCAGGCATACAAAAGCATTTCAGTTTCATGCAAGATAAGTTTCTGTGGTCACTGGTCAGAGAAACCTTCATTTCATTTCATTTCACATCTACCCAAGGATACAAAAGGGCTCATCCCATTTGAATAATTTGAAGAATGCATACAATAAAATAACAATGACCTAATTTCTGTACACTAAAAGCAGGAACACTGAAATACTAATAGATCTAAATCTAACTGATAAAATACTTTAATATTATAAACCCAACAGATGCCTAAAAGTATAACATTTAATATATAGAAACTGGAGTATTATTGTTAAACTCTGAAGCTATGACAATGTAGATGTTTATTATCATACAGGTGAGTAAAAAAGGCACTGAATATAAACCTTAACACATCATATACTGTAATACCTACAACATCATTTATGGTGCCGTGACATCATAGCCATTACCAGTTGCGTATGGTTGTGAATAATGAAAGTGGACAGAGTTTCGAACACAACTCACAACTCAGTTAAATGAGAATTCTTTTTTGCAACCATACGTCACGGTGATCACTCTGGTGTGAAGACACCTAGTGTTTAGTGAACATGCTTGACGGTAATTTTAATACTTCATAGTTCTCAATAATGAATTATGTTTAAAAAACAAAATAATAGGTCTACAAGCCTTAAAAATGAAAGGTAGAAAAATAAGCATTGTCAATGTAGGCAAATTAAGTCCTTTTTGTTACTTAGTTTTTGAAGTGTGTCCTACCCCTTATATAAGAATTGTACCCTGTCATGAAGTAAATATCAGTCCCTATCCTCCCCTGCAAACTTCTAGCTTTTCATCCATAACTTTGTCATATATGATAAAATATCACCTTCAGAAATTGAAATACGTCTTATATATTTCTCAAAAAAATTAAGATAAAAAACAAAGCTGACTAAAACAATAATGGTACAGGTACTTGTAAAAACAGCTGTTTGTCTATAATATTCTATAAGCTAGTGTCAAAATAAATAAAATATAAAGAATGGACAATATCAAAACTATTCTGTTGTTTACAATATCAATATCTAGGCCTGTTATCATCAGATGATTTTTTCTTCAAGAGTATTTACATTCTGCATTTCTTTTTTTTCACTTTTATGACAATACTTTCAAGTACAAATATTCAAATATCAAGGCTCAGACTTGAAAAAATCATCTGATTGAAAACAGGATTTTTAACTTACTGGAGATTTACTTTCGCTAAAAGCACTCTCAGAACCACTGGCTTGCTTTTAAATATTTAAAAATGACAGAATTTTACAGTCAGATAGTAAGAATAGAAAGATCAAATCAGTAGACTTCTGTCTCTTAAAGATATTATCAAAATTTATTGTCACAGTAAAATTTCTACATGGCAATATTTTAATCACAACATTGTTTATGAAATTGGCTTATGTACCAAAATATCTAAAGTGGAATGTAGAGTTAAGTTTAAGTATCAAAAACTCAAAATCAACACCAAGCAGTGTCGCCAGCTGGTAAATAGGATCCTCATGAACCTTAGTTGTTATCCTTGTAAAAGCATTATCGAGAGGTTTGGCCAACTACCAGCTGATAAACGGTATCCTTGTGAATCTTCTCACCTGCATTACTGACAAGGAGACAGCAGAATATGGAATATCATAAAATATAAAAATTTCTCACTGCCAGAGAAACAATAGGAATAGAAATGAAATGAATGGAGTTTTACTTCCTACTTTTCTGCACCATGTGGGCTAATGAAGACGGGCAACGTCATGCAGGGTGCAATGAGGAAAATTTTGCCAGGACAGTGGCATAAGCCTTCTCTTTTTTTTGATTTCCAAATGTAGAGGGATCTTTAATGTACACAGTCTGTATCAGGAATAGAAGACATAAGATATAAATCATTAACTTACTGCAGTAGATGTTGATTTTAAAGTTGGTTCTAAAACAGCTTTAGTTGCCTAAAATAGAAAATATTCGTTGTCTTGATGTAACAAATATTACTAAAAAGACTCATAAATACAACATATCACAATGTATTCATTGGTCAACATATCCCATTGTATTCATTGGTCAACATATCCCATTGTATTCATTGGTCAACATATCCCATTGTATTCATTGGTCAACATATCGCATTGTATTCATTGGTCAACATATCACAATGTATTCATTGGTCAACATATCACATTGTATTCATTGGTCAACATATCACAATGTATTCATTGGTCAACATATCGCATTGTATTCATTGGTCAACATATCCCATTGTATTCATTGGTCAACATATCATATTGTATTCATTGGTCAACATATCCCATTGTATTCATTGGTCAACATATCGCATTATATTCATTGGTCAACATATCACAATGTATTCATTGGTCAACATATCGCATTGTATTCATTGGTCAACATATCCCATTGTATTCATTGGTCAACATATCGCATTGTATTCATTGGTCAACATATCACAATGTATTCATTGGTCAACATATCCCATTGTATTCATTGGTCAACATATCACAATGTATTCATTGGTCAACATATCGCATTATATTCATTGGTCAACATATCACAATGTATTCATTGGTCAACATATCACATTGTATTCATTGGTCAACATATCACAATGTATTCATTGGTCAACATATCGCATTGTATTCATTGGTCAACATATCACATTGTATTCATTGGTCAACATATCCCATTGTATTCATTGGTCAACATATCGCATTGTATTCATTGGTCAACATATCACAATGTATTCATTGGTCAACATATCACATTGTATTCATTGGTCAACATATCACAATGTATTCCTTGGTCAACATATCACATTGCTTTAGTTCCCAGTCATGAGTCTAAAATACTTACCTCTGCAGCAGATATTTCCATCTGTCTCCTGGTCTGAACTGTTTCTAATAACTCCAGGCTTTCCTTACGTCTATCTTTCAGAGGAAAGTTAGCCACCTCCAGCGAGGAATTATACGCCTGCAAATAACATATACAATAATAATATATTTATAGATGGAAACTATCTTATACCATAATTGGTCTCATGGGTAACCCAGAATCACACTCCCTGTGCATCGAAGGAATTTAGGGAAATTTTGTAGCTTTTGTATGTGGATCATCCATAGTTATACGTCATATTTACAGAATTTTGATTTTCTAGTCTTTGTATGTGTATCAGGTACACTTATAGCTTCTATTTACACCATTCTGATTTTCTAGTCTTTATATGTGTATCAGGTACACTTATAGCTTCTATTAACACCATTCTGATTTTCTAGTCTTTGTATGTGTATCAGGTACACTTATAGCTTCTATTTACACCATTCTGATTTTCTAGTCTTTGTATGTGTATCAGGGACACTTATTGCTTCTATTTACACCATTCTGATTTTCTAGTCTTTGTATGTGTATCAGGGACACTTATAGCTTCTATTTACACCATTCTGATTTTCTAGTCTTTGTATGTGTATCAGGGACACTTATAGCTTCTATTTACACCATTCTGATTTTCTAGTCTTTGTATGTGTATCAGTGACACTTATAGCTTCTATTTACACCATTCTGATTTTCTAGTCTTTGTATGTGTATCAGTGACACTTATAACTTCTATTTACACCATTCTGATATTCTAGTCTTTGTATGTGTATTAGAGACACTTATAGCTTCTATTTACACCATTCTGATTTTCTAGTCTTTGTATGTGTATTAGAGACACTTATAGCTTCTATTTACACCATTCTGATTTTCTAGTCTTTGTATGTGTATCAGTGACACTTATAGCTTCTATTTACACCATTCTGATTTTCTAGTCTTTGTATGTGTATCAGTGACACTTATAGCTTCTATTTACACCATTCTGATTTTCTAGTCTTTGTATGTGTATCAGGGACACTTATAGCTTCTATTAAAACATAAAATATTGTTACCTGTATAGAGCGACCTTTAACCTTCATATCTTCCCAGCATTCCTTGTAAATCATTTCACGTAGATACATCTTCGCCAGATTCTCAAATTCTATTTCCTCACGCACCTATATCAAAAAAATACTTTCATTTGAAAAATATGACTAATTATCTAAATAGGACAAACCTAAAATAAAATCAGGTTCTAGATATATGAGAACATTCTTGTATATTCCTAATGGACAATGGCTCAACTTGCATCTTTCTGACATACAATCATCATCAGTACAGATGATTTTTAACTTTCCAATAGGATCTTTAAGTGTGTGGGAACGAAAGGGAATGAGCAAGAGTTAGAAATCAGTTGCAGATGTTTAGACACCACAAAACTTGGTATTTTGCGCCTATGAATGGCAAAAACTTCAATAAATATTCCTTCATTGTATGCAAGTCTCAAGAGGCCATGAAAATTCTCGAGATTTTTTTTAAGTGCATAATTTCATTGACATTGAAAAGGATAGATTGATCAATCAGATTACATGCAGATAACACCAAATCATCAGCCTGTCGAGATTATAACGTACCCTTTGAACTTCTGCCTCTCCCAGTGCCTGTAGTCGTGTCTGTTCATCAATATCAAGATCAAATTCATGTCTGTTTAGTTTCTCAATGTCTGGTTGTGATTCATTCAATAACATCATTTGTTGAATCTAAAAAAATACAAGGAAAGAGTGAAAAGATGAACAATACAAGCTAATAAAAATGAAGAATGCCAAGCAATGTGCATTAGGAAATATTTTATGAGCACCATTTTACCTTAAAAAGATATCCCTACCCTTACTTTGTGTGCACTTCTTTTGTTGAAGTGGTTTCATCTAGTATAATACAGAGAAAATAATTTATTCTTCACCAACTGCTGAAAGATCTTTAATGTGTAGTAACTTTAGAGCAAGAAACCTCTCCTATCACCGAATTATGACAACTACTCACTGATTTTCTGATGTCTCTAATCTGACATCGTAAATTATGTTTTTTATCTGCGTATTGTTTATCTTCTTCTAGTATAGCCTAAAATAGAAATATTTTGACTGCAAGTTTGGCTCGGAATACCCCTAAGGACCTAATAAGCATTTCCTTCAATGCTTAAATGATTACTGATTTTTACTATTGTTTATTTGGTTATGTTATCTTAAATAAATACTGAGATAAATCTTGTGACGATTTAGAAAAAATAAGGAATTGAACCAAACATAAAGTTCTGTGTTAAAAATATGTATTTCTTTTCAAAAAGAGTATGTCTATTTCAGTTAGTGTTTGGTAAGAAAGATTTGTTATTAGTATCAAGTAATTAATAATATTTTACCAGAATTTGGTTATCCTCTAGCCAAGTATTATCAATACGTTTTGTCGGAACTGGTGTCGTAAATATTTCTTCATTTTCTAAAGCTGCCTGTTTCTCTTGTTCTATCTTCTCCTGAAAATAACAATTCATATATTGATGAAAATACAAAATAAACATAGATATATTGACCTCTTTTAAGAGCCAATTAACCCAAATAATAATAAATATATTATAAAATATAGAATAAGTTGTAGATATATAATCATTCACATGCAATATAAAAGCAAGGCATGGCATGTAGATAATCAACTCAACACATAAATAGCAAACCAATCTGGACTAGCATGGTGGCTTTCTTACTGACTACCCCATAATACAACATCAGAGATAAAACCTACACAGCAGAAGCTTTAAGTAAATACTCACAAAATAACATACCCTTTCTTCTCTATCTAAAGTAGAGTTAGTTCTAGAGGCTGAGGCAGGATGGACCCATCCTGTCATGGCGGCCATTGCTGCATCTTCCTGTTGTTGGGGTCCCATCAATCTCATCTTTCTACTTCGAGCATTTTCTATCGCTGATTTTGCTTTCGTCATTCCAGTTGACGTGAAACTAGAAATTTCAAGTTGATAAATAAATTTAAAATATATATGAAAGAGAAAATATAGACCTATAGAAATTGTCATTCATGTAATGGTTAAGTTCTTCTTTACATCATGATATCAGTTGAATTCTTGACATAACAATTTAACCAATCGAAAACTTTGTTTTTAGGGGGCTGACAATTAATATCCAATGCTTAACAAATATCTAAAAATTTCTCACACAATCAGTAACCTCAATCTCTAATCAAACAGAGCATTTGATTGGCTGAATATTCTATGACCTAGAACATTTATTACATGATAATGTCATGAGATCATGGATGGCTAGTGGAGTCGTCCACAGAAAAAAAACACAAAAACGTCCTCTTAATCTGTTTTATTTTTATCAAGATATTTTGATATAAATTGAAATTAATATTCTATATGGACTTACTTCCAGAAAGAGGCTGTCAGGACGCCATCGAAACCGACAGTAAATAATTTCTGTCCGTCCTCAGAGAAACAGATTTCACGTACTCCATTATAATTATATTCATGTGGTGTTATATAAACTGTTTTATCCTGTAAAATAACATACACATAGTCAAGAGCAAGAGTTATTATGACAGCTGATAATGATATCTATTGTTAAATATTTCTAGAGATATGGGATCAATCAAGCTCCATCCTTGTTTTGCTCCTATTAGATAAGAAGACCTATAGTAGACCTTGTTGGTATATAATTTATGTTTTATTCTCTTGCCATTACATCTGATGACGACACGTGTATATTGTGTTGAAACGTTATGTGCCCAACCTTATTAAAGAAGTGTGTTATATTCCATAATATTGTCTTGTGTTTTTGTTATATGTGCTCCTCGATTCTATATGTCGTTCTAATCTTATATCTATAGAATCAACGAGTTTCACCAATTTCAGGAAAAAGTCATATTTGGCTGATATTTCACATCACTTGATATCTTGACAACAATTCTTGAAACAGAGAGATACAAATATAAAGATAACATACCATGGTTCCAATGGATCTGAAGATGACGTTCCCATCAGTGCTGTATGATGCCAACCATTTCCCATGTGGTGAGAGAACCAGATGTCCTCCAGGAAGCTGATGTCCTGGCACATCACTAGCTGGTACTAAATACGATTCAGGACTTGTCAACTGAAAACAAAGATTAATGACATTTTTTTAATGGTATTCTTTTTTAATTTTCAGTTCATGTTTAAAAAAAGAATGAGTTATCCCCAGACATCTGAGTTTGTATTCTTGTACAAAACTGATTGTGTTTTTGTAGTGTTTTCAAGTAAAAACAAGACTGGTATGTAAAAAAACTAACCTTTTTGGGTTTGACATCAGGTAAAGCCATGGAGATGATTTTTTTAGAGTTTTGTGAGATGGTGTAGAGAGTGTTATTTTCACCAATAGAAGCTCCGTATGAAGGTATGGTGAGATGGAGGTTCATCTTCTTGATAGCCTCATCTTTAAATCTTCCCTTTAAACTTTCATGTTTGTCTTTTATATCTTCAATAAAATAAATAGAAATATAATAATAATACAAGTAATATATCTGGAGGGGCAATTTTGTGTTTAGTTGCAGTTTTGATTTGATATAGGTCAGCCACGTTTTCTGGAGGGCAATCAATAATTTTGGGGGAGCTATGACCCCCTCCACCCTCCCTGTAGCTATGGGCCTGGAATATACTACTCCTTTCTTTAATTTTAGATAAATAGGGTGCAAAAATTAAAGGAAGGAGCCGTGTATCCATTGTAGTGCTTCATTTCCTATTGAGATAATATGTTCGTAAGATTCACTGAAAATCATGGCTTAGAGAAATAGGCGTACCTGTAGTAATATCAGCAGGAATGGTAAAATATATTAGTTTATTGGCACCAGATCGTTTATCAGTATGGGTACTGGTTGTCACGACAACTTTTACATCTTTATTACTGTTTATACACGTCATAGCTATAATATCTCCTTCAAATTCTACAATATATAAATACAGTCATAGCTATAATATCTCCTTCAAATTCTACAATATATAAATACAGTCATAGCTATAATATCTCCTTCAAATTCTACAATATATAAATACAGTCATAGCTATAATATCTCCTTCAAATTCTACAATATATAAATACAGTCATAGCTATAATATCTCCTTCAAATTCTACAATATATAAATACAGTCATAGCTATAATATCTCCTTCAAATTCTACAATATATAAATACAGTCATAGCTATAATATCTCCTCCAAATTCTACAATATATAAATACAGTCATAGCTATAATATCTCCTTCAAATTCTACAATATATAAATACAGTCATAGCTATAATATCTCCTTCAAATTCTACAATATATAAATACAGTCATAGCTATAATATCTCCTTCAAATTCTACAATATATAAATACAGTCATAGCTATAATATCTCCTTCAAATTCTACAATATATAAATACAGTCATAGCTATAATATCTCCTTCAAATTCTACAATATATAAATACAGTCATACCTATAATATCTCCTTCAAATTCTACAATATATAAATACAGTCATAGCTATAATATCTCCTTCAAATTCTACAATATATAAATACAGTCATAGCTATAATATCTCCTTCAAATTCTACAATATATAAATACAGTCATACCTATAATATCTCCTTCAAATTCTACAATATATAAATACAGTCATAGCTATAATATCTCCTTCAAATTCTACAATATATAAATACAGTCATAGCTATCATATCTCCTTCAAATTCTACAATATATAAATACAGTCATAGCAATAATATCTCCTTCAAATTCTACAATATATAAATACAGTCATAGCTATAATATCTCCTTCAAATTCAATAAATATATAAATACAGTCATAGCTATAATATCTCCTTCAAATTCTACAATATATAAATACAGTCATAGCTATAATATCTCCTTCAAATTCTACAATATATAAATACAGTCATAGCTATAATATCTCCTTCAAATTCTACAATATATAAATACAGTCATAGCTATAATATCTCCTTCAAATTCAATAAATATATAAATACAGTCATAGCTATAATATCTCCTTCAAATTCTACAATGTATAAATACAGTCATAGCTATAATATCTCCTTCAAATTCTACAATATATAAATACAGTCATAGCTATAATATCTCCTTCAAATTCTACAATGTATAAATACAGTCATAGCTATAATATCTCCTTCAAATTCTACAATATATAAATACAGTCATAGCTATAATATCTCCTTCAAATTCTACAATATATAAATACAGTCATAGCTATAATATCTCCTTCAAATTCTACAATATATAAATACAGTCATACCTATAATATCTCCTTCAAATTCTACAATATATAAATACAGTCATAGCTATAATATCTCCTTCAAATTCTACAATGTATAAATACAGTCATAGCTATAATATCTCCTTCAAATTCTACAATATATAAATACAGTCATAGCTATAATATCTCCTTCAAATTCTACAATATATAAATACAGTCATAGCTATAATATCTCCTTCAAATTCTACAATATATAAATACAGTCATAGCAATAATATCTCCTTCAAATTCTACAATATATAAATACAGTCATAGCTACAATATCTCCTTCAAATTCTACAATATATATACAAACATCTTGTCATTGATCTTTGCAATTGATTTTACAAAAATTCCAGTTAGATTCTTTAAAAAGCTGAGTTATTATTGTCCTTAATAGATTTGAGAAATTCTCCCTTTCTTTCCTAGTGCTGTACTACTGTATGTATCATTCCATCTTTACATTATATGCTGTTAGAAAATCAATTCGTTTACATGAAAGAAATATTGTCAAATTTTGAAATGAAAACTTAATAAATTCTCACCAGTATATCCTAATACATCAAACCTAGTAGAGGGTCTACCATCTATAATATAAACATGTTGATCATTACCAGCTACTAATAAATAGTCTCCATCAGATGAAAACCTGAAAATATTACCAAATTTAATATTCTATAGTTTTACACCTTACTGGGCTGGGGGAATGGAGTTTTACACTACATTTAAGATTTACTATGTTTCTTGTTCCAGACCAGAAATACTGATCTACACCTCTGATTTTATTTGGGTTTATGAAATAAACAATTATTTAAATAATAAGAATCTAACATTCTGCTGTTCACAGCTCTTTGGGTTGAAGACAAGAAATGAAGTTTAAATAACAACAAACAGGGCTCCATATGCTAATCTAACCAGCCCAATAGCTGATGATATGAAATGAGGTTTTTACAAGATACTTCAATAAACTTACTGTAAATGTGTGATAGGAACTCGAGCCATTCTGATTCTATCTACTATACGAGGAGACTGGAAGTTAGTGTAGTCTATAAAGTAGACAAATCCAGTCTGTGTTCCTACTGCTACCAGATGAGTCATTGGACTACATGATAAACTAACAGTCTGAAATAAAGAGTATGTATTTAATGTTATTTAATGAGTATGTAGATCAGACAACAGAAAGTCTAATGTAAGTTTTTTGTTCAAGAACCATACATCTGATTAAATAAAGGAACACAATTTTATGGTATACTACTCCTTAGTTTTATTACACACTACGTTTCATCACTCCACATTGTCATCATCATCAGACTACTCCTTAGTTTTATTATACACTATGTTTCATAAGCTGTTATATCAAACAACAATGAAATAGATCTGGTCATCAAAAGCCTTTATAAATGAATTTTATGTCCAACTTTCTATTCCAGTTTGGGTTAATGAAGATGGACAACAGCATGCAGTGTGCAATGTGGGCATTTTGCAAAAATAGTGAGAGCGTGAACTTGTAGCGTCTTGGTTCATTGTCTCATTGAATGACCAATGGATAAAAAACGAGCGTGATAGCTAGAATTTAGCTCTATCAGCTGGTGAAGCAAACTAATATTCTGCGTTCCATTAAATGGGAATATTTACCGTAGTTTCCAGAGACAGAGTTGATAATAACATTCCTCTATCATACGACCATGCCTGTATTTCACCATCTTCTCTCACACTCTGAAATATATAGTAGTTAATAACATCATTCATCTTTTATAATAATAAATATCTTCACTGTTAATAATAGTGCTCAATACACTAGTATAGCAACAACCACTAGGTCTAACAATTGTAGTCTAACTAATGGAATGTTTAACTATTGGAATGTCTAACTAATGGAATGTCTAGCTTTTGGAATGTCTAACTAATGGGAGAACACCCATGAAAACATCAGACTATTTTGTTTCTGTGTGGTTAAAACCATGCCCCCTTAGCAATAAAAAGATGGAACCGTGGTTCACTTTATCTAAAAATCCTCTTGAAGGAATCTCAATTCTTGCAATTTCTTTCCCCTGACCATTCCACAAATTCTTTGAATAAGATTTAATAGGTTAATAACTTTCCCCCCTTTCCTACACCCAACAAAACTATAAGTATACTTACAATCAGAATATCTGAGGGTGTGGCTAAACACCCGATTCCCACAAACTGACCAAAGTGACTTGATTTTAATCTATTGGCACAAGTAGATTCATCAGGCGTATACAAGAATAACGAGCCCTGAAAAATACAAAAATGGGGTTGGTCATTCTTACTGTGTCTTAGTGGAAAAACATGATGGTTTATTTTTTCCGACAATTGTTTTGAAATTTATGAATGGAGCTTTATTGGACATGATATGAAGTTTCACATCAAATTGTTCTGAACCTTAGTCGAGATGAA
Organism: Lottia gigantea; assembly: GCF_000327385.1. NCBI lineage: Eukaryota > Metazoa > Mollusca > Gastropoda > Lottiidae > Lottia > Lottia gigantea. Next base: position 52,492 of record NW_008709540.1, read on the forward strand.
TTAGTTGTACAGTTCTGTTTCTTTTTGGGATAAAATATTGAAATGGCTTACTACAGCCTTTTTTTCTCCTGTTAGCTTATGAGGTATTGACAACAAATGCACATATAACTATATTTTTGAAGACTTTGCCTAGCGAACAAAACACAAGGTGTCTGATGTGACTATTTTATAAAATCAGTAATCAAATTTCAATCTTTACCTGACTAGAGCCGAGCACTATATTTTTATAAGATGGATTAAAACTCATACTGGTAACTGGTTCACCGATAACACAATGTTCTAAGATACGGAATTCATTTCCTTTAATATCAATCAATCTCAGTACTCCATCCTGTAACAACAGAACATATTATACAAACTTTATTTTGAGTAATTTAACACTAGACACCACTCTTCCTGCCATATGACAAGCTTTCATTTCTAGATGATGTTGTGTAAATATTACACCTTTCGGCTTCTGGTTGATAAATCCTAATATCAACTGTAACCAAATATCATGAATTGTTTATGAGTGCTTACCTCGCCTGCAGCGTATAGACCTTTTCTATGTAAGCCTAGTGTAGTTAAACAGCCTTGTAATAATAGATTGTCATCCTCTTCAGCTGAAAGACAGACAGTAGCAGATTAAATACAGGAATCAGGTCAAACAAATAATGTTAAGTAAAGAATAATTGACAGAGAAATTATTTCCAATTGACGAGGGATCTCAAATTTGCATAGCCTGCAGCACATAGGCCTCAATTTATAGTCTTATTTAGATGCTTTTTCATGTCAGCCCCTCCAGCTGCATACCCGACAGTTAGAAAGGGGTTTGAACATCTGTAGGTATTATCTGGATTATTTTGGGATAGAATCCCTGATGTGATTTGATATAAATGATTATAAATCCTTTCAACCCTCGACAGGTTCACCTGCCACAAACTAATGCAATATATACCCGAATGATGTCATTTTACTTTTATTACTTGGAGTTTATCGTACCTATTGGTTGTATATCTGTTAAAGTTGTTTTTCTACTACCAGGTTCTACGGCACTAGATGCTCGGGTATGAGCTGTTTCTGGTCGTTTTGGTGGATAATACATAACTCTAGCTTTAAATACTTCATCATTTACCTAAACATAGAGTGAACAATCTATATAAATATATCTCTAACTACCAATTAAGATTTGAGTTCAATTCTTCTAGTAAGTCATCAGTGGACATGGGTAATATATATATGTTTTGAACCCTTTCAAGAATATGGTATAAATATTGTTTTGTATTACATGTAAATCGAAATTCTTTGGATTAATCTAATTGTTATTATGATAAACATTGCTTGTTAATCCGTTAACATCCAGCACAGTACTAAAGTGTTTACTTACTTTCAATAGTTGTCCCCCTTGACAGCCGATAAAAACATCACCTGTTGGTGTCCAGGCTTGTGAAACAGGTGAACATCGTTCTAGTTTATCTTGTATAGTTTGTAAATATTCTGTATTATCTCCTATCAGACCAGCAATGGCCGCTTTCGGTACGTCGACTGTATATCGACTCATTCTAGTGGAGGCCCGAGTTGGTGATCTATCTTGATCCTTTTCATCATCAATTTCTTGTGAGGGGTCAGCCACCGGTACTCGCACTTTACTATAATATAAAGGAATTTTATATACAACAAGTTCTAATTAAATAGAATGAATATAGACTACCAGTACCAAATAAACATCATAAGTCATGTGGACTATTAAAAAGATATGGAAACTTGATTAATCAAGTCGCATAAACAGAAACCAAACCAAATCTTGCCTCAAAAAAGAAATGTGACTAAATTAAACTTCTAGATATTATTTTAGAGAACTGACTTACTGTGGTAAGATGACATATTGATCATTACATTGTTCAGTCTGCCAGATTGTAATGGAGTCGACTGTAGTTAGACAGAGTTGACGCCAGTTACACGGATCAAATCCTAAACTGGTTGGAACTTCTGATCCAATATGAACTGTGGCTAGTTTGATTCCTTTCTCATAATTCCTGAAATTAATATCAGGCATTTCATTGGAACAGGACTTTCTCAAAGGTTTACTACAGGACTTTCTCAAAGGTTTGGAACAGGACTTTCTCAAAGGTTTGGAACAGGACTTTCTCAAAGGTTTAGAACAGGACTTTCTCAATAGTTTAGAACAGGACTTTCTCAAAGGTTTAGAACAGGACTTTCTCAAAGGTTTAGAACAGGACTTTCTCAAAGGTTTAGAACAGGACTTTCTCAAAGGTTTGGAACAGGACTTTCTCAAAGGTTTAGAACAGAATATTCTCAAAGGTTTAGAACAGGACATTCTCAAAGGTTTAGAACAGGACATTCTCAAAGGTTTAGAACAGGACTTTCTCACAGGTTTAGAACAGGACTTTCTCAAAGGTTTAAAACAGAACTTTCTCAAAGGTTTGGAACTGGACTTTCTCAAAGTTTTGGAACAGGACTTTCTCAAAGGTTTGGAACAGGACTTTCTCAAAGGTTTATAACAGGACTTTCTCAAAGGTTTATAACAGGACTTTCTCAAAGGTTTAGAACAGGACTTTCTCAAAGGTTTAGAACAGGACTTTCTCAAAGTTTAGAACAGGACTTTCTCAAAGGTTTGGAACAGGATTTTCTAAAAGGTTTGGAACAAGACTTTCTCAAAGGTTTGGAACAGGACTTTCTCAAAGGTTTGGAACAGGACTTTCTCAAAGGTTTGGAACAGGACTTTCTCAAAGGTTTACTACAGGACTTTCTCAAAGGTTTGGAACAGGACTTTCTCAAAGGTTTGGAACAGGAGTTTCTCAAAGGTTTGGAACAGGACTTTCTCAAAGGTTTACTACAGGACTTTCTCAAAGGTTTACTACAGGACTTTCTCAAAGGTTTACTACAGGACTTTCTCAAAGCAGGTAATTTTTGAAATTTTTGTGGAAAAAATAAGGTACTTTGTAGTCTAGCAAAAAATAAGGGAGATAATTTTCAATAACAAGTTTAAAATTTTGATCTTCTTAAGATAATTTGATAAATATTAAATTAATAATAACAAAATATACATAAAATATTTAATTTACAAAATATTAGACTATTTCAATGAGCTATTGTGGTAAAAACTCTTAAATTTCAATTGAAATGATGTGTCAAGGGAGATAACTACAATAAAAAATAATTTTGTGTCTTAATATAGTGATTAGAGATATGGCAAGCAAATTGCAATGAAGAAATAGCTAGGAAGACAACAGTGTAGATAATCTTGCCTATTCTCTACCGAGTGTTCGAATAGGTGATTGTATGTAGGACATGGGGCTTGTTGAAATTAAAGAGTTGCAGAATTATGCCTACCATAAAATAAGTTCGAAATCTGGTAGTCCAGAAATAGCTGCTAAATATTCACTGTTAGAGAATGTCAATTTCTGATATTCTAACTTGGCGCCATCTGAAATAACAAAATTATAAAAAATAACTTAAACATAGTAGGTGGGTATGTCTATGTTTCAACTAAGCTTATAATACAAAAATTCAATAGATACTAATCAACATATTTCAGTTTTCAGAAAAATGTAAATCTTACTCAATAAAAAAATTATAAGATTTAGAAGTACAGTACAGTAGTAAGAGTAACCATATGTTTGAAACATACATTCTAAACAATTTATTCCTGATACTGGTGCCTTGTCTATAAATAGAATTCAATAAAAAAACCAAACAGTTTAGGCCAATGTAAGAATTCAGAAACAATGGTTTGAAGCCTTCACATACCAAAAAATAACATGAATAATGTAAAATCTTTTCCTGCATCAAAATTTAAATGTCAAAGCCTAGAAAAAACTTGGTAGTGCTTTTCATGAGTTCTAAATTTATTTCAAAATCTGTTTCTTTAAAATAACAGTAAAAACACAGAAGAATATATTATAACTAACCTTGTAAGACCATATGTTCTCTAAATGTAGGGTAGGTATAAATATAGATTTTAGGATTTATACAATATTCAGCTATTGCTATGTGTTTGTTTAATTTATGAACAGCTATGGGTCCTACACCTTGTCCTTTAAAAGCGAACACTGTTTCCACTCCATCTTCAGCTATTATTTTAATATTCCGACCACATTGATAACATAGAACATCACCGTCGATATACTGAGCTTCTCCACCATTGTACCCTTGACACCACCTAAAATATAAATAAATTACCTAACTTACTGGTACAACCTTAGCTATGGCTAGACTGAAATATCAACATTTTTAGAACAATTTTTGATGTACCGTACAATAGATCTAATCTTGAAAATGCCAAGTAACCGGTAGACCAAAACATTTTCCTCTATTCCAGCCTCTGATAAATTGAAAGATTTTTTTATTAGCATCACGGGGGTCACAGATTCACGTGATACTAACAATACGAAAGTTACGGTGAGTTACAGTAATCTAATATTATGTTACGTTAGTAAAAATGCATCTTTGGAGGTGTGGGTAAATCATCATAACATAGGGCCTAGTTTTTCTGACTCTACTCCAACTGATAACTGTCAAAATATCACTGTCTGATTTTCAGAGGCTGGAATATTGGCACTCGGCAGACGTTTCGGACTAGGCCTAGTCTAAAGCTAAGTAAATCTTAACAAAGTTGCAGATTGTTTGCATAACCCCAAGGTAGCATAGATCTATTTTGGTTATGGTAGGAATTTGTTGTTTTTTCAACAAACATAACTCTATAGTACTAGTACTCAGTAAAAGGGAAACCTGTCCTGTCCTGAGGCTGAATATGCAATCTTCTAAGTGGTTTGTTATTTTCTAATGAAAGGGTAGAGGCATAGCGATAACGGAATATATTCCTCAAAATTGTAATAATGTGTACAGTTTATTTAGTTATCAAATTAGATCTAGTTCGATTTCTTCAGTTCAGTGATTATTTCGAATTGAATCTAAATGTAATGTCAGAATATCACCTGATTGACAATGAAAATGTTAGAATTAAAATAAAAATCTACAAGAAAATTGACTCACGCAAGGTCCAAATTTCCAACGTTGTCCATTTTTGTGTAGATCTCAAATGAAGATAGTGATTACAATTTTTTTGCCAGACACGGCGGCCATATTGTAATTAAACGGTTGTCAAGGTGGAGATAACGGGAAATCTCATAATATCCCGTGCTGACCTTCGTTTCTAGGGGGTCAAGGATACACAGAATAACGGAATAATTTCGTACAAGCCGATAAATATTTCAAGTTGCAAATTAAATTACTCTAACGTTGCATCATCTAGTTTCAAAGAAACTTCAATGCCATTGACGTAAATTAGTCAAAAATCAATAAACATATATGTCTAAGAAATTACACTCAAGTAAATTGACCTAATGAAAATATACTTATCGGTTAGGAAGCCTGAAGGTTATCGATTGTGACCATGTGCAACAATCGGATCATTTCGTAGTGACGATCTCTGTGTCTTTTTGAAGGATTTTTGTAAATTTTGGTGGATAAGTGTGTTGCAGTTGAAAGCCAAAATGTTTCAAAGAGTGACTAGAGTTCAACCCCAGTTATTCACAAACGGATTTGTTTCCAAAACGTTTTTATCGTCTGAAATCGGAACTGTCATTAGTCCAAAGTTCAAATATGTTGGAGAAACCAGGAATTTTTCTACTCGTCGAATCAATGAATTTTCAACAAAATTCAGAAACAATCTATTTCAGCTATGTAATGTGTTTAACAGACAATGCCAAGTGCTGGTGGCTCATAGAATAAAGAGATTGCATGAAACTGTGCAGTTTTATAGAAATTTGTATAAAAATCAGCTGTTTTCTAGATTGATTCAGAAAGGTGTATGTGCTGGAAGTGGAAAAAATCGAGGAGCTATATATTTATTGGGGGCCAGTATGTTTTCCTGGCAGAAAGACAATATTACTAATGAGGATTTTGACAGGTGTGTAATCAAGTCAAGAAGTCCAGGATTTTCAGTTCAGCTTAAATGAAGTACCACAGGCTGAGACGGATGAGTTTCAGGGCCTCCTAGTAGGGAACTCATGTACTAAATTGATGGGGGTTCTTCTTCATTATATCTGTCTCATATTAACATAAAACCTACATTGTCTATGATGACATTGATTTTTAATTATCTCATATTTTTAGGTGTATAGATGAGATGGAAGAAGTTTCGAAGTTTGTGAATCAAGCAAATAGTTCGAAAGATAAAAATAAAAATTTACCTGGTGGCTGGGAATCAGTCATTGATAAAAAACATTTAAAAGTTTGGAGGAAACCTATTGAAGAAAATAGTCATTTATATGAATATAGAGGTACTTTTGAAACATATTGAAAATCTATAATTTAAGATTTGTTAAAGGGATTATAAAGAAGTGTTCTAAATTTTTTCAATTTGCACCATTTCAATTTTCATTCAGATGTCTGTGGTTCTTGCAGTTCCACTAATGCGCACCAGAGGGAACTACCAGAAGCTACTATTGATATCTATATCTATATCTCTAATTGCAAGAACCACAGACAGCGACGTTGGAATGAAAATTGGAATGGTGCAAATTGTTAGGGTAATGTACTAAAATCTCAATTTCAAATATCTATATGTTATCTCATTTTGGCACGAAAATCAAACATTGACAACTTACCCTTTGTAGAAAATTGATTGGTGATTAGAATACACAAGCTTACTCAATGACCAGGAGGTCAACTCTTATCAAATATAGGTCAACTGATAACTGCACTTCATCTTTGATATGAGTATAGTATCTACAGATGAATTGACATGGTCTAGTCTTTAGGATGGGGCAAGCAACCAAATCCTCAATATTGAAAAAAGCCTTTTTGAAAAATTGTTATATCTATCATTGCAAGGAAAGTGTCCCTGATTGTACACTGCATAGATTATATATACTGAATATCAGTTATGTTTATTATCTGTTATAGTGTATGGTACGTATGATGATGTTCCAGCTCGAGCTTTCTTTAATGTTCAGGTACGGTAAAATCATTAATACAATTCTCATTGGTAATTTGGGTCTCTTGACTCTGGACATCGCATCAGGCAATATGCTCCATCTCTTCTCACCTTGGTAGTATTTTGATTAAAGTTTGTTCATTGAAGAGTTCAATAATGGTGTAAGGGATAAAGGGCTGTTCACCATTCTTGATTGTTTTGTTATTATGGCATTCCTTCAAATGAATTTGCATACTGCATAGCCTAACAGCCTAAAAGACATTTTGGTTTTGGTTTTCTAATTGTAGTGATTAACTAACTGACCTGATTTATTTACAAACTTAGATTTGTATGATTTCTACTCGCAATCAAAGCTGCTGGTGGGCGTATTTCACCTTGCCTAGCTTTCTAATTTAAGCTTTGCAAGTCTATCTTTTTGTCTGATTTAAGTGACTAACTTACCTGTTTTATTTCTTACCAAGTCATAAAATATTTTCAAAATTTCAGGTGGATCTAGATTTCTGGCAGGAATGGGAGAATATGGCGCTCAGTATTGATATTATAGATAAACATAAAGAAACAGGCTCAGAGATAGTACACTGGTTAACCAAATACCCGGTAAGTATTTCCCTCATTGTCCACTGATGGAAAATATTTTTGGACGAAGTTTTGACCATTCTGAGTGGGAAGTGTTCCTGTATAAAATAAATAAGTTTACATCTTAATAATGATAATGTAAAATATGTAAAGAGCTTTATTTATGATATTTTATTTTAGACATAGACTAAGCCTGTAATTATTCAATTTTATATAGAAATAATGGGTTGAAAACCCACACAGAATAACTATTGAAAACAATGACCGTAGCACAGATTATTTCTAACTTTGAGAAGGTTTCAAACCCACAGCACCTAATCACTAGAAGGCATGACAAATTTAATTTAGGGACAAGATGTTACTATTTTTATTTCTAGCTATAATTATTAGATTACTATATTTTATATTTATAGTATCCGATGTATAACAGAGAGTATCTTTATGTTAGGAGATATAAGGTAAGAAATAAAACTGAGATATTCTCGCTGTAACAAGGGTACCGTATATTTCCGAATATAATGCGCACCCCTTCCTTTTCCCATTAAAATCGGGATTACCCGTGTATATTTGACGGTAGTCAAGTTTTCAACACTAAAACTCTTTCACTAACAAGCGTTAGACTTTTTTTGGACTCTGTATCTCTTTTAGAGAGTTCACAAAGCCAATGTTTGTTTATTGGGTATTAGTTTGTCAACTTTGCAAATCTTTCATCCTTTCCGATTCAAATTTTAGATTTGTACATGTAGACAATTGATTCTTCTTTGATTGCAGACAAACCATACCCCATAATTTACTCTGAAAAATCCTACACATAACTGAAATTGTGCTCAACTAGGATGTGAAAAATTAGACAATTCTATATATCTCATTAATGTTGTTTATTTTAACAGGAAGATACCAAGAGAAATGTATTAGTAGTAAACGCGAAGGCTATAGAACATCAAGATATTCCAATCACCAAGGAATATGTCCGAGTTAAACAATATCTATCTCAAATGGTTATAAAACCTCATTCTTCTTGTGATGAGGTAAGAAATACGCATTTTATACATTGTGTTAATTTACCATGTTATATTTGTGCTCTGTGACATTTTTACCCTAGAAGAGCTGGCCAAGCTGGGGGTTGTGCATTATAGACAGTGCCAAAAACTTGTGACTTTTTAATATAGACCCAATATTACGAGAATTAACAAATTTCATAAAAATATAAATTAATTCCAAAATGACCGAAAAAACACGTTTAAAACAGAAAACTTCATTAAAGAAATATTGTTTATAGTAACAAAAGGTAACATGCAAATTAATTTTTACTTTTGAAATATTTTTTCTCCACGGAACTTATGCTGTCAGTTTATTTCTTTCAGAATGGTTTTGATTATATTTTAACTTATTTTGATGATCCTCAGTCAGCCTTTCCTTCATTCTGCTACAACTGGTTGGCTTCATCAGGTATCCTCTACTTTTACTTTCTAAATCTATTAGCGCTGTGGGTTCAAATCTGTATTAATTTTATCCTGTCATTTGTATTAGTCATAATTAAGCATCCAATCTTGTTCAGCGAGTTGTTTCACTCTTAAACCTGGAGTCTTATGTTCTTGTCAAATATGAATATCTGCAATGTTACAAGATAGAAGATGAGGTCCATTATCAGTTATTTTTGTCACTGTTATGAGATAAAACGTTAATTTTTATCCGTAATTATCATAATCTTATATTTCAGGTGTACCTGATTTTGTCGAGAGGCTTCATAAATCTGCGATAAACATGAACAAGAAAATGAAAACAGGATATCGGCCCAGTTATATACCTTGTCGAAACAATATTAATAACAATAACAATTACTCAGCCTCGGATAACAATCGAAAGGATAACAAATCTTCAACAACATCAGAAGGAAATAATAACAATAACGCTTCAATTCATAACAATCAAAGAACAAGTGGAACATCTTTGTCTCAATACGCTTAAATATCTCATGTTGGATAGAATTTTATATAATGTCTAGGGGCATTATTTTCTGGAAACTCTATAGAAACACTTTAGACCATTCTGAGATTGTGGGAATCAACTGATCACATCTCTTTGAATGTAGATGTGCCAATTTGTATGCATTTAACCTGTTTAATGGCATAAATTCAAGAAATAAAATGGCTGTGCATGCATAAAAAAATTGAATTTTTGTTGTTGAAAACTTTGTTCTATAAATCTGATTACTGATTGCTAGACTGCTGTTGGGAATTGCTGATTTATTTATACCAAAAAGTCAAGAAACTAATAAGCATTCTAAAAAAAAAAATATGTCAATATTGTGGAAGCTGTTAGTGATATCTAAGGGCCCTTGCGATAGCAACATCATAAAGCGCTTAGTTTGAGTTGAATGGCAGGAACCTCCAATAACTAGCTGAAAATTGGCCAATTTGATGATATCAGTGTCCCTGATATACATAACAAGTTTTAAAAACCTCTTTACTATCTATTTAAACAGTAAGAAAAACATTATTTTGTTAAATTATTTATTATGAACTTCAGGAAGGTGAAAATTATACAAAGTTATGAACAATGTGCGAACCAGAATAAGTTTTATTATTCAAAGTTATGATATTACACTTCCAGTACTGAACAGATATTAGTATTTGCTACAATATTAATGACAGAGAATGTATTTTAAGGTCTGTTTGTTAATGATTTTTCTGGTCATCCAGTTGTTAAATATAACAGTAGTTATTATGTGTGTCTGAATAAAATGATATTACCAGTACTATAAACAGGAGTGAATTTAATCATTGTTGTCTGGCAAATTAAGCCAAATCAACGACCCTCTTGCCCATACAAATATCAGTTTACAGTTTCTATCAACAACACTCTTGCTATCTACTTTTATTCCAGAACTAATACATCGTGTGTCTCAATAAAAACGTACCAAAGTTCGACGGGTAGTATCTCAGCTGGGGGTAAACTGATCTCTTTCAAAATTCTCACAGATATACTTCAAGATATCGTTGTCCAACTTGTATTTTTTGAGACACCCAATATAGTTAGTCATTGCACACTGCATGGGGTGGTCTGACCTGTGTTTCATGGTTATATTATTGAGAGGTACTTTTATAACAGAAGGTGTATACCCTGTTTGCCAATGTGTCTGTTTAATATGGCTGATGGGTTTATTTATATAGTGCTTTCTTGGCAATGATGATGCTTAATCTTACATGATTGTGTTGCAATGGCGTTTCTATAAATCCTTTGGTGAGGAGCCCAAGTATAGCTACAGTATTATCAAGGGTAATAATTCTTTTCCAATGTAAAAATGATGTGATTAATTAATAGTGAAGGGGGTCTCTACAAAAACCCTTGTCATTAAATGCCATGGTTGACTATTTTTAGGGGTAGGTTTGGGTCTTCAGAAGAACTACAACTGCACAAAGATTGAATAATCACTTCAAATATAAAAACTTATTTTAATTCTATTTTTATATTCAAGTTAACTGAAAAAACTGATATAAATGTAGGTAAAAAAATGTTTGAATAAAATATTTCCAACATTTTACAACACAAATAATATTAGAATCTAATGAAGAACAATTATCACAGGAAATTTCAATCACATTTCTACTTTAAAGGTTAGTAATTTATATATAAAAAAAACATTAACCCATTCAACACTAGCAGTGGCTCTAACAGCTACATAATTATATGGCCTTTAACCCTTCCAACAGTAGCGGTGGTTTTACCAGCTAAATATTCATGAGAATAAGTTCTACTTGTCCAAATAGTCCAGTAGGGACGCAGGCTGAAATAGGTCAGGCTGAAGATCGTATAGAGTGAAACTCTGAATAACAACATGTTTTTTTGGGTTTTTGTTTTAATATTTACAAGTTATATACCCAGGCTGAGGGAGCCATTGTTACCAAGTGACATGACATAATGTTAATATAATACACTTGAAGTCTTATAACTTGCAGTTCAGGGTATATCATGTTTTTTTTTTCATCACACTCAGTGTTCAAAGGGTTAAAGAAGAATGATATAAATAAAAATAAAGTTACATTCATTTCACTGAAATAGCTTATATAATATAAGTTTCTTTGACTAAATCACATTTTAAAAATATAAAGAGTACCAGTATTTCTGACAACTGTCTAAAAGATTTGTTAAATGTATGAAAAAGGTAGGGGGTTTATTAATGTAAATGCTATTGTTAATAATAACAAATAATGATGCAACTACAACAATGGCAGGTGAACTACAAACAATAGTTATCAGAAAGCCACTGTTCTGTTTTCGAAAACTTGTGTTTTTTTAAAATTCTGTTTAACTCGTTTGACTGGCACCAATCAATCCATTACTGGTATTGAAGAGGTTGATGGGATTGTTGCCATCGGTTACCAACATACTCTCTAAACCAACACTCTGTAGCAGTTTAATCTGAAATAAAATCAAAACATCATCAGTTAACATCAGATTAAACTGAAGCAGCTGAAGGATTTCATAATATACGTGAAATCATAAAATAAAAGGGATTGGTGTAGCCAAAATATATGAAAGTAGAATGCATGTTTGTAGGGATATGGCTTGAATAGGCTAAACACTGTGATATAGTGATACAACAGAAGTTAGGTGAAATGCAAGAAAGGCTTTTTAACCTAATTTCTTACGATAATAAAGTGATTATTATTAACAGTAATATTTTGGAATCTATCCCAATATAGATGAATTCTTTCGTCAATCCCCCAATAGAGAGCTTAGTTAAAGTTCATACAATGCTTACGCCGATTTTTTGTTTTGTTAAAATATAAATAATTATCCTACCTTGGTTTCTGGTCCAGCTCGTGCCATGGCCTTTAATGTTTCTACTCCCAGAGCATTTACTTTATTTTCAAAGTTATTGATCTAAAATACAAAATAATATTGTGGTAATTACAAATACTCTCAACAAAAATCATACATTTCAACCCTGTTGTGTTCATTAACTGGAGATTTGCCTTAAAAAATCTGGAGATTGGCCTTAATAAATTTGTGAATTATAACATCCAAATTGGTTTTTTTTCTTTTTTTTATCTTTTTTCTTTTAAATAAGCCTTAAGCTATGTAAATTATTTATGAAAGGCCTATTATAGGTCTATATGATGCAGGAAAAGTGAATTACAGCTACCCTTATTTTCAAACACACAAGACAGTCCATTGCAAGCTGTGTCAATAAATAAAGGTGACACAGTGACATTGAATGACTAACCTACACTGATGTCCGGCAAAGGATATTCATCCTCGGTCATTTGAGCTGCCCTGCCGGTCATGTCTGGAAAATAGAGTCAAATAAATAACTGCCTAATAACTCACCTCAATGGCTGCCATTCTCTTAGTTCTGTTTAATTCCAGTTCATTTTCTTTCCTTAAATAATCTATTTCATATCTTCTCATCTATAGAATCATATAGAGAGAATTAAATAATCTATTTCATATCTTCTCATCTATAGAATCATATAGAGAGAATTAAATAATCTATTTCATATCTTCTCATCTATAGAATCAAATAGAGAGAATTAAATAATCTATTTCATATCTTCTCATCTATAGAAATAAATAGAGAGAATTAAATAATCTATTTCATATCTTCTCATCAATAGAATCATATATAGAGAATTAAATAATCTATTTCATATCTTCTCATCTATAGAATCATATAGAGAGAATTAAATAATCTATTTCATATCTTCTCATCTATAGAATCAAATAGAGAGAATTAAATAATCTATTTCATATCTTCTCATCAATAGAATCAAATAGAGAGAATTAAATAATCTATTTCATATCTTCTCATCTATAGAATCAAATAGAGAGAACTAAATATTCTATTTCATATCTTCTCATCTATAGAATCAAATAGAGAGAATTAAATAATCTATTTCATATCTTCTCATCAATAGAATCAAATAGAGAGAATTAAATAATCTATTTCATATCTTCTCATCTATAGAATCAAATAGAGAGAATTAAATAATCTATTTCATATCTTCTCATCTATAGAATCATATAGAGAGAATTAAATAATCTATTTCATATCTTCTCATCTATAAAAATAAAATAAGTGGTATGAATTAAATGAAATAAAACAGAAGCATAAGATATGACAATGTTTGATGCTATTGGGCAAATTTTAACTAAACGAGATTTCAAAAAGAATTCATGAGATTAAAGATGACCAGTGTAATAAACTGTCAATAATCAAAGAAACAAAACATCTAGATCTACAATGTAATCAGTTTGCAATGAGTTCATTCTGGAGTTAGTCTCGAAGATGAAGAATATTATCAGTAATATTTATATATCTAACTAACCTGTATTTGAGATAGAAGTTTTGCATTATGTTCTATTGTCATTGCCTCCGCTTTTAATTTAGCAGCTGTAATATAAAACAAAATATCATGTGTAACTTTAATTAACATATATCATTACATTCTTTCAAATCAATCAAAATCTGTGATAGCTACATCATAAAATGCATTGTTTAAATGTAATCATAAAATCACAGGCATCTGTCTGAAAATTGGAATTTGCAAATCGATACTACCACTTAATTTAAGAAATATCCGTGATGGACCCATTCAGGTAACCATGATTATATCTAAAGATTTTACTTGATCAATTAAACCTTGAAGAAGTCTTTACTTATGATTCTAGTTCCAGTTGTAAATAAGTAAGGATAATCCAGGAAAGATCAATCCCTATAAGTTTGTCAAGTACCAGCTGGAATCCTTTTCTTTCTTTCAATCTTTTTCTACCTACCTTCAATTTCACTGTGACATTCTATCAGAGTTTTCTCAGCGTTGGCCTGGGCTTCAGCTTTCGCCTGCCCAGTTGATTCAACAGCTGCTGTCATTGCACATAATTCTAATAACTTTGTTCTCTCCCTTTCTGAGTTACGTTCATTAGCCAGTTTCTGACGTTCTAGGTTGCCCTTAGCGATTTGTTCGTTTCGTTGAGCTTCGTGTGATGCTGCTGCCTCCACAGAACTTGAAAACAAAACCAAGAAATATCTCTGAAGTACATGTCTTTACCATAAAACAAAATATCTGTATCTTATTCTGTATTTTTACGAAAATTCAGTAATCTGATTGGATAATTAACTCAATTTGAAATCAATATCTATGATTGACATCTGTTTGAAGTTTTAAGAATAAGGTCCCAGAAGTTTACTAAAGTTATTGTATGAATATCATTATTATTCGGCAAGCCCTTTTTAGGATAAAATAGTCGTACCTAGTAGATATTTCTATAGCCATTTGAACTGATTTACTCAGTGAATCTCTCATCTTTCTATCAACAGGTTCAATAGATTGAACATCTAAACTTGTTATTACCTGTAAATATAATGAAATGTTTTAATTTGGTCAGCCAAATTCACCATCACTGTGTAACAAATAAGGACTGCGAATCCCCCCGCTTCAAATGTATACCTGAATATAAAGTGAAAGTAGAAATAATATAGTAAAAAAAAAAATTTGAACCTACCAGATTATTGACGTCAAATTGTAATTTAGAACTATTAACACCAAAAACAGCATACTGTATAACTTGCAGAGAATTACGATGAAATTTATCAAATGGAACTTGTGCTATAGCGCCTCTTATTTTCCCTCCTGAAATAGAATAAATAACAATAAAATAACAATAAAATAACAATAGAATAACAGTAAAATAACAACAAAATAACAATAGAATAACAATAACAGTAAAATAACAAAAGAATAACAATAGAATAACAAAAGAATAACAATAACATTACAGTAGAATAACAATAACAATAGAATAACAATAGAATAACAGTAAAATAACAATGAAATAACAATAAAATAACAGTAAAATAACAATGAAATAACAATAGAATGACAGTAAAATAACAATAACATAACAGTAAAATAACAATAGAATAACAATAACAATAGAATAACAATAAAATAACAATAACAATAGAATAACAATATAATAACAATAAAATAACAGTAAAATAACAATGAAATAACAATATTGATAATATATGGCTATTGTAATTTTAATTCATAAAAAGAAGCTCTACAAGAAGTTTAAGAAATGGAGGTTTTAGATGCTGATTTTCTAATGTTCACAAATTGTGATAAGATCATATTGTTTGTGTATAGAATGTTGTTTAAAATCAAATAAAAAAAAACACATACCTATTTGGTTACAAGCAAAACCAATAAAATCAGGAACAGCAAATATTTTCTCTTCATGTTCAGAATCAATCTAAAATATATTTCAAACAAACTTCAAAACAAACCTAACGTCCAACACATTGTGATATAAACTTGAATTAATTACTGAAGATCAGTGGAGGTTAAATTATACATTGTCATAAGGAGGCTATCTGAAACAATTCAGATCAGAGAATTTCTAAATAGATTTTAAACACAGTGATCTCTGGTTCCATCTAATATTCACAGCCTGGAGCACACGTGACCTTGAATTGCTCATTATACGTACAATATAGACCTATTCAAGATAAACTAAAACAACATAAATATTAAAATCCCAACATACCTCAAAATAATTATTAAAAGCTATTTTTATTTGTAATCTGGCATGATCTGAAGTTTCAACCTGAAAAAAAAAAAAATAGTTAAATTTATAAAAATACCATTGGACCATACAATTATAATTTGAAATGAATATTCATAGACTGATGATGAATATTAATGACCTACCTCTATAATGTCTGTAATAAAATCAGGACCTAACAGCAGACATAATGACTTTAATGCATTTGGTACTTTAGGTTTACCAGCTGGAATACAAGCAGAAATCACTTTCAGGAAATCTACAGAAACATTTATAACAAAACACATACCTTACATACCTTATAACAGTTCTTAGAATTCAATGATATACAAAGGTGAAGTGCAAAGAATAATATCTTTTTCATGATGCAAAAAGCCAGTCCATACCACCTGCCTAAGTTCACTTACATGTACACTATTTGAAGAATTTAGTTCAGATTAACTGTGTCAAGAACAAGAACCATGTTACATACCTCACAGCATCCCGAATACTTATAAGAAATATAATTCTATCAACTCACCACTTAAAGACAGGACATTGAAGTTTTCATGAGGGCCAAGAATAACTAAATCTGGTCCAAATATAACTCTAGCTGTCTTCTTCTGATAGTTATAAACCTATAAAACACAATGTTTCAATAACCTATAATCTGAAGTCTAGTTCTGCCGTGTATTTTGTATTAGTGTAAATTAGTAAATTATGTTATATTTAGTTTAAATATGGTGTATTTATTTTCTAATTTTATGGAGGATGTGGTGACATATAAAAAACAATAATAAATATTACCTGTACAGCAGTATTACCAGGGCAACGATATGTAACAACTCTTGTTTTATTTCTTCCCTATAAATCATTGCGAGAGAAAAAAAAAAGTAATGTTTATACGTAATTAGATGACTTGGAATCTTGTGTTCAATTTCAGAAAAAAAACCACCTATAATAAAAATTGACAGTAAGAATACTAGGAGAGGTGGGTTAAATAATCTTAAAATATGACTCAAGATGATATCCAACCCCAGATCTCAATTTCATCAAGCAAACAACTTGCTTATTAAGTCAGTGCAGCTTCCATCTAAATTATAAAACATATTATTACAGACCTTCCAGTGATTATGGTAGCTTTTAACTTCCTGAGCAAAAGAAGTTTCCAGTAAGAACTGTTTGTTGAAGTGAACAAAACTAAATGATTCAGTAAAGATGCCCCTAAATGACGATAACTTACCTGTAATATTTTAGGATCTATGGACTGTTCGTAATAAGCTAATTTACGAATCTCACCAGATCCGCTGCCACCACCTTGTCTAAAAATATATAAATAATTCTAAATACATAAACAGAGTTCAATTCTAATATTAGTCTTGTGTTTAAGTAAAAAACTCTGTTGAAACTTTACTATATTTATATGTGATATGGTGAAACTGGTGAATTGCTCATATATTATCATTTTAAAATTTGGGATATTTTTTGAATTTCTGATAGAGAACTATGTTTTGGGGTTTTTTCCATAAAATAAAAGTTTTCTATTTTGACCAATGCAAGATCTAAGAATATTATACAGGGTAAGATGAGCTGAATTAATCAAGGAAACACAACCTACCTTAACAATTCCTCAACATCATCTGAAAGTATTTTAGCCCAGAGTTCCTCCCATTCTTGTAACATATAGGAACACTGTCCCATCACAGACCTTACTTCACCAGTTCTAATATTCTGTATATAAATACCTTCATTCTTACTTAACGGTACTGCCACTCTTGAAAAAATAACAATGGAATACTGTAGAATGATACTGTTATACAGTGTTAAATCCTATAGGTTTGTTGATGGGTTTTACCGTAATTAAAATCAATGCAGAACATATAAATACTTAAATAATAACTGGCAGCTGGCTCAAGTAAATTCTATGTTTACTCCTAAGCATATAATAATTCATTTTAACACAGGTTTACAAAATACTTCAGATTTTTTGCCCAGCATTAACGCAATAAGCCATACTGGTTTTCTTTCATCTTAAATATTGTAAGAAATGGTGCTCATTTGGTTTACAAGTCAGATAAATTAGACTACAATCTGCCTCTCTCAGTCCTCTGTATATTTTCTATTTGGTACGAATCTTACCTCTGTGACAGTATTTTAACGTGTATCGGTGGAATATATTCTAATGGTCCCGTTATCATCCATCTATCTCCAGCCTTTCTTATTACTTCCTCTGAAAACACAACTATTATGATTATTACTAAGGATTGTCACAACATCATCATTAAACTTAAATAGAAGAACAAAAAATATTTATGTTTACCACAGATCTTTACAATATCAAGCTATTACCAAACACTATACAATGTCAAGCTATTACCAAACACTATACAATGTCAAGCTATTACCAAACACTATACAATGTCAAGCTATTACCAAACACTATACAATGTCAAGCTATTACCAAACACTATACAATATCAACCTATTACCAAACCCTATACAATATCAACCTATTACCAAACCCTATACAATATCAAACCATTACCAAACCCTATACAATGTCAAGCTATTACCAAACCCTATACAATGTCAAGCTATTACCAAACCCTATACAATGTCAAGCTATTACCAAACCCTATACAATATCAAGCTTTTACCAAACCCTATACAATATCAAGCTATTACCAAACCCTATACAATATCAAGCTATTACCAAACCCTATACAATATCAAGCTATTACCAAACCCTATACAATATCAAGCTTTTACCAAACCCTATACAATATCAAGCTATTACCAAACCCTATACAATATCAAGCTTTTACCAAACCCTATACAATGTCAAGCTATTACCAAACCCTATACAATATCAACCTATTACCAAACCCTATACAATGTCAAGCTATTACCAAACCCTATACAATGTCAAGCTATTACCAAACACTATACAATGTCAAGCTATTACCAAACACTATAAGAAGAAGTTAATAGTTTGACATTGTGTGCCACAAAGGACTTAAATGTTAATAATTCATGTCATTGTGAAAACAAACCTTCCTCCAGATCATCTGTAAAGTCCTCTATTGCCTGTAGTACTAGAGTTTCATCAGCTGATAATATTCTCGTATTCTGTATTCCACTCTCTAGTTTCTCTCCTGGAACAATAATAATATAGGTAAGCAAACAAGCATCTCTCTTGTTAACTTGAAATATTTCAGTTATAGACAATCTGTACAGAACCAGTGATTGTTCTTCAATATATCCAACCATCACTGATGTCATTATGACACAAAAAACATTACTAAATTAATTAAATAAACCAATAAATTAATGGCACACTACCCTTCTCAATATCTCCTATAAATATAAACAACACAATACTGTCCTTTGCTCAACACAGTCTTCTCTACTCTACTCAATATATCCTATAAATATAACAACACAATACTGTCCTTTACTCAACACAGGCTTCTCTACCCTTCTCAATATATCCTATAAATATAAACAACACAATACTGTCCTTTACTCAACACAGTCTTCTCTACCCTTCTCAATATATCCTATAAATATAAACAACACAATACCATCCTTTACTCAACACAGTCTTCTCTACCCTTCTCGATATATCCTATAAATATAAACAACACAATACTGTCCTTTACACAACACAGTCTTCTCTACCCTTCTCAATATATCCTATAAATATAAACAACACAATACTGTCCTTTACTCAACACAGTCTTCTCTACTCTACTCAATATATCCTATAAATATAAACAACACAATACTGTCCTTTACTCAACACAGTCTTCTCTACTCTACTCAATATATCCTATAAATATAAACAACACAATACTGTCCTTTACTCAAAACAGTCTTCTCTACTCTTCTCAATATATCCTATAAATATAAACAACACAATACTGTCCTTTACTCAACACAGTCTTCTCTACTCTACTCAATATATCCTATAAATATAAACAATACAATACTGTCCTTTGACATTGGCATTTCGCCTGGTTATCTGAATCAGATCACAAACTTAGTTAACACAGTATAAAGGCTTGACTCAAAATCCTTTTTCTAAACCTATGAATAAGCTAGTGTTTTAAATGCTGTAGTACTTACCACACCAATCTGAGGTATTATCAGATCTGTTTGTTCACCAGTTACTAACCATGCTTCACCAGGTAATCTATAAATACAAACAAATCAGACTCACATTTGTAAGATAAACCTATAAATATGATGTTTGTAGTAAATCATTTAGTAAGAGAAACCTAATAAATATTATGTCTTTAGTTAATCATTTAGTACGGGAAATCTAACAAATATGATGTTTGTAGTAAATCATTCAGTAAGAGAAACCTAATAAATATTATGTCTTTAGTTAATCATTTAGTACGGGAAATCTAACAAATATGATGTTTGTAGTAAATCATTCAGTAAGAGAAACCTAATAAATATTATGTCTTTAGTTAATCATTTAGTAAGAGAAATCTAACAAATATGATGTTTGTAGTAAATCATTTAGAGAGAGAAACCTAATAAACATGATGTTTGTAGTAAATCATTTAGTAAGAGAAACCTTATAAATATGATGTCTATAGTAAATCATTTAGTAAGAGAAACCTAATAAATATTATGTCTGTAGTTAATCATTTAGTACGGGAAATCTAACAAATATGATGTTTGTAGTAAATCATTTAGTAAGAGAAACCTAACAAATATGATGTCTGTAGTAAATCATTTACTAAGAGAAACCTAATAAATATGATGTCTGTAGTAAATCATTTAGTAAGAGAAACCTAACAAATATGATGTCTGTAGTAAATCATTTAGTAAGAGAAACCTAATAAATATGATGTTTGTAGTAAATCATTTAGAGAGAGAAACCTAATAAACATGATGTTTGTAGTAAATCATTTAGTAAGAGAAACCTAATAAATATTATGTCTTTAGCTAATCATTTAGTAAGGGAAATCTAACAAATATGATGTTTGTAGTAAATCATTTAGTAAGAGAAACCTAACAAATATGATGTCTGTAGTAAATCATTTACTAAGAGAAACCTAATAAATATGATGTCTGTAGTAAATCATTTAGTAAGAGAAACCTATAAATATGATGTCTTTAGTTAATCATTAAGTAAGAGAAACCTAACAAATATGATGTTTGTAGTAAGAGAAACTTAATAACTATGATGTTTGAAGTAAACAATTTAAGAAGAGAAACCTAATAAATATGATGTTTGTAGTAAATCATTTAGTGAGAGTAACCTAACAAATATGATGTATGTAGTAAATCATTTAGTAAGAGAAACCTAACAAATATGTCTGTAGTAAGAGAAACTTAATAACTATGATTTTTGAAGTAAACTATTTAAGATGAGAAACCTAATAAATATGATGTTTGTAGTAAATCATTTAGTGAGAGTAACCTAACAAATATGATGTATGTAGTAAATCATTTAGTTAGAGAAACCTAACAAATATTATCTGTAGTAAGAGAAACTTAATAACTATGATTTTTGAAGTAAACTATTTAAGAAGAGAAACCTAATAAATATGATGTTTGTAGTAAATCATTAAGTTAGAGAAACCTAACAAATATGATGTCTTTAGTTAATCATTTAGTAAGAGAAACCTAACAAATATGATGTCTGTAGTAAAAGAAACTTAATAACTATGATGTCTGTAGTAAACAATTTAAGAAGAGTAACCTAATAACTATGATGTTTGTAGTAAATCATTTAGTAAGAGAAATCTTTGAATATGATGTTTGTAGTAAAACATTTAGTGAGAGAAACCTTGTAAGAGAAACCTAATAAATATGATGTATGTAGTAAATCATTTAGTAAGAGAAACCTTTAAATATGATGTTTGTAGTAAATCATTTAGTAAGAGAAACCATGTTATGTTCATAGTAAATGATGTAAGCATATCAACTGGTACCTGTGTTTTCCCATAAAGTCTGTGAGTCTTTCTGTGGCACCAAGATGATAGCCAGTGTCGGGGGTTAGGGTTATTTTTTCCTCCAGTCCAAGGAAGTTTTCATGAACTCCTTGTAGGTAGGCGCCTTGTTCTGTGATGTACCATTCTTCTCCTGTAACTCTCCTCCTGCAAATACAACTTTAGTCTATTGTCTACAAAACGATAAGAAATTTTGAATCAAGTTATTGCTCTATGGCAAGACAATGTAAACAGAAAAATTTATTGGTTATCGCCTTTTGTGTCAGTAAAAAAACCCTGAAAATGAACCTTTCGAGATCATTTTATGTTTTGGATATAAAATCCTCATCAGGACAGAGGTAATAATTGAAAAAGGAAGTTTAACTTACCTGCCACTACTATCAATACAGTCTTGTTTAGCAGATAGTCTTAAAACTTGATCCATTTTAATAACAACTGGTTCAACTATTTTATTTATTTCCTGTTTAAATATAACTTGTTATCATATACAACAATTCATTAAATATCTGGACATAGACAGGGTGATTCTAGGTGATCCAAACCATTTAGTTCAGTTTGCCACATTATTTTCATTACTTTGATATTTACACCATGTTTATACAAATTTTAGGAACAAACCCCCAGAAGCAGATAATATCTGTTTTTCATTCTATTTTCCCTTTCCCTGTCTTAAAGCATTTTGGATGTTTTAAAAACAAACCAACCCTTGTTTAACAGTCAGGTTTTAATAGATATAATACCTCCTTAAAACAAAAACTTAAATTTTCAAAAATTTGGCTGAAAAAATTGTTGTTTTGAAAGGGTTTGACTGCTCTGTTCAACATCAGAACTATAAACTTAAAAATAAAAAGACAAAAGACTCACTGCCTCGACTGTAGGTATATAGGTGATGGGTCCTTCAATATGCCACATATCTCCAGCACGACGGACCACACCTCCATCATCATGGTCTACCAGGGCTGTCACAGACAACGCATGATTAGCAGGAATTACTGGTAGAGGCTTGATAGCACTGGAATAATCTTTGGATGTTTTACCAAAATTCTCAGCACCATACAGAGATTCACCTGGATACAGTGGAAATGGTTCCTGGAAGTGAAAAACATGTCTTACCTGTAAACCCTTCATTTGTAAATGAACTCATCAGAACTAAATTACAGTATACTCTGCGTAATCCGACATACATTGGAACCGCAAAAAAATGTCGGATTAGCGAGAGTGTCGAAGTACTCAGAGTTTCAACATTTTTTAACATGTTACCATTTATAGCTCAATGACCCACATTCTATACACGGTACCTTTCTAATAATAAGACAGTAATAAAAGACAATTCAGTTGTATACGTTACTATTATTTTGTACATTTTATCCAACTGATAGAAACAATGCCTGCTTGGACAGGTTCAATCTATGGAACAAGAGGTACAAGTATAATACCAACAAGATATAAGATGCTTCACTGACTGTGATGGTCTGAATTATTACTTGTAATGAAAAGTATACAAATTCTTACCCCATTCAGTCTAACTTCTGACTGACCCATTTTCAATTCACAGAACTTCCCAGCTTCATATTTACTAAAATATAACAAATTTATAGAATCAAATCAAAATTAATTTTACTTACTTTTTTTTGTAACTAATACTACTATAGCCCAACAAGGATCATGCAACAATACATGACATGATGCACAAGGGAATTCAGAGTTTCAAGTTTAAAATAGCCAGGAAAATGTTCCAATGATGTCAATATGTGGTATTTCCACCTTATTTCCATGATCTGAATAACTTGAATATACCTCATTGGATTCAGGATGATACAATAATGTCCAGGTGGAACTTTCACCATTGGACATGGTTCTGTTATTAAAACTTCATTGGTCTGCAGAGCAAAATTCTTGGGACCAATCTCAATCTGTGAGATATTGGTATTCTGAAAATATAAATGGGTTGAAGTTACGTTATCAATAAAACCAAACTTTGTCTGAGGTTTTATCTGATGTCTTCATCATTAGTAAAGGTTTGATCAAACTACTTGATGAGAAAAAAAACTTTTCAATCTGTGTACAGGCAAATGTTAAGATAACCCAAGATAAACCCTTTAAAAATATACCATAATATCATTAAAGGAAAAAGTCTTCTGAATATTATGTTTAATTAATGACAAATAAGAATTAAAATTTCATCCAGAGAAATGGAATATTTATCTACAACTAAGCTGTATCAGCTGACAACAATCATATTTCTAAGACAATCTGCCTTTTAAAATGGATTTAGAGAGTATAATGGCAATAAATACAGTTTAAAATCATGTTTTTGAAACCTTTAGTTATTTGAAATCAGCAAATGTGTCATTTTGAATTCAGGATCTTGTATCATGAAGTGTTCCTTATTTAATTTAATTTTTCTCTGTTTCAAAGTATTTTCGACTGTGGCCTGGTACTGGAAACATGGCTCATACGTCATGAGATTTTAGATTTAAAGCCTTGTATGATGGTGTATATATGTTTGTATTTATATAGATTATATTATATTAATGTTATTTATCATTAATTGATTGTTGAGAATGCTACAAAATTAAAGTGACCTATAGGTCCATAGGGCCGGTTGTTTGTAATACTTGATATGCACGTAATATATGTATACTTATCATAACACATGTCACTGTAATAAACAATTACTTACTTACTTATCCCCTCATAAATGTGTCAATACAATTGATCTATTTGAAGTTTCAGCAGATTGGAAGAATTGCTATATGTATTGTTTTATGTTTGATAATTGAAACGTTGTAGAAATTAAAGAAAGGAGTAGTATATCTATAATAGTCTTCTTATTTATTTAATATAAATTGTTTTCATTTCTTATATAGAGTACAGATATTAACACTTCCTCAAGGTGGTTTAATAATAAAGTAGGTCAAGAAACAACCAGAGCAGAACAGTCAATAATAGTAATATATATATCATCTAATCTTTGAATGATAATTAAAAGTAAAAGTACATTAGATAAATATTGTGAGAGGTGGTCCAATATTCCTCCAAGTAGTCAGGTATTATTACACGACCAGTAAAAAACATAAGGGATTGAATATTGACTGTAGCTTTGTGAAACCTGGTAAATAATAACAGCAAACACCAAGAAAGGCAAAAAACACCGATCCAGTCAGTAATATAATTAATTATAGATAAACTACTATTAGACTGGGCTAAGATTTACTGCTCTTTGGACAATGTTTACAGAATTCAATAGAGGTATTCCTTTCCTTATGAATCTAATGAAAATGTCAACCATTGGAAAAGTTATTTGTAAATACGATTTTAAAGGAAAAGTAGGAAAAGTAGGTCATATTGATTTGATTTATCCTTAGGTTAGAGTTTAGAATCTAAGACAAATGGCATGCAGTTAAACATTATATTTTGAATTTGTGAAATGAGAGAAAAAATATTAAATGCCATGCTTATAGCCTTATTTTAAACAGAGTAGTCGCCAGCTTATAAATATTGGACTGGTGTTATTGGAAATTTACATTGGATAAGACGAAGTACGAGACTTAAAATATCTATAAGAAATCACTTACATTGTTCAGAATATGAATGAAGGTGAAGGGA
This sequence comes from Lottia gigantea, assembly GCF_000327385.1. Classification (NCBI taxonomy): domain Eukaryota; kingdom Metazoa; phylum Mollusca; class Gastropoda; family Lottiidae; genus Lottia; species Lottia gigantea. Next base: position 78,139 of record NW_008709540.1, read on the forward strand.
GGGACACTGATTACTCTACTCATCTCGACTTTCAGCCTGTCAAACTATAAATGTCCTCAAAAACTTCAAATCCTAGCCCCACAGTTCCTGGTAACAACTTGTTCTACTTTGTACCAACTTGTAAACAATCGAGTTTCTACAAATATTAACTCAAAATTCAACACAAAACGAAATTTCATCAAATTACGTCATTTATAAAAATAGTAACTTACAAAACGAAAGATTGAAAATACAGAAAAATGTCGATTAGGTTAATTTTACATTGACGTAGGTTTCTTGCAATTGACGTCAATGGTTGTAGCAGTACAAATTATAACATCTCACGGTATGATTTTTATCTTAAAGTGACTAGTAGAACGAAACATATCTGTCTCTATTCTAGCCTCTGATAGCTATTTGGATAGATTCGGCTGGTGTAGAGACAGAAAAAAACGTGTTAAATGGAAACTTTCCGAATCCCCGCAAGTGCTTGAGTTTTAAACCTTTTTAAATAGCCTGGATCTGCAAAACCAAGATATATTTGGAAAGATGAACATTTTTTTAGTTCAGTAATGCCATCATGCCCTACACCATTTACGTTACGTTTCCGGTACCATCAAATTTTTTTTTAAAGAAACTGATCTCGCATCGACCATCTGCGTGCACCGTTCAGGGGTCACGGAGTGACGTGATACTGACAACATAAAAGTTATGGTGATGCCCAACACTAATTTACAATCCTCTTAAAGGTAATTTAATATTTTGTTGGAAAAACGCATCTTTGGAGGTGGGGAAAATCCCCATTTAACAAGGCCTTTTTCTTCTGACTCTACTCCAACCGACAACTCTCCAAATATCAGGGGTTGGAATAGAGGCAGATGTTTTGAACTAAGTGACAAGGTGCGCTGATTTATAATACATATATCAAATGTTTATTTTTCATAAGTAACGTAGGTTCGCCACTTTCATATCTTTATCCCTCTATGTGAATCCATAATCAGTCTTTGAACTTTAATCGGTATTCAATTTATTTACAGGGGCATTACACACAATTTTCATTATCAAAAAACTTATACCTGAAAATATTTCTGAAATATGCCAAATATGCATAGTCATTAGTCCGAGTCTCAAAAAAGTGTGTTATAAAGAGTGGTCCAACTTTGTTTGGTCAGAGTTGTCATCATTTTAATTTAATTGTATTCGATTAAAAACAGAGTGTACTAATTGTTAGTAAAACAGCTTTAGATTTTGGTATATAGTTTTCATAAATTGGCAGACTGTCTCATCAGGCGGAAAACTTAGGAGGTTGAGATTCAGAATTCGACAGTTCTGTGGAAGCACATGAGCACAAACTTCCCCTGCTCTAGAGTTTGAGAGTGTTCTCCCACAAGACAATTAGGTCAAATCTGACACATTTTGTGGGACAAACCATTTATCTAGAGGGACATTACAATGAGAGGGGCCCCAACCCACTAAAGTCCGGGAACCCCCAATCATCTGGTTGAGCCCCTGTCCACTGCCTGTTTGTTTTCAGGTACGCCATGTGTTGTTTATAAAGATACACTTTGTATTAGGACTATAAAACTTGATCCCTAAAACTATCAAATAAATGGTATAATATGAAGCCCCGAATAATAAAATAATGATGAAATATGGAATTCGATATTTTACTATCAAACTGTTGGTGAAATTAGATGATTTAATGTTAAAATCAATCTGAACTAAATCTGTATAAATACTGGCTAGAATTCTGATGTGATCATCGGTTTGTGAAGATCAGTGTTGACTAACATCTAAATTTAACACAGAGTTAAAATCATCTTCGATAATCCAATATCACCATGTCTCGTCTAGTATTAGTTGGTGTATTTCTCCTAGTCCTGGCTAGTGTAGTTGATGGTAGTTCCAGTTCGTCTCGAAGATCAAGCAGAATTCGGCGTTTACCGAGTAAATCTATGAATCGATTCTTCAGAGGGCTGTGTTCAAGGTTCAGAGAGTCGGCTATAATAACAAATAGTAAGTAAAGGGCCTTTATATATTCTGTCATTCGCCGCTTCTTAGTTTCATCGTGTAAATTATACTGATCGGATAGAGGCAGATGTTTGAGATTATAAACATTGGTGATATCACTTGATTTGCAAACTGGCTAATCAACTCGCTTGTACGAAACCATTTTTTCGTTTTGTCTTGTAAATTTTAACACGACGCACGGAACTCGCAAAAAATATAAAAAAAGGGTTGTTTTACATGGTTGAAATTTACCGCCACATATGAAGCTATTTGTATAAAGTGACCCACAATCCTGGCTTTATATTAACTTGAGAAGGACAAAGTTTCTTTTTCACCATCGTAACCTGAAAGTTCCTGTTTATATTTTTTAGATGAAGAGGAACCTATAATCACTGGAAGAGAGTCTGTAGTTCCCGAGATTACTTCAGCATCCCCTGTCACCGACCCTACTACCGTACCCCCTGCCACCGACCCCCCCACACCGAAAACTTGTGTGTATGTAATGAAGGAATACCCTTCCACTGATGTCAAATCAGAGCTCGTTCTCCCGGAAATATTCAACATCACTCGAGAAGAATGTGAAGATATTTGTAAGAAGGACGCATCCTGTATCGAAGTCGAATCCTTCGGCAGAACTCCAGTAAGGTGTACCCTTAATATGGGTCGTACCCGTCTAGCTGGGCTGAACGAGGCTATATGTTTATCTTCCTGTAAAACCAGACCCGAATGCTTTGCAATAAGTATACGTCAGATGAAATGTCAACACTTCAATCGTCTTTTCAACTCATCTGAGTTAATACCCGACGAAACACATTTGTCTAAGGTTTTTATGAAAGTATGCCAACATTAATATAAATATCAGACTAGGGTTTTTCATTCAAAGCATGCATGACTTTCGGGAAATGCTAAAACATAAATATCAAACTGAATTTATTGTTTCGAACGCCAAACACCATACCAGATTTGAAAAGTTAGCCCCAGTTTCAAAACTTGCTATCCTGACGAAGATTGTGTATCAAAAACACATCAGCCTAGACAGCATGATATCAGCTTAAATCAATGAGCTAACTTTAAGTCATTTAATGAAAGGTTAACCCCTTTCCAACACTAGCTGTTCTGACGAGGACTGTGTATCTGAAACACATGTCAGCAGTATGATCTATGAACTTTAGTCAAATAATTCCAGAATGTATGTATTTAAAATGTTAATTATGAAGAACCCACAACTGATATTGTTGTCTACCAAAATAAATTATGTATCTCAGATATAAGCGTTTTATTTTTTCCAAAAATCCGCTGTCGAGAGCTTTGTCATTCCCAACTCAAACAACACTGGCAATAATGTCGCCTGGTCAATCGTGGATCAGCTATCATTATGTCATGCACCAGGGTAATGTTTTCCGGAATGAGTTACTGTTGAAAGCCTTCCTGGACGTAGAGATCAAGTCAGTATGTTTCTTTGTTGGATTTCGGGAAAGGGAGGGTTTGATTCTCCCAAATATACAGGCCCAGGATGGAACAAATACTTCATTTACAACTTGGAATAAATGGTCTGGAACTGCTGGGAATTTTTCTTAGTTTTTGATCTAAAAACGATAAGATAATATATCACCCAAAGGCGAGAGATTAGATTGTTATATACTAATGGGCTTTAGTTTGCTATGAACAAGGTATTCATATACATCTTGTTTTTTTATATGCGACAATTATTTTTTGTTGAATTTCTCTTGTAGACCTTCATAATGGACATGGACTATTTTACTTGCTGGTGGTATAGAATGAGATAACAAAAGGTGCGTTAACTACATTATGGTGAAAATTCAGTCCTATAGGCCGTGGCTATTAAGCGTCTGAATCCAATGGGCCACCCTGGCCTGACAGAATTTCATAGTTTCATCTTCTGGTAGGTCAATTAATATGCGCTAATGAAGGTTAGAATAAGATCTTCTAATGAATGGTCGTCCAAGTTTAAATGATAAGAAACGGGTTTGTCTTTCTTTAATGTGATATCTGATCTATGAGCTTTAAACCGAATGTCTAGATAATACATTCGGATTCAGTGATGCAGGTAAGAGGGGCTGACATACAAAAAACGTCTAGCCGTTCGGGTGGGACAATAAACCAAGACCCGTGTGCTACAGGCTGTGCACATTAAGGATCCCTCGACAGTTGAGAATCGACAAAAAGCAGCTGTTGTCTTGGCAAAATTTCCCTCATTGCACCTTGCTTGGCGTTGCCCGTCTTCAGTTGCCCACACAGAGCAGAAAAGTAAGACGTAGAGATCAAGTCAGTATGTATCTGTGTTGGATTTCGGGAAAGGGAGGGTTTAATTCTCCCAAATGTACAGGGAATGGGAACTCCATTCATTTCATTTTGTAAACTTTGTTTGGATAAATTCTTACATGAAATTAAGTAAATTTTATTCGAGCATTCACAGGTAAGATGCTCCTGGATCAAGTATCTTTTCTTCATAGATTTATTTAAGAAATAGAGAGTTTCAGATATATATGAGCGCTTTTGCATCTATACGACAGACATAGGTCACTACTTATCGAGATATTTCGATATAAAGTCTATTCTTAGCTGATATCTTCGTTAAGGTAGAACTGTTTATGATTCGTAACAATCGTTTAGAGTACCCACGCTCTTTTAGTTTAAAGAAAACTAACCCTGGTAATAGTAAATTTATTTTTATACGCCCACATGAAATAAGGTCGTATATTGTCGTCACCCACAATTGGTCGTAAACACTCTAGAAGGCACAATTCTTGACGAATTTTGACGAAACTTTGTATGATTGTCTATTAATGCCCAAAAATGAACCCTATTGAAAATCAGAAAAATTGAAAAATATTTAGTATGAATTATTGCCCTTGTTCGTAAAATGCTCGTAAACACTCTTGAAGGTGCAGTTCTTGACAGATTTTGATGAAACTGGGTGTGAGAGTTTGTAATCACCCAAGGATGAACCCTATTGAAAATCAGAAAAATGGAAAAATATTTAGTATGAGTTATTGCCCTTGTTCTTGAAAACGCGTTCAATTTTTAGCTCGTAAACATTCTAGAAGGCACAGTTCTTGACGGATTCTGACGAAGCTTGGTAATATTATTCAGTATCCCCAAACAAAGTTCAAAAGAAGTGTATGACTGAAGGTTGAACATTTCATACTGGTGATTGTTACTGTACTGCCGAATATTTTTATTTAAAATCAAAGCTGCCAGTGGGCGTATATTACCTTGCCTGGATATTATGACACATAGAATTCTATCTCTTATTACCCGGCTGTTAGTCTGTCATATACCTCCGGGTAAGCCCTGTATTCAGTGGTTCAACGAGATGAGTGATGGCCCAGGGACTTAAGTGGGTTGAGGCCCCTTCCCCGGGAAATTTGATTTTTAATATATGATTTCCTGCATTCTGAGTTACCTCTAGCTGTTGGTCAATTTAATGTAAGATTTAAAGATATTCACTCTGCAGTTAATGATTATTCTGGGAGTGGGGCCTCCTTATGGGAGGGGGACGCGTGGACTTAATACAATCAGTCACTATAATAGTTGAGGCACTGCCTGTGTTGTTGAATGTTTATCTCTCTACAAGTGTAGACACCATGTGTTCACATGAAGTATTCAGAAAACAGAAATAAATAAAAAATAAAACGCTTATTTGAGATAATTAATTTGGTAGACAACAATATCAGTTTTTGGGTTCTTCATAATTAACATTTTAAATACATACATAGTGGAATTAAATTGTCTAAGGCTTATATACACAATCCTCGTACAGATAATGATGAACATGTGGAATTATCTTGGGTAAAGTCATGTTCTTTAACAACGGTACAATGATTATTCACATCTAACTGATCATTATCATCGTACCGTTGCTAAAAGAACATGGAGTAAAGTATGGTTTCAGAACAATGAAATTAGTATCTTTACAATGTCGTCTTATACCTTGACTGTAATATCCACCTTACATTGCGGAATGTAGCCATTTCATTGGATTGTATGCCAGAGAATACAGCCAATCAGAGTCTCGATGGAAAGACTGTAATCCTTATGAATTATATCTACAGACTTTCAGACTTTGAGGCCTCTGATTGGTTGTAATCACTAGCGTAGAGACCAATCAAATCTCTGCATTTGTTGACCCCGGTATTGTCAACAAACAAATTTCTATTTATGGGATAAGAAGGTTTGGTTGGCCTCAGGTTATACCTGTGGAAGAGAGAAATAACACAGTTAATTTCAATACAAGATCTTTTTTTTACACAGCATAACCTGTACCCGGTTACATTTTTACAAACTTCTGTAACACACGAAAGATGGCTATTGCAATCAAGGTATATAGCTTAACATTATCAAGATGGAAAATCCGAGACTGATATTCATTATGCAGTTAGAGGTAGACATATTTTGAGATACATGTACGAATCATTGCGTCGTTGTAAATCCGTTGTAAAGAAAGCACGGTTATAGTGTTTACATGTGATCCCATGCGAGCTAGCTTGAAGACAGGCAGGGTTGGCCATACAGGAGGATGCACACGAATCCGCGGACTCCCCAGTCAGACGGATAATACCCATGTTTAGGGTGCATCTTACTGGAGTTTTACCGTATGATTCGACATCGATACAGGATACGTTCTTATCACAAATATCTGTACATTCTGCTAAAGTGACGTTGAAGACTTCCGGGTTAATGACCTCTGGTAGTACTTCCGTATTGTTCTTCATCCCATAAAAACATCGCTTCGCTGCTGTCTCGGTCCCGTTAGACCCGGTGTCTATGATAGGCTCGGTGGTAGTGGGGACGGTAGAGGGCTCAGTAACAGGGAGCACAGTGGTAGACTCCAGACTAGTTTCGAGAACTACAGACTCTCTGCCATTGATAACAGATTCATCTGAAAAAAAACCGAAACAGTAATATTGAGGTGTTTATGTAAAATAGTGGCGTATTACAAAACGTTACATATCAACCTTCGTCGTCGAAACATCTCCCTATAAGTGCATAGATGGGACCGTGGTTCACATAATCCAAATAGCTTCGTATGGTTAGTTGAGATTTAAGCCAATCTAATTTTCACAATCGAAAGAACATGGGGCCTTGAAACATAGTCCCATCAGAATGACAAGGACCTACATCTCAGGGGTCAGGGGAAACACGGTTGCTCGGTTAGTTAGAAGCTTGCTCGTTAACCTGTAGGTCCATGGTTCAATCCCGGCATTGGTCGAGATAATACCTTGGGATATTTCAACCAAGTTTTCCCCTGTCAGTGATACAGGTAAGAGGGGCTGACAAGGAAAAAGCGTGTAGTATGGGACAATAAACAGAGGCCCCATGTGCTACAGGCTGTGCACGTTAAAGACACCTCGACAGTTGGAAATCGAAAAAGAGCAGGCTAATGCCGCTGTTTTGGCAAAATTTCCCTCATTGCACCCTTCATGGTGTTGCCCGTCTTCACTAGCCCACATGGTGCAGAAAAGTAGTACGTAAATCTGATAAACACGACCTAATAGACTTCAAATCCTCGTTAAATAAAAGATAGAGGGGGTCATTTACTTACCTTCTGTTCTTATAGCCGACTCTCTGAACAGTGGACACAGCCCTCTGAACAATCCACTCATAGGTTTTCTCGGTGAACCCCGAATTCTGCTTGATCTTCGAGACGAACTGGAACTACCATCAACTACACTAGCCAGGACTAGGAGAAATATACCAAGTAATACTATACGAGACATGGTGATACTGGATTATCGAAGATGATTTCAACTCTGTGTTAAATTCAGATGTTAGTCAACACTGATCTTCACAAACCAATGATCACATCAGAATTCTAGCCAGTATTTATACAGATTTAGTTCAGATTGATTTTAACATTAAATCATCTAATTTCACCAACAGTTGGATAGTAAAATATCGAATTCCATATTTCATTATTATTTTATTATTCGGGGCTTCAATATTATACCATTTATTTGATAGTTTTAGGGATCAAGTTTGTGTGAATAACAATTTTACTGCTCACAAATAGAGTGTACCTGGCGGCGACAGTGGGGGTACTGGGGCATTTACCTCCCTAGAAAAATGGTTTGCACCTCCAGAATTCAGAATACAGGAAAGGATATGTTAAAAATCAGATTTCCCGGGGAAGGGGTCCAAATCCACTGAAGACTACAGCCCTCAATAATATATTTGAGCCACTGAACACTGAGCCCACGTAGAGTTAATGACAGATCAACAGTGGGGTACTAAGATATAGAATTCTATTTTTCATCAATATTGTATGAAATGGGCTGTATATTATCTGGGTTGGTGGAATAGTTCTCAGCCTAAATGGGATATCTTAATTGGATTGAAAAATTGGATTTTCCGGAAGCAATCAATGACATAAAAACAGTATTAGTGTCTTTGTACCACGACTGTACGATTGTTTTCTAAAAACTGAAAGAGCATGGATTCTCTAAACAATTTTTGAGAAATATAGAAAGAGATAGCAGCTAAGAACAGGCTTTATGTTGAAATATCTCCAAGTTTATAGAGTGCCCCATGTCTGTCAAATAGATGCAAAAGTGTTCATTTATATATCCGCAATTCACTATTTTTTAAAGGGACTAGTGCACTATTTTTTTTTGACCAATAATACTTTAGTCTCAGGAACGGGAATTTTTTAGCTAAGCAAATCAGTAAAAGCGTTCAAAGCTCATCGTCGAAATTTGAGCCTTAAAATCCATGTGTATCAAGAATTATCCGCGTTTCAATGTTAAAATGACGACTCGTCAATTTAAGATACTCTGTGATATATAGAAAATATATATATAGAAATAGTGAGTAAAATTCCTAGTTTGATGTATTAAAAGGAATTATGCGATTTCATATATTCAAGACTAAAATCAACGCCCCAAAATAGCGCGTCTGTCACTTTAAGTATCTCAACGAAGAAAAGGTACATTATCCAGTAGCATCAGACATGTGAAGATTTACTTAATTTCGTGTCAAAATGTCCCAAACAATATGTAGGAGAAACTAGAAATAATTTACTCACTCGTTTTACGGCTCATAGATCAGATATCAAGTTAAAGAAAGACGAGACAGTTTCTAATCATTTCAACTTGGACGACCATTCATCAGACGATCATATCCTACCCCCCTTTGAGAGCATAGTAATTGACTTGCCAGAAGATGAAACTACAAAATTCTGTCAAGCTGGGGAAGAAATACATCCGATGTGGCCAAGTCAGACTTCCACCTGTTTCCCAAAATCAAAAAGGAGTAAGACAGTCGCCATTACCCTATCCTAGCATCGCTGGCAAAAGAGTGAAAGCCTTGGAGAAGCTCGTGTAGTGCTTCTCAATCGGGTTCCAAATGCATAGGTGTGGGGGTGGTTTTGGGGTACAGACTGGTTTGCCCGAAAAGGGTTGAGATGTTGGGCGAAGTCCGCTATTTTTCGGTGAATTTTCTTTCAGAACTTAATTATTTTTAGAACATCACCCAAAAACATTACTTGTCTGACCGAGATTTATGTCGGTGCCCGAAAAGATAATATTTAAGCTGTTCCTTGTTTTATGTTTATTCTAGGTGGTATTAATAAGAAACCATGGGTCCAGTTTTCAAAACACATCAATACATTTTTGGAAAAAAATAAAATTTGAGACAATTAATTTATTTTGGTAGACAACAATATCAGTTTTTGGGTTCTTCATAATTAACATTTTAAATACATACATTCTGGAATTAAATTGACTAAAGTTCATAGATCATACTGCTGACATGTGTTTCAGATACACAGTCCTCGTCAGAACAGCTAGTGCTGGAAAAGGGGTTAACCTTTCATTAAATGACTTAAAGTTAGCTCACTGATTGAAGCTGATATCATGCTTTCTAGGCTGATGTGTTTTTGATACACAATCTTCGTCAGGATAGCTAGTTTGAAAATGTATTGTCTTACAAAAACTGTCCAAATCTGGTATGGTTTTGGGCGTTCGAAACAATAAAGTCGTGCATGCTTTATATGAAAAAACCCTAGTCTGATATTTATATTGAAGTTAAGGTAGGCACATTTTCATAAAAACCTTAGACAAATGTGTTTCGTCGGGTATTAACTCAGATGAGGTCAAATGACGATTGAAGTGTTGACATTTCATCTCACGTGTACTTATTGCAAAGCATTCGGGTAAACTTTTACAGGAAGATAAACACGTGGCCTCGTTCTGTCCAGCTAGACGGGTACGACCCATGTTAAGTCTGCACCTTACTGGAATAAAGCCGTAGAATTCCACTTCGATACAGGATGAGTCCTTTTCACACATATCTTCACATTCTGCTAAAGTGATGTTGAATATTTGCGGGTGAACAACATCGAAATTTACACCAGTGGAAGGGTATTCTTTCATTAAACAACTTTTCGGTGTGGTGGGGTCGGTGGCAGGGGGTACGGTAGTAGGGTCGGTGGCAGGGGGTACGGTAGTAGGTTCGGTGACAGGGGATGCTGAAGTAATCTCGGGAACTACAGACTCTCTTCCAGTGATTATAGGTTCTTCTTCATCTAAAAAATATAAACAGGAACTTTCAGGTTACGATGGTGAAAAATAGATATGTGTCTTCTCAACTTTTGTGAATAAATAGCCAGGATTGTGGATCACTTTATACAAATAGCTTCATATGTGGCGGTAAATTACAACCATGTAAAACAACCCTTTTCTTACATTTTTTTGCGAGTTGCGTGCGTCGTGTTCAAATTTACAAGACAAAACGTAAAAATGGCTTCGTACAAGCGAGTTGATTAGCCAGTTTGCAAATCACGTGATATCACTA